>NW_027192657.1:3462573-3816764 GCF_949987515.2 Delphinus delphis | reverse complement strand
AGGGTTAGGGTTAGGGGACGGGGACGGTTTAGGGTCCAGGTGAGGGTACGGCAACGCTTTAGGGGGAGCGTGCGTGTGAGGGCGTGGGTTAGTGTTAGCGTACGGGTTAGGATTAGGGGACGGGTGAGGGTCAGGCTTCGGGGAAGGGTTAGGGTTAGGGTTCGGGCTAGGGTTAGGGTTAGGGGACAGGGACGGTTTAGGGTCCAGGTGAGGGTACGGCAACGCTTTAGGGGGAGCGTGCGTTTGAGGGCGCGGGTTAGTGTCAGCGTACGGGTTAGGATTAGGGGACGGGTGAGGGTCAGGCTTCGGGGAAGGGTTAGGGTTAGGGTTCGGGCTAGGGTTAGGGTTAGGGGACGGGGACGGTTTAGGGTCCAGGTGAGGGTATGGCAACGCTTTAGGGCGAGCGTGCGTGTGAGGGCGTGGGTTAGTGTTAGCGTACGGGTTAGGATTAGGGGACGGGTGAGGGTCAGGCTTCGGGGAAGGGTTAGGGTTAGGGTTCGGGCTAGGGTTAGGGTTAGGGGACGGGGACGGTTTAGGGTCCAGGTGAGGGTATGGCAACGCTTTAGGGGGAGCGTGCGTGTGAGGGCGCGGGTTAATGTTAGCGTACGGTTTAGGATTAGGGGACGGGTGAGGGTCAGGCTTCGGGGAAGGGTTAGGGTTAGGGTTCGGGCTAGGGTTAGGGTTAGGGGACGGGGACGGTTTAGGGTCCAAGTGAGGGTACGGCAACGCTTTAGGGGGAGCGTGCATGTGAGGGCGCGGGTTAGTGCTAGCGTACGGGTTAGGATTAGGCGACGGGTGAGGGTCAGGCTTCGGGGAAGTGTTAGGGTTAGGGTTCGGGCTAGGGTTAGGGTTAGGGGACGGGGACGGTTTAGGGTCCAGGTGAGGGTACGGCAACACTTTAGGGGGAGCGTGCGTGTGAGGGCGCGGGTTAGTGTTAGCGTACGGGTTAGGATTAGGGGACGGGTGAGGGTCAGGCTTCGGGGAAGGGTTAGGTTTAGGGTTCGGGCTAGGGTTAGGGTTAGGGTTAGGGGACGGTTTAGGGTCCAGGTGAGGGTACGGCAACGCTTTAGGGGGAGCGTGCGTGTGAGGGCGCAGATTAGTGTTAGCGTACGGGTTAGGATTAGGGGACGGGTGAGGGTCAGGCTTCGGGGAAGGGTTAGGGTTAGGGTTCAGGCTATGGTTAGGGTTAGGGGACGGGGACGGTTTAGGGTCCAGGTGAGGGTACGGCAACGCTTTAGGGGGAGCGTGCGTGTGAGGGCGTGGGTTAGTGTTAGCGTACGGGCTAGGATTAGGGGACGGGTGAGGGTCATGCTTCGGGGAAGGGTTAGGGTTAGGGTTCGGGCTAGGTTTAGGGTTAGGTGATGGGGACGGTTTAGGGTCCAGCTGAGGGTACAGCAGCGCTTTAGGGGGAGCGTGCATGTGAGGGCGCGGGTTAGTGTTAGCGTACGGGTTAGGATTAGGGGACGGGTGAGGGTCAGGCTTCGGGGAAGGGTTAGGGTTAGGGTTCGGGCTAGGGTTACGGTTAGGGGACGGGGACGGTTTAGGGTCCAGGTGAGGGTACGGCAACGCTTTAGGGGGAGCGTGCGTGTGAGGGCGCGGGTAGTGTTAGAGTGCGGGTTAGGATTAGGGGACGTGTTAGGGTCAGGCTTCGGGGAAGGGTTAGGGTTAGGGTTCGGGCTAGGGTTAGGGTTACGGGACAGGGACGGTTTAGGGTCCAGGTGAGGGTACAGCAACGCTTTAGGGGGAACGTGCGTGTGAGGGCGCGGGTTAGTGTTAGCGTACGGGTTAGGATTAGGGGACGGGTGAGGGTCAGGCTTCGGGTAAGGGTTAGGGTTAGGGTTCGGTCTAGGGTTAGCGTTAGGGGACAGGGACGGTTTAGGGTCCAGGTGAGGGTACGGCAACACTTTAGGGGGAGCGTGCGTGTGAGGGCGCGGATTAGTGTTAGCGTACGGGTTAGGATTAGGGGACGGGTGAGGGTCAGGCTTCGGGGAAGGATTAGGCTTAGGGTTCGGGCTAGGGTTAGGGTTAGGGGACGGGGACGGTTTAGGGTCCAGGTGAGGGTACGGCAACGCTTTAGGGGGAGCGTGCGTGTGAGGGCGTGGGTTAGTGTTAGCGTACGGGTTAGGATTAGGGGACGGGTGAGCGTCAGGCTTCGGGGAAGGGTTAGGGTTAGGGTTCGGGCTAGGGTTAGGGTTAGGGGACGGGGACGGTTTAGGGTCCATGTGAGGGTACGGCAACGCTTTAGGGGGAGCGTGCGTGTGAGGGCGCGAGTTAGTGTTAGCGTACGGGTTAGGATTAGGGGACGGGTGAGGGTCAGGCTTCGGGGAAGGGTTAGGGTTAGGGTTCGGGCTAGGGTTAGCGTTAGCGGACGGGGACGGGTTAGGGTCCATGTGAGGGTACGGCAACGCTTTAGGGGGAGCGTGCGTGTGAGGGAGCGAGTTAGTGTTAGCGTACGGGTTAGGATTAGGGGACGGGTGAGGGTCAGGCTTCGGGGAAGGGTTAGGGTTAGGGTTCGGGCTAGGGTTAGGGTTAGGGGACGGGGACGGTTTAGGGTCCAGGTGAGGGTACGGCAACGCTTTAGGGGGAGCGTGCGTGTGAGGGCGTGGGTTAGTGTTAGCGTACGGGTTAGGATTAGGGGACGGGTGAGCGTTAGGCTTCGGGGAAGGGTTAGGGTTAGGGTTTGGGCTAGGGTTAGGGTTAGGGGACGGGACGGTTTAGGGTCCAGGTGAGGGTACGGCAACGCTTTAGGGGGAGCGTGCGTGTGAGGGCGCGCGTTAGTGTTAGCGTACGGGTTAGGATTAGGGGACGGGTGAGGGTCAGGCTTCGGGGAAGGGTTAGGGTTAGGGTTCGGGCTAGGGTTAGGGTTAGGGGACGGGGACGGTTTAGGGTCCAGGTGACGGTACGGCAACGCTTTAGGGGGAGCGTGCGTGTGAGGGCGCGGGTTAGTGTTAGCGTACGGGTTAGGATTAGGGGACGGGTGAGGGTCAGGCTTCGGGGAAGTGTTAGGGTTAGGGTTCGGGCTAGGGTTAGGGTTAGGTGACGGGGACGGTTTAGGGTCCAGGTGAGGGTACGGCAACGCTTTAGGGGGAGCGTGCGTGTGAGGGCGCGGGTTAGTGTTAGCGTACGGGTTAGGATTAGGGGACGGGTGAGGGTCAGGCTTCGGGGAAGGGTTAGGGTTAGGGTTCGGGCTAGGGTTAGGGTTAGGGGACGGGGACGGTTTAGGGTCCAGGTGAGGGTACGGCAACGCTTTAGGGGGAGCGTGCGTGTGAGGGCATGGGTTAGTGTTAGCGTACTGGTTAGGATTAGGGGACGGGTGAGGGTCAGGCTTCGGGGAAGGGGTAGGTTTATGGTTCGGGCTAGGGTTAGGGTTAGGGGACGGGGACGGTTTAGGGTCCAGGTGAGGGTACGGCAACGCTTTAGGGGGAGCGTGCGTGTGAGGGCGTGGTTTAGTGTTAGCGTACGGGTTAGGATTAGGGGACGGGTGAGGGTCAGGCTTCGGGGAAGGGTTAGGGTTAGGGTTCGGGATAGGGTTTGGGTTAGGGGACGGGGACGGTTTAGGGTCCAGGTGAGGGTACGGCAATGCTTTAGGGCGAGCGTGCGTGTGAGGGCGTGGGTTAGTGTTAGCGTACGGGTTAGGATTAGGGGACGGGTGAGGGTCAGGTTTCGGGGAAGGGTTAGGGTTAGGGTTCGGGCTAGGGTTAGGGTTCGGGCTAGGGTTAGGGTTAGGGGACGGGGACGGTTTAGGGTCCAGGTGAGGGTACGGCAACGCTTTAGGGGGAGCGTGCGTGTGAGGGCGCGGGTTAGTGTTAGCGTACGGGTTAGGATTAGGGGACCGGTGAGGGTCAGGCTTCGGGGAATGGTTAGGGTTAGGGTTCGGGCTAGGGTTAGGGTTAGGAGACGGGGAAGGGTTAGGGTCCAGGTGAGGGTACGGCAACGCTTTAGGGGGAGCGTGCGTGTGAGGGCGTGGGTTAGTGTTAGCGTACGGATTAGGATTAGGGGACGGGTGAGGTTCAGGCTTCGGGGAAGGGTTAGGGTTAGGGTTCGGGCTAGGGTTAGGGTTAGGGGACGGGGACGGTTTAGGGTCCAGGTGAGGGTACGGCAACGCTTTAGGGTGAGCGTGCATGTGAGGGCGTGGGTTAGTGTTAGCGTACGGGTTAGGATTAGGGGACGGGTGAGGGTCAGGCTTCGGGGAAGGGTTAGGGTTAGGGTTCGGGCTAGGGTTAGGGTTAGGGGCCGGGGACGGTTTAGGGTCCAGGTGAGGGTACGGCAACGCTTTAGGGGGAGCGTGCGTGTGAGGGCGCGGGTTAGTGTTAGCGTACGGGTTAGGATTAGGGGATGGGTGAGGGTCAGGCTTCGGGGAAGGGTTAGGGTTAGGGTTCGGGCTAGGGTTAGGGTTAGGGGACGGGGACGGTTTAGGGTCCAGGTGAGGGTACGGCAACGCTTTAGGGGGAGCGTGCGTGTGAGGGTGTGGGTTAGTGTTAGCGTACGGGTTAGGATTAGGGGACGGGTGAGGGTCAGGCTTCGGGGAAGGGTTAGGGTTAGGGTTCGGGCTAGGGTTAGGGTTAGGGGACGGGGACGGTTTAGGGTCCAGGTGAGGGTACGGCAACGCTTTAGGGGGAGCGTGCGTGTGAGGGCGTGGGTTAGTGTTAGCGTACGGGTTAGGATTAGGGGACGGGTGAGGGTCAGGCTTCGGGGAAGGGTTAGGGTTAGGGTTCGGGCTAGGGTTAGGGTTAGGGGACGGGGACGGTTTAGGGTCCAGGTGAGGGTATGGCAACGCTTTAGGGCGAGCGTGCGTGTGAGGGCGTGGGTTAGTGTTAGCGTACGGGTTAGGATTAGGGGACGGGTGAGGGTCAGGCTTCGGGGAAGGGTTAGGGTTAGGGTTCGGGCTAGGGTTAGGGTTAGGGGACGGGGACGGTTTAGGGTCCAGGTGAGGGTACGGCAACGCTTTAGGGGGAGCGTGCGTGTGAGGGCGCGGGTTAATGTTAGCGTACGGTTTAGGATTAGGGGACGGGTGAGGGTCAGGCTTCGGGGAAGGGTTAGGGTTAGGGTTCGGGCTAGGGTTAGGGTTAGGGGACGGGGACGGTTTAGGGTCCAAGTGAGGGTACGGCAACGCTTTAGGGGGAGCGTGCGTGTGAGGGCGCGGGTTAGTGCTAGCGTACGGGTTAGGATTAGGCGACGGGTGAGGGTCAGGCTTCGGGGAAGTGTTAGGGTTAGGGTTCGGGCTAGGGTTAGGGTTAGGGGACGGGGACGGTTTAGGGTCCAGGTGAGGGTACGGCAACGCTTAGGGGGAGCGTGCGTGTGAGGGTCGGGTTAGTGTTAGCCTACGGGTTAGGATTAGGGGACGGGTGAGGGTCAGGCTTCGGGGAAGGGTTAGGGTTAGGGTTCGGGCTAGGGTTAGGGTTAGGGGACGGGGACGGTTTAGGGTCCAGGTGAGGGTACGGCAACGCTTTAGGGGGAGCGTGCGTGTGAGGGCGTGGGTTAGTGTTAGCGTACGGGTTAGGATTAGGGGACGGGTGAGGGTCAGGCTTCGGGGAAGGTTTAGTGTTAGGGTTCGGGCTAGGGTTAGGGTTAGGGGACGGGGACGGTTTAGGGTCCAGGTGAGGGTACGGCAACGCTTTAGGGGGAGCGTGCGTGTGAGGGCGCGGGTTAGTGTTAGCGTACGGGTTAGGATTAGGGGACGGGTGAGGGTCAGGCTTCGGGGAAGGGTTAGGGTTAGGGTTCGGGCTAGGGTTAGGGTTAGGGGACGGGGACGGTTTAGGGTCCAGGTGAGGGTACGGCAACGCTTTAGGGGGAGCGTGCGTGTGAGGGCGTGGGTTAGTGTTAGCGTACGGGTTAGGATTAGGGGACGGGTGAGGGTCAGGCTTCGGGGAAGGGTTAGGGTTAGGGTTCGGGCTAGGGTTAGGGTTAGGGGACGGGGACGGTTTAGGGTCCAGGTGAGGGTATGGCAACGCTTTAGGGCGAGCGTGCGTGTGAGGGCGTGGGTTAGTGTTAGCGTACGGGTTAGGATTAGGGGACGGGTGAGGGTCAGGCTTCGGGGAAGGGTTAGGGTTAGGGTTCGGGCTAGGGTTAGGGTTAGGGGACGGGGACGGTTTAGGGTCCAGGTGAGGGTACGGCAACGCTTTAGGGGGAGCGTGCGTGTGAGGGCGCGGGTTAATGTTAGCGTACGGTTTAGGATTAGGGGACGGGTGAGGGTCAGGCTTCGGGGAAGGGTTAGGGTTAGGGTTCGGGCTAGGGTTAGGGTTAGGGGACGGGGACGGTTTAGGGTCCAAGTGAGGGTACGGCAACGCTTTAGGGGGAGCGTGCGTGTGAGGGCGCGGGTTAGTGCTAGCGTACGGGTTAGGATTAGGCGACGGGTGAGGGTCAGGCTTCGGGGAAGTGTTAGGGTTAGGGTTCGGGCTAGGGTTAGGGTTAGGGGACGGGGACGGTTTAGGGTCCAGGTGAGGGTACGGCAACACTTTAGGGGGAGCGTGCGTGTGAGGGCAC
Source organism: Delphinus delphis (assembly GCF_949987515.2). Classification (NCBI taxonomy): domain Eukaryota; kingdom Metazoa; phylum Chordata; class Mammalia; order Artiodactyla; family Delphinidae; genus Delphinus; species Delphinus delphis. The sequence continues at coordinate 3,810,281 of NW_027192657.1, read as the reverse complement.
GGGTTAGTGTTAGCGTACGGGTTAGGATTAGGGGACGGGTGAGGGTCAGGCTTCGGGGAAGGGTTAGGGTTAGGGTTCGGGCTGGGGTTAGGGTTAGGGGACGGGGTCGGTTTAGGGTCCAGGTGAGGGTACGGCAATGCTTTAGGGGGAGCGTGGGTGTGAGGGCGCGGGTTAGTGTTAGCGTACGGCTTAGGATTAGGGGACGGGTGAGGGTCGGGCTTCGGGGAACGGTTAGGGTTAGGGTTCGGGCTAGGGTTAGGGTTAGGGGACGGGGACGGTTTAGGGTCCAGGTGAGGGTACGGCAACGCTTTAGGGGGAGCGTGCGTGTGAGGGCGCGGGTTAGTGTTAGCGTACGGGTTAGGATTAGGGGACGGGTGAGGGTCAGGCTACGGGGAAGGATTAGGGTTAGGGTTCGGGCTAGGGTTAGGGTTAGGGGACGGGGACGGTTTAGGGTCTAGGTGAGGGTACAGCAACGCTTTAGGCGGAGCGTGCGTGTGAGGGCGCAGGTTAGTGTTAGCGTACGGGTTAGGATTAGGGGACGGGTGAGGGTCAGGCTTCGGGGAAGGGTTAGGTTTAGGGTTCGGGGTAGGGTTAGGGTTAGGGGACGGGGACGGTTTAGGGTCCAGGTGAGGGTACGGCAACGCTTTAGGGGGAGCGTGCGTGTGAGGGCGCGGGTTAGTGTTAGCGTACGGGTTAGGATTAGGGGACGGGTGAGGGTCAGGCTTCGGGGAAGGGTTAGGGTTAGGGTTCGGGCTAGGGTTAGGGTTAGGGGACGGGGACGGTTTAGGGTCCAGGTGAGGGTATGGCAACGCTTTAGGGCGAGCGTGCGTGTGAGGGCGTGGGTTAGTGTTAGCGTACGGGTTAGGATTAGGGGACGGGTGAGGGTCAGGCTTCGGGGAAGGGTTAGGGTTAGGGTTCGGGCTAGGGTTAGGGTTAGGGGACGGGGACGGTTTAGGGTCCAGGTGAGGGTACGGCAACGCTTTAGGGGGAGCGTGCGTTTGAGGTCGCGGATTAGTGTTAGCGTACATGTTAGGATTAGGGGACGGGTGAGGGTCAGGCTTCGGGGAAGGGTTAGGGTTAGGGTTCGGGCTAGGGTTAGGGTTAGGGGACGGGGACGGTTTAGGGTCCAGGTGAGGGTACGGCAACGCTTTAGGGGGAGCGTGCGTGTGAGGGCGTGGGTTAGTGTTAGCGTACGGGTTAGGATTAGGGGACGGGTGAGCGTCAGGCTTCGGGGAAGGGTTAGGGTTAGGGTTCGGGCTAGGGTTAGGGTTAGGGGACGGGGACGGTTTAGGGTCCATGTGAGGGTACGGCAACGCTTTAGGGGGAGCGTGCGTGTGAGGGCGCGAGTTAGTGTTAGCGTACGGGTTAGGATTAGGGGACGGGTGAGGGTCAGGCTTCGGGGAAGGGTTAGGGTTAGGGTTCGGGCTAGGGTTAGCGTTAGCGGACGGGGACGGGTTAGGGTCCATGTGAGGGTACGGCAACGCTTTAGGGGGAGCGTGCGTGTGAGGGAGCGAGTTAGTGTTAGCGTACGGGTTAGGATTAGGGGACGGGTGAGGGTCAGGCTTCGGGGAAGGGTTAGGGTTAGGGTTCGGGCTAGGGTTAGGGTTAGGGGACGGGGACGGTTTAGGGTCCAGGTGAGGGTACGGCAACGCTTTAGGGGGAGCGTGCGTGTGAGGGCGTGGGTTAGTGTTAGCGTACGGGTTAGGATTAGGGGACGGGTGAGCGTTAGGCTTCGGGGAAGGGTTAGGGTTAGGGTTTGGGCTAGGGTTAGGGTTAGGGGACGGGACGGTTTAGGGTCCAGGTGAGGGTACGGCAACGCTTTAGGGGGAGCGTGCGTGTGAGGGCGCGCGTTAGTGTTAGCGTACGGGTTAGGATTAGGGGACGGGTGAGGGTCAGGCTTCGGGGAAGGGTTAGGGTTAGGGTTCGGGCTAGGGTTAGGGTTAGGGGACGGGGACGGTTTAGGGTCCAGGTGACGGTACGGCAACGCTTTAGGGGGAGCGTGCGTGTGAGGGCGCGGGTTAGTGTTAGCGTACGGGTTAGGATTAGGGGACGGGTGAGGGTCAGGCTTCGGGGAAGTGTTAGGGTTAGGGTTCGGGCTAGGGTTAGGGTTAGGTGACGGGGACGGTTTAGGGTCCAGGTGAGGGTACGGCAACGCTTTAGGGGGAGCGTGCGTGTGAGGGCGCGGGTTAGTGTTAGCGTACGGGTTAGGATTAGGGGACGGGTGAGGGTCAGGCTTCGGGGAAGGGTTAGGGTTAGGGTTCGGGCTAGGGTTAGGGTTAGGGGACGGGGACGGTTTAGGGTCCAGGTGAGGGTACGGCAACGCTTTAGGGGGAGCGTGCGTGTGAGGGCATGGGTTAGTGTTAGCGTACTGGTTAGGATTAGGGGACGGGTGAGGGTCAGGCTTCGGGGAAGGGGTAGGTTTAGGGTTCGGGCTAGGGTTAGGGTTAGGGGACGGGGACGGTTTAGGGTCCAGGTGAGGGTACGGCAACGCTTTAGGGGGAGCGTGCGTGTGAGGGCGTGGTTTAGTGTTAGCGTACGGGTTAGGATTAGGGGACGGGTGAGGGTCAGGCTTCGGGGAAGGGTTAGGGTTAGGGTTCGGGATAGGGTTTGGGTTAGGGGACGGGGACGGTTTAGGGTCCAGGTGAGGGTACGGCAATGCTTTAGGGCGAGCGTGCGTGTGAGGGCGTGGGTTAGTGTTAGCGTACGGGTTAGGATTAGGGGACGGGTGAGGGTCAGGTTTCGGGGAAGGGTTAGGGTTAGGGTTCGGGCTAGGGTTAGGGTTCGGGCTAGGGTTAGGGTTAGGGGACGGGGACGGTTTAGGGTCCAGGTGAGGGTACGGCAACGCTTTAGGGGGAGCGTGCGTGTGAGGGCGCGGGTTAGTGTTAGCGTACGGGTTAGGATTAGGGGACCGGTGAGGGTCAGGCTTCGGGGAATGGTTAGGGTTAGGGTTCGGGCTAGGGTTAGGGTTAGGAGACGGGGAAGGGTTAGGGTCCAGGTGAGGGTACGGCAACGCTTTAGGGGGAGCGTGCGTGTGAGGGCGTGGGTTAGTGTTAGCGTACGGATTAGGATTAGGGGACGGGTGAGGTTCAGGCTTCGGGGAAGGGTTAGGGTTAGGGTTCGGGCTAGGGTTAGGGTTAGGGGACGGGGACGGTTTAGGGTCCAGGTGAGGGTACGGCAACGCTTTAGGGTGAGCGTGCATGTGAGGGCGTGGGTTAGTGTTAGCGTACGGGTTAGGATTAGGGGACGGGTGAGGGTCAGGCTTCGGGGAAGGGTTAGGGTTAGGGTTCGGGCTAGGGTTAGGGTTAGGGGCCGGGGACGGTTTAGGGTCCAGGTGAGGGTACGGCAACGCTTTAGGGGGAGCGTGCGTGTGAGGGCGCGGGTTAGTGTTAGCGTACGGGTTAGGATTAGGGGATGGGTGAGGGTCAGGCTTCGGGGAAGGGTTAGGGTTAGGGTTCGGGCTAGGGTTAGGGTTAGGGGACGGGGACGGTTTAGGGTCCAGGTGAGGGTACGGCAACGCTTTAGGGGGAGCGTGCGTGTGAGGGTGTGGGTTAGTGTTAGCGTACGGGTTAGGATTAGGGGACGGGTGAGGGTCAGGCTTCGGGGAAGGGTTAGGGTTAGGGTTCGGGCTAGGGTTAGGGTTAGGGGACGGGGACGGTTTAGGGTCCAGGTGAGGGTACGGCAACGCTTTAGGGGGAGCGTGCGTGTGAGGGCGTGGGTTAGTGTTAGCGTACGGGTTAGGATTAGGGGACGGGTGAGGGTCAGGCTTCGGGGAAGGGTTAGGGTTAGGGTTCGGGCTAGGGTTAGGGTTAGGGGACGGGGACGGTTTAGGGTCCAGGTGAGGGTATGGCAACGCTTTAGGGCGAGCGTGCGTGTGAGGGCGTGGGTTAGTGTTAGCGTACGGGTTAGGATTAGGGGACGGGTGAGGGTCAGGCTTCGGGGAAGGGTTAGGGTTAGGGTTCGGGCTAGGGTTAGGGTTAGGGGACGGGGACGGTTTAGGGTCCAGGTGAGGGTACGGCAACGCTTTAGGGGGAGCGTGCGTGTGAGGGCGCGGGTTAATGTTAGCGTACGGTTTAGGATTAGGGGACGGGTGAGGGTCAGGCTTCGGGGAAGGGTTAGGGTTAGGGTTCGGGCTAGGGTTAGGGTTAGGGGACGGGGACGGTTTAGGGTCCAAGTGAGGGTACGGCAACGCTTTAGGGCGAGCGTGCGTGTGAGGGCGCGGGTTAGTGCTAGCGTACGGGTTAGGATTAGGCGACGGGTGAGGGTCAGGCTTCGGGGAAGTGTTAGGGTTAGGGTTCGGGCTAGGGTTAGGGTTAGGGGACGGGGACGGTTTAGGGTCCAGGTGAGGGTACGGCAACGCTTAGGGGGAGCGTGCGTGTGAGGGTCGGGTTAGTGTTAGCCTACGGGTTAGGATTAGGGGACGGGTGAGGGTCAGGCTTCGGGGAAGGGTTAGGGTTAGGGTTCGGGCTAGGGTTAGGGTTAGGGGACGGGGACGGTTTAGGGTCCAGGTGAGGGTACGGCAACGCTTTAGGGGGAGCGTGCGTGTGAGGGCGTGGGTTAGTGTTAGCGTACGGGTTAGGATTAGGGGACGGGTGAGGGTCAGGCTTCGGGGAAGGTTTAGTGTTAGGGTTCGGGCTAGGGTTAGGGTTAGGGGACGGGGACGGTTTAGGGTCCAGGTGAGGGTACGGCAACGCTTTAGGGGGAGCGTGCGTGTGAGGGCGCGGGTTAGTGTTAGCGTACGGGTTAGGATTAGGGGACGGGTGAGGGTCAGGCTTCGGGGAAGGGTTAGGGTTAGGGTTCGGGCTAGGGTTAGGGTTAGGGGACGGGGACGGTTTAGGGTCCAGGTGAGGGTACGGCAACGCTTTAGGGGGAGCGTGCGTGTGAGGGCGTGGGTTAGTGTTAGCGTACGGGTTAGGATTAGGGGACGGGTGAGGGTCAGGCTTCGGGGAAGGGTTAGGGTTAGGGTTCGGGCTAGGGTTAGGGTTAGGGGACGGGGACGGTTTAGGGTCCAGGTGAGGGTATGGCAACGCTTTAGGGCGAGCGTGCGTGTGAGGGCGTGGGTTAGTGTTAGCGTACGGGTTAGGATTAGGGGACGGGTGAGGGTCAGGCTTCGGGGAAGGGTTAGGGTTAGGGTTCGGGCTAGGGTTAGGGTTAGGGGACGGGGACGGTTTAGGGTCCAGGTGAGGGTACGGCAACGCTTTAGGGGGAGCGTGCGTGTGAGGGCGCGGGTTAATGTTAGCGTACGGTTTAGGATTAGGGGACGGGTGAGGGTCAGGCTTCGGGGAAGGGTTAGGGTTAGGGTTCGGGCTAGGGTTAGGGTTAGGGGACGGGGACGGTTTAGGGTCCAAGTGAGGGTACGGCAACGCTTTAGGGGGAGCGTGCGTGTGAGGGCGCGGGTTAGTGCTAGCGTACGGGTTAGGATTAGGCGACGGGTGAGGGTCAGGCTTCGGGGAAGTGTTAGGGTTAGGGTTCGGGCTAGGGTTAGGGTTAGGGGACGGGGACGGTTTAGGGTCCAGGTGAGGGTACGGCAACACTTTAGGGGGAGCGTGCGTGTGAGGGCACGGGTTAGTGTTAGCGTACGGGTTAGGATTAGGGGACGGGTGAGGGTCAGGCTTCGGGGAAGGGTTAGGGTTAGGGTTCGGGCTGGGGTTAGGGTTAGGGGACGGGGTCGGTTTAGGGTCCAGGTGAGGGTACGGCAATGCTTTAGGGGGAGCGTGGGTGTGAGGGCGCGGGTTAGTGTTAGCGTACGGCTTAGGATTAGGGGACGGGTGAGGGTCGGGCTTCGGGGAACGGTTAGGGTTAGGGTTCGGGCTAGGGTTAGGGTTAGGGGACGGGGACGGTTTAGGGTCCAGGTGAGGGTACGGCAACGCTTTAGGGGGAGCGTGCGTGTGAGGGCGCGGGTTAGTGTTAGCGTACGGGTTAGGATTAGGGGACGGGTGAGGGTCAGGCTACGGGGAAGGATTAGGGTTAGGGTTCGGGCTAGGGTTAGGGTTAGGGGACGGGGACGGTTTAGGGTCTAGGTGAGGGTACAGCAACGCTTTAGGCGGAGCGTGCGTGTGAGGGCGCAGGTTAGTGTTAGCGTACGGGTTAGGATTAGGGGACGGGTGAGGGTCAGGCTTCGGGGAAGGGTTAGGTTTAGGGTTCGGGGTAGGGTTAGGGTTAGGGGACGGGGACGGTTTAGGGTCCAGGTGAGGGTACGGCAACGCTTTAGGGGGAGCGTGCGTGTGAGGGCGCGGGTTAGTGTTAGCGTACGGGTTAGGATTAGGGGACGGGTGAGGGTCAGGCTTCGGGGAAGGGTTAGGGTTAGGGTTCGGGCTAGGGTTAGGGTTAGGGGACGGGGACGGTTTAGGGTCCAGGTGAGGGTATGGCAACGCTTTAGGGCGAGCGTGCGTGTGAGGGCGTGGGTTAGTGTTAGCGTACGGGTTAGGATTAGGGGACGGGTGAGGGTCAGGCTTCGGGGAAGGGTTAGGGTTAGGGTTCGGGCTAGGGTTAGGGTTAGGGGACGGGGACGGTTTAGGGTCCAGGTGAGGGTACGGCAACGCTTTAGGGGGAGCGTGCGTTTGAGGTCGCGGATTAGTGTTAGCGTACATGTTAGGATTAGGGGACGGGTGAGGGTCAGGCTTCGGGGAAGGGTTAGGGTTAGGGTTCGGGCTAGGGTTAGGGTTAGGGGACGGGGACGGTTTAGGGTCCAGGTGAGGGTACGGCAACGCTTTAGGGCGAGCGTGCGTGTGAGGGCGTGGGTTAGTGTTGGCGTACGGGTTAGGATTAGGGGACGGGTGAGGGTCAGGCTTCGGGGAAGGGTTAGGGTTAGGGTTCGGGCTAGGGTTAGGGTTAGGGGACGGGGACGGTTTAGGGTCCAGGTGAGGGTATGGCAACGCTTTAGGGGGAGCGTGCGTGTGAGGGCGCGGGTTAATGTTAGCGTACGGTTTAGGATTAGGGGACGGGTGAGGGTCAGGCTTCGGGGAAGGGTTAGGGTTAGGGTTCGGGCTAGGGTTAGGGTTAGGGGACGGGGACGGTTTAGGGTCCAGGTGAGGGTACGGCAACGCTTTAGGGGGAGCGTGCGTGTGAGGGCGCGGGTTAGTGTTAGCGTACGGGTTAGGATTAGGCGACGGGTGAGGGTCAGGCTTCGGGGAAGTGTTAGGGTTAGGGTTCGGTCTAGGGTTAGGGTTAGGGGACGGGGACGGCTTAGGGTCCAGGTGAGGGTACGGCAACGCTTTAGGGGGAGCGTGCGTGTGAGGGCGCGGTTTAGTGTTAGCGTATGGATTAGGATTAGGGGACGGGTGAGGGTCAGGCTTCGGGGAAGGGTTAGGGTAAGGGTTCGGGCTGGGGTTAGGGTTAGGGGACGGGGTCGGTTTAGGGTCCAGGTGAGGGTACGGCAACGCTTTAGGGGGAGCGTGGGTGTGAGGGCGCGGGTTAGTGTTAGCATACGGGTTAGGATTAGGGGTCGGGTGAGGGTCAGGCTTCGGGGAAGTGTTAGGGTTAGGGTTCAGGCTAGGGTTAGGGTTAGGGGACGGTGACGGTTTAGGGTCCAGGTGAGGGTACGGCAACGCTTTAGGGGGAGCGTGCGTGTGAGGGTGCGGGTTAGTGTTAGCGTACGGGTTAGGATTAGGGGACGGGTGAGGGTCAGGCTTCGGGGAAGGGTTAGGGTTAGGGTTCGGGCTAGGGTTAGGGGTAGGGGAAGGGGAAGGGTTAGGGTCCAGGTGAGGGTACGGCAACGCTTTAGGGGGAGTGTGCGTGTGAGGGCGCGGGTTAGTGTTAGCGTACGGGTTAGGATTAGGGGACGGGTGAGGGTCAGGCTTTGTGGAAGGGTTAGATTTCGGGCTAGGGTTAGGGTTAGGGGACGGGGACGGTTTAGGGTCCAGGTGAGGGTACGGCAACGCTTTAGGGGGAGCGTGCGTGTGAGGGCACGGGTTAGTGTTAGCCTACGGGTTAGGATTAGGGGACGGGTGAAGGTCAGGCTTCGGGGAAGGTTTAGGGTTAGGGTTCGGGCTAGGGTTAGGGTTAGGGGACGGGGACGGTTTAAGGTCCAGGTGAGGGTACGGCAACGCTTTAGGGGGAGCGTGCGTGTGAGGGCGCGGGTTAGTGTTAGCGTATGGGTAGGATTAGGGGACGGGTGAGGGTCAGGCTTTGGGGAAGGGTTAGGGTTCGGCCTAGGGTTAGGGTTAGGGGACGGGGACGGTTTAGGGTCCAGCTGAGGGTACGGCAACGCTTTAGGGGGAGCGTGCATGTGAGGGCACGGGTTAGTGTTAGCGTACGGCTTAGGATTAGGGGACGGGTGAGGGTCAGGCTTCGGGGAAGGGTTAGGGATAGGGTTCGGGCTAGGGTTAGGGTTAGGGGACGGGGACGGTTTAGGGTCCAGGTGAGGGTACGGCAACGCTTTAGGGGGAGCGTGCGTGTGAGGGCGCGGGTTAGTGTTAGCGTACGGGTTAGGATTAGGGGACGGGTGAGGGTCAGGCTTCGGGGAAGTGTTAGTGTTAGGGTTCGGGCTAGGGTTAGGGTTAGGGGACGGGGACGGGTTAGGGTCCAGGTGAGGGTACGGCAACGCTTAAGCGGGAGCGTGCGTATGAGGGAGCGGGTTAGTGTTAGTGTACGGGTTAGGATTAGGGGACGGGTGAGGGTCAGGCTTCGGGGAAGGGTTAGGGTTAGGGTTAGGGGACGGGGACGGTTTAGGGTCCAGGTGAGGGTACGGCAACGCTTTAGGGGGAGCGTGCGTGTGAGGGCGTGGGTTAGTGTTAGCGTACGGGTTAGGATTAGGGGATGGGTGAGGGTCAGGCTTTGGGGAAGGGTTAGGGTTAGGGTTCGGGCTAGGGTTAGGGTTAGGGGACGGGGACGGTTTAGGGTCCAGGTGAGGGTACGGCAACGCTTTAGGGGGAGCGTGCGTGTGAGGGCGCGGGTTAGTGTTAGCGTACGGGTTAGGATTAGGGGACGGGTGAGGGTCAGGCTTCGGGGAAGGGTTAGGGTTAGGGTTCGGGCTAGGGTTAGTGTTAGGGGACGGGGACATTTTAGGGTCCAGTTGAGGGTACGGCAACGCTTTAGGGGGAGCGTGGGTGTGAGGGCGCGGGTTAGTGTTAGCGTACGGGTTAGGATTAGGGGACGGGTGAGGGTCAGGCTTCGGGGAAGGGTTAGGGTTAGGGTTCGGGCTAGGGTTAGGGTTAGGGGACGGGGACGGTTTAGGGTCCAGGTGAGGGTACGGCAACGCTTTAGGGGGAGCGTGCGTGTGAGGGCGTGGGTTAGTGTTAGCGTACGGGTTAGGATTAGGGGATGGGTGAGGGTCAGGCTTCGGGGAAGGGTTAGGGTTAGGGTTCGTGCTAAGGTTAGGGTTAGGGGACGGGGACGGTTTAGGGTCCAGGTGAGGGTACGGCAACGCTTTAGGGGGAGCGTGCGTGTGAGGGCGCGGGTTAGTGTTAGCGTACGGGTTAGTATTAGGGGACGGGTGAGGGTCAGGCTTCGGGGAAGGGTTAGGGTTAGGGTTCGGGCTAGGGTTAGTGTTAGGGGACGGGGACGGTTTAGGGTCCAGTTGAGGGTATGGCAACGCTTTAGGGGGAACGTGGGTGTGAGGGCGCGGGTTAGTGTTAGCGTACGGGTTAGGATTAGGGGACGGGTGAGGGTCAGGCTTCGGGGAAGGGTTAGGGTTAGGGTTCGGGCTAGGGTTAGGCTTAGGGGACGGGGACGGTTTAGGGTCCAGGTGAGGGTACGGCAACGCTTTAGGGGGAGCGTGCGTGTGAGGGCGCGGGTTAGTGTTAGCGTACGGGTTAGGATTAGGGGACGGGTGAGGGTCAGGCTTCGGGGAAGGGTTAGGGTTAGGGTTCGGGCTAGGGTTAGGGTTAGGGGACGGGGACGGTTTAGGGTCCAGGTGAGGGTACGGCAACGCTTTAGGGGGAGCGTGCGTGTGAGGGCCTGGGTTAGTGTTAGCGTACGGGTTAGGATTAGGGGACGGGTGAGGGTCAGGCTTCGGGGAAGGGTTAGTGTTAGGGTTCGGGCTAGGGTTAGGGTTAGGGACGGGGACGGTTTAGGGTCCAGGTGAGGGTACGGCAACGCTTTAGGGGGAGCGTGCGTGTGAGGGCGCGGGTTAGTGTTAGCGTACGGGTTAGGATTAGGGGACGGGTGAGGGTCAGGCTTCGGGGAAGGGTTAGGGTTAGGGTTCGGGCTAGGGTTAGGTTTAGGGGACGGGGACGGTTTAGGGTCCAGGTGAGGGTACGGCAATGCTTTAGGGGGAGCGTGCATGTGAGGGCGCGGGTTAGTGTTAGTGTACGGGTTAGGATTAGGGGACAGGTGAGGGTCAGGCTTCGGGGAAGGGTTAGGGTTAGGGTTTGGGCTAGGGTTAAGGTTAGGGGACGGGGACGGTTTAGGGTCCAGGTGAGGGTACGGCAACGCTTAGGGGGAGCGTGCGTGTGAGGGTCGGGTTAGTGTTAGCCTACGGGTTAGGATTAGGGGACGGGTGAGGGTCAGGCTTCGGGGAAGGGTTAGGGTTAGGGTTCGGGCTAGGGTTAGGGTTAGGGGATGGTGACGGTTTAGGGTCCAGGTGAGGGTATGGCAACGCTTTAGGGGGAGCGTGGGTGTGAGGCCGCTGGTTAGTGTTAGCGTACGGGTTAGGATTAGGGGACGGGTGAGGGTCAGGCTTCGGGGAAGGGTTAGGGTTAGGGTTCGGGCTAGGGTTAGGGTTAGGGGACGGGGACGGTTTAGGGTCCAGGTGAGGGTATGGCAACGCTTTAGGGGGAGCGTGCGTGTGAGGGCGTGGGTTAGTGTTAGCGTACGGGTTAGGATTAGGGGACGGGTGAGGGTCAGGCTTCGGGGAAGGGTTAGGGTTAGGGTTCGGGCTAGGGTTAGGGTTAGGGGACGGGACGGTTTAGGGTCCAGGTGAGGGTACGGCAACGCTTTAGGGGGAGCGTGCGTGTGAGGGCGCGCGTTAGTGTTAGCGTACGGGTTAGGATTAGGGGACGGGTGAGGGTCAGGCTTCGGGGAAGGGTTAGGGTTAGGGTTCGGGCTAGGGTTAGGGTTAGGGGACGGGGACGGTTTAGGGTCCAGGTGACGGTACGGCAACGCTTTAGGGGGAGCGTGCGTGTGAGGGCGCGGGTTAGTGTTAGCGTACGGGTTAGGATTAGGGGACGGGTGAGGGTCAGGCTTCGGGGAAGTGTTAGGGTTAGGGTTCGGGCTAGGGTTAGGGTTAGGAGACGGGGACGGTTTAGGGTCCAGGTGAGGGTACGGCAACGCTTTAGGGGGAGCGTGCGTGTGAGGGCGCGGGTTAGTGTTAGCGTACGGGTTAGGATTAGGGGACGGGTGAGGGTCAGGCTTCGGGGAAGGGTTAGGGTTAGGGTTCGGGCTAGGGTTAGGGTTAGGGGACGGGGACGGTTTAGGGTCCAGGTGAGGGTACGGCAACGCTTTAGGGGGAGCGTGCGTGTGAGGGCATGGGTTAGTGTTAGCGTACTGGTTAGGATTAGGGGACGGGTGAGGGTCAGGCTTCGGGGAAGGGTTAGGTTTAGGGTTCGGGCTAGGGTTAGGGTTAGGGGACGGGGACGGTTTAGGGTCCAGGTGAGGGTACGGCAACGCTTTAGGGGGAGCGTGCGTGTGAGGGCGTGGGTTAGTGTTAGCGTACGGCTTAGGATTAGGGGACGGGTGAGGGTCAGGCTTCGGGGAAGGGTTAGGGTTAGGGTTCGGGCTAGGGTTTGGGTTAGGGGACGGGGACGGTTTAGGGTCCAGGTGAGGGTACGGCAATGCTTTAGGGCGAGCGTGCGTATGAGGGCGTGGGTTAGTGTTAGCGTACGGGTTAGGATTAGGGGACGGGTGAGGGTCAGGTTTCGGGGAAGGGTTAGGGTTAGGGTTCGGGCTAGGGTTAGGGTTCGGGCTAGGGTTAGGGTTAGGGGACGGGGACGGTTTAGGGTCCAGCTGAGGGTACGGCAACGCTTTAGGGGGAGCGTGCGTGTGAGGGCGCGGGTTAGTGTTAGCGTACAGGTTAGGATTAGGGGACGGGTGAGGGTCAGGCTTCGGGGAATGGTTAGGGTTAGGGTTCGGGCTAGGGTTAGGGTTAGGAGACGGGGAAGGGTTAGGGTCCAGGTGAGGGTACGGCAACGCTTTAGGGGGAGCGTGCGTGTGAGGGCGTGGGTTAGTGTTAGCGTACGGGTTAGGATTAGGGGACGGGTGAGGTTCAGGCTTCGGGGAAGGGTTAGGGTTAGGGTTCGGGCTAGGGTTAGGGTTAGGGGACGGGGACGGTTTAGGGTCCAGGTGAGGGTACGGCAACGCTTTAGGGTGAGCGTGCATGTGAGGGCGTGGGTTAGTGTTAGCGTACGGGTTAGGATTAGGGGACGGGTGAGGGTCAGGCTTCGGGGAAGTGTTAGGGTTAGGGTTCGGGCTAGGGTTAGGGTTAGGGGACGGGGACGGTTTAGGGTCCAGGTGAGGGTACGGCAACGCTTTAGGGGGAGCGTGCGTGTGAGGGCGCGGGTTAGTGTTAGCGTACGGGTTAGGATTAGGGGACGGGTGAGGGTCAGGCTTCGGGGAAGGGTTAGGGTTAGGGTTCGGGCTAGGGTTAGGGTTAGGGGACGGGGACGGTTTAGGGTCCAGGTGAGGGTACGGCAACGCTTTAGGGGGAGCGTGCGTGTGAGGGCGTGGGTTAGTGTTAGCGTACGGGTTAGGATTAGGGGACGGGTGAGGGTCAGGCTTCGGGGAAGGGTTAGGGTTAGGGTTCGGGCTAGGGTTAGGGTTAGGGGACAGGGACGGTTTAGGGTCCAGGTGAGGGTACGGCAACGCTTTAGGGGGAGCGTGCGTTTGAGGGCGCGGGTTAGTGTCAGCGTACGGGTTAGGATTAGGGGACGGGTGAGGGTCAGGCTTCGGGGAAGGGTTAGGGTTAGGGTTCGGGCTAGGGTTAGGGTTAGGGGACGGGGACGGTTTAGGGTCCAGGTGAGGGTATGGCAACGCTTTAGGGCGAGCGTGCGTGTGAGGGCGTGGGTTAGTGTTAGCGTACGGGTTAGGATTAGGGGACGGGTGAGGGTCAGGCTTCGGGGAAGGGTTAGGGTTAGGGTTCGGGCTAGGGTTAGGGTTAGGGGACGGGGACGGTTTAGGGTCCAGGTGAGGGTACGGCAACGCTTTAGGGGGAGCGTGCGTGTGAGGGCGCGGGTTAATGTTAGCGTACGGTTTAGGATTAGGGGACGGGTGAGGGTCAGGCTTCGGGGAAGGGTTAGGGTTAGGGTTCGGGCTAGGGTTAGGGTTAGGGGACGGGGACGGTTTAGGGTCCAGGTGAGGGTATGGCAACGCTTTAGGGCGAGCGTGCGTGTGAGGGCGCGGGTTAGTGTTAGCGTACGGGTTAGGATTAGGGGACGGGTGAGGGTCAGGCTTCGGGGAAGTGTTAGGGTTAGGGTTCGGGCTAGGGTTAGGGTTAGGGGACGGGGACGGTTTAGGGTCCAGGTGAGGGTACGGCAACGCTTTAGGGGGAGCGTGCGTTTGAGGTCGCGGATTAGTGTTAGCGTACATGTTAGGATTAGGGGACGGGTGAGGGTCAGGCTTCGGGGAAGGGTTAGGGTTAGGGTTCGGGCTAGGGTTAGGGTTAGGGGACGGGGACGGTTTAGGGTCCAGGTGAGGGTACGGCAACGCTTTAGGGCGAGCGTGCGTGTGAGGGCGTGGGTTAGTGTTGGCGTACGGGTTAGGATTAGGGGACGGGTGAGGGTCAGGCTTCGGGGAAGGGTTAGGGTTAGGGTTCGGGCTAGGGTTAGGGTTAGGGGACGGGGACGGTTTAGGGTCCAGGTGAGGGTATGGCAACGCTTTAGGGGGAGCGTGCGTGTGAGGGCGCGGGTTAATGTTAGCGTACGGTTTAGGATTAGGGGACGGGTGAGGGTCAGGCTTCGGGGAAGGGTTAGGGTTAGGGTTCGGGCTAGGGTTAGGGTTAGGGGACGGGGACGGTTTAGGGTCCAGGTGAGGGTACGGCAACGCTTTAGGGGGAGCGTGCGTGTGAGGGCGCGGGTTAGTGTTAGCGTACGGGTTAGGATTAGGCGACGGGTGAGGGTCAGGCTTCGGGGAAGTGTTAGGGTTAGGGTTCGGTCTAGGGTTAGGGTTAGGGGACGGGGACGGCTTAGGGTCCAGGTGAGGGTACGGCAACGCTTTAGGGGGAGCGTGCGTGTGAGGGCGCGGTTTAGTGTTAGCGTATGGATTAGGATTAGGGGACGGGTGAGGGTCAGGCTTCGGGGAAGGGTTAGGGTAAGGGTTCGGGCTGGGGTTAGGGTTAGGGGACGGGGTCGGTTTAGGGTCCAGGTGAGGGTACGGCAACGCTTTAGGGGGAGCGTGGGTGTGAGGGCGCGGGTTAGTGTTAGCATACGGGTTAGGATTAGGGGTCGGGTGAGGGTCAGGCTTCGGGGAAGTGTTAGGGTTAGGGTTCAGGCTAGGGTTAGGGTTAGGGGACGGTGACGGTTTAGGGTCCAGGTGAGGGTACGGCAACGCTTTAGGGGGAGCGTGCGTGTGAGGGTGCGGGTTAGTGTTAGCGTACGGGTTAGGATTAGGGGACGGGTGAGGGTCAGGCTTCGGGGAAGGGTTAGGGTTAGGGTTCGGGCTAGGGTTAGGGGTAGGGGAAGGGGAAGGGTTAGGGTCCAGGTGAGGGTACGGCAACGCTTTAGGGGGAGTGTGCGTGTGAGGGCGCGGGTTAGTGTTAGCGTACGGGTTAGGATTAGGGGACGGGTGAGGGTCAGGCTTTGTGGAAGGGTTAGATTTCGGGCTAGGGTTAGGGTTAGGGGACGGGGACGGTTTAGGGTCCAGGTGAGGGTACGGCAACGCTTTAGGGGGAGCGTGCGTGTGAGGGCACGGGTTAGTGTTAGCCTACGGGTTAGGATTAGGGGACGGGTGAAGGTCAGGCTTCGGGGAAGGTTTAGGGTTAGGGTTCGGGCTAGGGTTAGGGTTAGGGGACGGGGACGGTTTAAGGTCCAGGTGAGGGTACGGCAACGCTTTAGGGGGAGCGTGCGTGTGAGGGCGCGGGTTAGTGTTAGCGTATGGGTAGGATTAGGGGACGGGTGAGGGTCAGGCTTTGGGGAAGGGTTAGGGTTCGGCCTAGGGTTAGGGTTAGGGGACGGGGACGGTTTAGGGTCCAGCTGAGGGTACGGCAACGCTTTAGGGGGAGCGTGCATGTGAGGGCACGGGTTAGTGTTAGCGTACGGCTTAGGATTAGGGGACGGGTGAGGGTCAGGCTTCGGGGAAGGGTTAGGGATAGGGTTCGGGCTAGGGTTAGGGTTAGGGGACGGGGACGGTTTAGGGTCCAGGTGAGGGTACGGCAACGCTTTAGGGGGAGCGTGCGTGTGAGGGCGCGGGTTAGTGTTAGCGTACGGGTTAGGATTAGGGGACGGGTGAGGGTCAGGCTTCGGGGAAGTGTTAGTGTTAGGGTTCGGGCTAGGGTTAGGGTTAGGGGACGGGGACGGGTTAGGGTCCAGGTGAGGGTACGGCAACGCTTAAGCGGGAGCGTGCGTATGAGGGAGCGGGTTAGTGTTAGTGTACGGGTTAGGATTAGGGGACGGGTGAGGGTCAGGCTTCGGGGAAGGGTTAGGGTTAGGGTTAGGGGACGGGGACGGTTTAGGGTCCAGGTGAGGGTACGGCAACGCTTTAGGGGGAGCGTGCGTGTGAGGGCGTGGGTTAGTGTTAGCGTACGGGTTAGGATTAGGGGATGGGTGAGGGTCAGGCTTTGGGGAAGGGTTAGGGTTAGGGTTCGGGCTAGGGTTAGGGTTAGGGGACGGGGACGGTTTAGGGTCCAGGTGAGGGTACGGCAACGCTTTAGGGGGAGCGTGCGTGTGAGGGCGCGGGTTAGTGTTAGCGTACGGGTTAGGATTAGGGGACGGGTGAGGGTCAGGCTTCGGGGAAGGGTTAGGGTTAGGGTTCGGGCTAGGGTTAGTGTTAGGGGACGGGGACATTTTAGGGTCCAGTTGAGGGTACGGCAACGCTTTAGGGGGAGCGTGGGTGTGAGGGCGCGGGTTAGTGTTAGCGTACGGGTTAGGATTAGGGGACGGGTGAGGGTCAGGCTTCGGGGAAGGGTTAGGGTTAGGGTTCGGGCTAGGGTTAGGGTTAGGGGACGGGGACGGTTTAGGGTCCAGGTGAGGGTACGGCAACGCTTTAGGGGGAGCGTGCGTGTGAGGGCGTGGGTTAGTGTTAGCGTACGGGTTAGGATTAGGGGATGGGTGAGGGTCAGGCTTCGGGGAAGGGTTAGGGTTAGGGTTCGTGCTAAGGTTAGGGTTAGGGGACGGGGACGGTTTAGGGTCCAGGTGAGGGTACGGCAACGCTTTAGGGGGAGCGTGCGTGTGAGGGCGCGGGTTAGTGTTAGCGTACGGGTTAGTATTAGGGGACGGGTGAGGGTCAGGCTTCGGGGAAGGGTTAGGGTTAGGGTTCGGGCTAGGGTTAGTGTTAGGGGACGGGGACGGTTTAGGGTCCAGTTGAGGGTATGGCAACGCTTTAGGGGGAACGTGGGTGTGAGGGCGCGGGTTAGTGTTAGCGTACGGGTTAGGATTAGGGGACGGGTGAGGGTCAGGCTTCGGGGAAGGGTTAGGGTTAGGGTTCGGGCTAGGGTTAGGCTTAGGGGACGGGGACGGTTTAGGGTCCAGGTGAGGGTACGGCAACGCTTTAGGGGGAGCGTGCGTGTGAGGGCGCGGGTTAGTGTTAGCGTACGGGTTAGGATTAGGGGACGGGTGAGGGTCAGGCTTCGGGGAAGGGTTAGGGTTAGGGTTCGGGCTAGGGTTAGGGTTAGGGGACGGGGACGGTTTAGGGTCCAGGTGAGGGTACGGCAACGCTTTAGGGGGAGCGTGCGTGTGAGGGCCTGGGTTAGTGTTAGCGTACGGGTTAGGATTAGGGGACGGGTGAGGGTCAGGCTTCGGGGAAGGGTTAGTGTTAGGGTTCGGGCTAGGGTTAGGGTTAGGGACGGGGACGGTTTAGGGTCCAGGTGAGGGTACGGCAACGCTTTAGGGGGAGCGTGCGTGTGAGGGCGCGGGTTAGTGTTAGCGTACGGGTTAGGATTAGGGGACGGGTGAGGGTCAGGCTTCGGGGAAGGGTTAGGGTTAGGGTTCGGGCTAGGGTTAGGTTTAGGGGACGGGGACGGTTTAGGGTCCAGGTGAGGGTACGGCAATGCTTTAGGGGGAGCGTGCATGTGAGGGCGCGGGTTAGTGTTAGTGTACGGGTTAGGATTAGGGGACAGGTGAGGGTCAGGCTTCGGGGAAGGGTTAGGGTTAGGGTTTGGGCTAGGGTTAAGGTTAGGGGACGGGGACGGTTTAGGGTCCAGGTGAGGGTACGGCAACGCTTAGGGGGAGCGTGCGTGTGAGGGTCGGGTTAGTGTTAGCCTACGGGTTAGGATTAGGGGACGGGTGAGGGTCAGGCTTCGGGGAAGGGTTAGGGTTAGGGTTCGGGCTAGGGTTAGGGTTAGGGGATGGTGACGGTTTAGGGTCCAGGTGAGGGTATGGCAACGCTTTAGGGGGAGCGTGGGTGTGAGGCCGCTGGTTAGTGTTAGCGTACGGGTTAGGATTAGGGGACGGGTGAGGGTCAGGCTTCGGGGAAGGGTTAGGGTTAGGGTTCGGGCTAGGGTTAGGGTTAGGGGACGGGGACGGTTTAGGGTCCAGGTGAGGGTATGGCAACGCTTTAGGGGGAGCGTGCGTGTGAGGGCGTGGGTTAGTGTTAGCGTACGGGTTAGGATTAGGGGACGGGTGAGGGTCAGGCTTCGGGGAAGGGTTAGGGTTAGGGTTCGGGCTAGGGTTAGGGTTAGGGGACGGGACGGTTTAGGGTCCAGGTGAGGGTACGGCAACGCTTTAGGGG
This sequence comes from Delphinus delphis, assembly GCF_949987515.2. NCBI lineage: Eukaryota > Metazoa > Chordata > Mammalia > Artiodactyla > Delphinidae > Delphinus > Delphinus delphis. The sequence continues at coordinate 3,792,530 of NW_027192657.1, read as the reverse complement.
GAGCGTGCGTGTGAGGGCGCGCGTTAGTGTTAGCGTACGGGTTAGGATTAGGGGACGGGTGAGGGTCAGGCTTCGGGGAAGGGTTAGGGTTAGGGTTCGGGCTAGGGTTAGGGTTAGGGGACGGGGACGGTTTAGGGTCCAGGTGACGGTACGGCAACGCTTTAGGGGGAGCGTGCGTGTGAGGGCGCGGGTTAGTGTTAGCGTACGGGTTAGGATTAGGGGACGGGTGAGGGTCAGGCTTCGGGGAAGTGTTAGGGTTAGGGTTCGGGCTAGGGTTAGGGTTAGGAGACGGGGACGGTTTAGGGTCCAGGTGAGGGTACGGCAACGCTTTAGGGGGAGCGTGCGTGTGAGGGCGCGGGTTAGTGTTAGCGTACGGGTTAGGATTAGGGGACGGGTGAGGGTCAGGCTTCGGGGAAGGGTTAGGGTTAGGGTTCGGGCTAGGGTTAGGGTTAGGGGACGGGGACGGTTTAGGGTCCAGGTGAGGGTACGGCAACGCTTTAGGGGGAGCGTGCGTGTGAGGGCATGGGTTAGTGTTAGCGTACTGGTTAGGATTAGGGGACGGGTGAGGGTCAGGCTTCGGGGAAGGGTTAGGTTTAGGGTTCGGGCTAGGGTTAGGGTTAGGGGACGGGGACGGTTTAGGGTCCAGGTGAGGGTACGGCAACGCTTTAGGGGGAGCGTGCGTGTGAGGGCGTGGGTTAGTGTTAGCGTACGGCTTAGGATTAGGGGACGGGTGAGGGTCAGGCTTCGGGGAAGGGTTAGGGTTAGGGTTCGGGCTAGGGTTTGGGTTAGGGGACGGGGACGGTTTAGGGTCCAGGTGAGGGTACGGCAATGCTTTAGGGCGAGCGTGCGTATGAGGGCGTGGGTTAGTGTTAGCGTACGGGTTAGGATTAGGGGACGGGTGAGGGTCAGGTTTCGGGGAAGGGTTAGGGTTAGGGTTCGGGCTAGGGTTAGGGTTCGGGCTAGGGTTAGGGTTAGGGGACGGGGACGGTTTAGGGTCCAGCTGAGGGTACGGCAACGCTTTAGGGGGAGCGTGCGTGTGAGGTCGCGGGTTAGTGTTAGCGTACAGGTTAGGATTAGGGGACGGGTGAGGGTCAGGCTTCGGGGAATGGTTAGGGTTAGGGTTCGGGCTAGGGTTAGGGTTAGGAGACGGGGAAGGGTTAGGGTCCAGGTGAGGGTACGGCAACGCTTTAGGGGGAGCGTGCGTGTGAGGGCGTGGGTTAGTGTTAGCGTACGGGTTAGGATTAGGGGACGGGTGAGGTTCAGGCTTCGGGGAAGGGTTAGGGTTAGGGTTCGGGCTAGGGTTAGGGTTAGGGGACGGGGACGGTTTAGGGTCCAGGTGAGGGTACGGCAACGCTTTAGGGTGAGCGTGCATGTGAGGGCGTGGGTTAGTGTTAGCGTACGGGTTAGGATTAGGGGACGGGTGAGGGTCAGGCTTCGGGGAAGTGTTAGGGTTAGGGTTCGGGCTAGGGTTAGGGTTAGGGGACGGGGACGGTTTAGGGTCCAGGTGAGGGTACGGCAACGCTTTAGGGGGAGCGTGCGTGTGAGGGCGCGGGTTAGTGTTAGCGTACGGGTTAGGATTAGGGGACGGGTGAGGGTCAGGCTTCGGGGAAGGGTTAGGGTTAGGGTTCGGGCTAGGGTTAGGGTTAGGGGACGGGGACGGTTTAGGGTCCAGGTGAGGGTACGGCAACGCTTTAGGGGGAGCGTGCGTGTGAGGGCGTGGGTTAGTGTTAGCGTACGGGTTAGGATTAGGGGACGGGTGAGGGTCAGGCTTCGGGGAAGGGTTAGGGTTAGGGTTCGGGCTAGGGTTAGGGTTAGGGGACAGGGACGGTTTAGGGTCCAGGTGAGGGTACGGCAACGCTTTAGGGGGAGCGTGCGTTTGAGGGCGCGGGTTAGTGTCAGCGTACGGGTTAGGATTAGGGGACGGGTGAGGGTCAGGCTTCGGGGAAGGGTTAGGGTTAGGGTTCGGGCTAGGGTTAGGGTTAGGGGACGGGGACGGTTTAGGGTCCAGGTGAGGGTATGGCAACGCTTTAGGGCGAGCGTGCGTGTGAGGGCGTGGGTTAGTGTTAGCGTACGGGTTAGGATTAGGGGACGGGTGAGGGTCAGGCTTCGGGGAAGGGTTAGGGTTAGGGTTCGGGCTAGGGTTAGGGTTAGGGGACGGGGACGGTTTAGGGTCCAGGTGAGGGTACGGCAACGCTTTAGGGGGAGCGTGCGTGTGAGGGCGCGGGTTAATGTTAGCGTACGGTTTAGGATTAGGGGACGGGTGAGGGTCAGGCTTCGGGGAAGGGTTAGGGTTAGGGTTCGGGCTAGGGTTAGGGTTAGGGGACGGGGACGGTTTAGGGTCCAAGTGAGGGTACGGCAACGCTTTAGGGGGAGCGTGCATGTGAGGGCGCGGGTTAGTGCTAGCGTACGGGTTAGGATTAGGCGACGGGTGAGGGTCAGGCTTCGGGAAAGTGTTAGGGTTAGGGTTCGGGCTAGGGTTAGGGTTAGGGGACGGGGACGGTTTAGGGTCCAGGTGAGGGTACGGCAACACTTTAGGGGGAGCGTGCGTGTGAGGGCGCGGGTTAGTGTTAGCGTACGGGTTAGGATTAGGGGACGGGTGAGGGTCAGGCTTCGGGGAAGGGTTAGGGTTAGGGTTCGGGCTAGGGTTAGGGTTAGGGTTAGGGGACGGTTTAGGGTCCAGGTGAGGGTACGGCAACGCTTTAGGGGGAGCGTGCGTGTGAGGGCGCGGATTAGTGTTAGCGTACGGGTTAGGATTAGGGGACGGGTGAGGGTCAGGCTTCGGGGAAGGGTTAGGGTTAGGGTTCAGGCTATGGTTAGGGTTAGGGGACGGGGACGGTTTAGGGTCCAGGTGAGGGTACGGCAACGCTTTAGGGGGAGCGTGCGTGTGAGGGCGTGGGTTAGTGTTAGCGTACGGGCTAGGATTAGGGGACGGGTGAGGGTCATGCTTCTTGGAAGGGTTAGGGTTAGGGTTCGGGCTAGGTTTAGGGTTAGGTGATGGGGACGGTTTAGGGTCCAGCTGAGGGTACGGCAGCGCTTTAAGGGAGCGTGCATGTGAGGGCGCGGGTTAGTGTTAGCGTACGGGTTAGGATTAGGGGACGGGTGAGGGTCAGGCTTCGGGGAAGGGTTAGGGTTAGGGTTCGGGCTAGGGTTAGGGTTAGGGGACGGGGACGGTTTAGGGTCCAGGTGAGGGTACGGCAACGCTTTAGGGGGAGCGTGCGTGTGAGGGCGCGGGTAGTGTTAGAGTGCGGGTTAGGATTAGGGGACGTGTTAGGGTCAGGCTTCGGGGAAGGGTTAGGGTTAGGGTTCGGGCTAGGGTTAGGGTTACGGGACAGGGACGGTTTAGGGTCCAGGTGAGGGTACAGCAACGCTTTAGGGGGAACGTGCGTGTGAGGGCGCGGGTTAGTGTTAGCGTACGGGTTAGGATTAGGGGACGGGTGAGGGTCAGGCTTCGGGTAAGGGTTAGGGTTAGGGTTCGGTCTAGGGTTAGCGTTAGGGGACGGGGACGGTTTAGGGTCCAGGTGAGGGTACGGCAACACTTTAGGGGGAGCGTGCGTGTGAGGGCGCGGATTAGTGTTAGCGTACGGGTTAGGATTAGGGGACGGGTGAGGGTCAGGCTTCGGGGAAGGATTAGGCTTAGGGTTCGGGCTAGGGTTAGGGTTAGGGGACGGGGACGGTTTAGGGTCCAGGTGAGGGTACGGCAACGCTTTAGGGGGAGCGTGCGTGTGAGGGCGTGGGTTAGTGTTAGCGTACGGGTTAGGATTAGGGGACGGGTGAGCGTCAGGCTTCGGGGAAGGGTTAGGGTTAGGTTCGGGCTAGGGTTAGGGTTAGGGGACGGGGACGGTTTAGGGTCCATGTGAGGGTACGGCAACGCTTTAGGGGGAGCGTGCGTGTGAGGGCGCGAGTTAGTGTTAGCGTACGGGTTAGGATTAGGGGACGGGTGAGGGTCAGGCTTCGGGGAAGGGTTAGGGTTAGGGTTCGGGCTAGGGTTAGCGTTAGCGGACGGGGACGGGTTAGGGTCCATGTGAAGGTACGGCAACGCTTTAGGGGGAGCGTGCGTGTGAGGGCGCGAGTTAGTGTTAGCGTACGGGTTAGGATTAGGGGACGGGTGAGGGTCAGGCTTCGGGGAAGGGTTAGGGTTAGGGTTCGGGCTAGGGTTAGGGTTAGGGGACGGGGACGGTTTAGGGTCCAGGTGAGGGTACGGCAACGCTTTAGGGGGAGCGTGCGTGTGAGGGCGTGGGTTAGTGTTAGCGTACGGGTTAGGATTAGGGGACGGGTGAGCGTTAGGCTTCGGGGAAGGGTTAGGGTTAGGGTTCGGGCTAGGGTTAGGGTTAGGGGACGGGACGGTTTAGGGTCCAGGTGAGGGTACGGCAACGCTTTAGGGGGAGCGTGCGTGTGAGGGCGCGCGTTAGTGTTAGCGTACGGGTTAGGATTAGGGGACGGGTGAGGGTCAGGCTTCGGGGAAGGGTTAGGGTTAGGGTTCGGGCTAGGGTTAGGGTTAGGGGACGGGGACGGTTTAGGGTCCAGGTGACGGTACGGCAACGCTTTAGGGGGAGCGTGCGTGTGAGGGCGCGGGTTAGTGTTAGCGTACGGGTTAGGACTAGGGGACGGGTGAGGGTCAGGCTTCGGGGAAGTGTTAGGGTTAGGGTTCGGGCTAGGGTTAGGGTTAGGTGACGGGGACGGTTTAGGGTCCAGGTGAGGCTACGGCAACGCTTTAGGGGGAGCGTGCGTGTGAGGGCGCGGGTTAGTGTTAGCGTACGGGTTAGGATTAGGGGACGGGTGAGGGTCAGGCTTCGGGGAAGGGTTAGGGTTAGGGTTCGGGCTAGGGTTAGGGTTAGGGGACGGGGACGGTTTAGGGTCCAGGTGAGGGTACGGCAACGCTTTAGGGGGAGCGTGCGTGTGAGGGCATGGGTTAGTGTTAGCGTACTGGTTAGGATTAGGGGACGGGTGAGGGTCAGGCTTCGGGGAAGGGTTAGGTTTAGGGTTCGGGCTAGGGTTAGGGTTAGGGGACGGGGACGGTTTAGGGTCCAGGTGAGGGTACGGCAACGCTTTAGGGGGAGCGTGCGTGTGAGGGCGTGGGTTAGTGTTAGCGTACGGCTTAGGATTAGGGGACGGGTGAGGGTCAGGCTTCGGGGAAGGGTTAGGGTTAGGGTTCGGGCTAGGGTTTGGGTTAGGGGACGGGGACGGTTTAGGTTCCAGGTGAGGGTACGGCAATGCTTTAGGGCGAGCGTGAGTGTGAGGGCGTGGGTTAGTGTTAGCGTACGGGTTAGGAGTAGGGGACGGGTGAGGGTCAGGTTTCGGGGAAGGGTTAGGGTTAGGGTTCGGGCTAGGGTTAGGGTTCGGGCTAGGGTTAGGGTTAGGGGACGGGGACGGTTTAGGGTCCAGGTGAGGGTACGGCAACGCTTTAGGGGGAGCGTGCGTGTGAGGGCGCGGGTTAGTGTTAGCGTACGGGTTAGGATTAGGGGACGGGTGAGGGTCAGGCTTCGGGGAATGGTTAGGGTTAGGGTTCGGGCTAGGGTTAGGGTTAGGAGACGGGGAAGGGTTAGGGTCCAGGTGAGGGTACGGCAACGCTTTAGGGGGAGCGTGCGTGTGAGGGCGTGGGTTAGTGTTAGCGTACGGGTTAGGATTAGGGGACGGGTGAGGTTCAGGCTTCGGGGAAGGGTTAGGGTTAGGGTTCGGGCTAGGGTTAGGGTTAGGGGACGGGGACGGTTTAGGGTCCAGGTGAGGGTACGGCAACGCTTTAGGGTGAGCGTGCATGTGAGGGCGTGGGTTAGTGTTAGCGTACGGGTTAGGATTAGGGGACGGGTGAGGGTCAGGCTTCGGGGAAGGGTTAGGGTTAGGGTTCGGGCTAGGGTTAGGGTTAGGGGACGGGGACGGTTTAGGGTCCAGGTGAGGGTACGGCAACGCTTTTGGGGGAGCGTGCGTGTGAGGGCGCGGGTTAGTGTTAGCGTACGGGTTAGGATTAGGGGACGGGTGAGGGTCAGGCTTCGGGGAAGGGTTAGGGTTAGGGTTCGGGCTAGGGTTAGGGTTAGGGGACGGGGACGGTTTAGGGTCCAGGTGAGGGTACGGCAACGCTTTAGGGGGAGCGTGCGTGTGAGGGCGTCGGTTAGTGTTAGCGTACGGGTTAGGATTAGGGGACGGGTGAGGGTCAGGCTTCGGGGAAGGGTTAGGGTTAGGGTTCGGGCTAGGGTTAGGGTTAGGGGAGAGGGACGGTTTAGGGTCCAGGTGAGGGTACGGCAACGCTTTAGGGGGAGCGTGCGTTTGAGGGCGCGGGTTAGTGTCAGCGTACGGGTTAGGATTAGGGGACGGGTGAGGGTCAGGCTTCGGGTAAGGGTTAGGGTTAGGGTTCGGGCTAGGGTTAGGGTTAGGGGACGGGGACGGTTTAGGGTCCAGGTGAGGGTATGGCAACGCTTTAGGGCGAGCGTGCGTGTGAGGGCGTGGGTTAGTGTTAGCGTACGGGTTAGGATTAGGGGACGTGTGAGGGTCGGGCTTCGGGGAAGGGTTAGGGTTAGGGTTCGGGCTAGGGTTAGGGTTAGGGGACGGGGACGGTTTAGGGTCCAGGTGAGGGTACGGCAACGCTTTAGGGGGAGCGTGCGTGTGAGGGCGCGGGTTAGTGTTAGCGTACGGGTTAGGATTAGGGGACGGGTGAGGGTCAGGCTACGGGGAAGGATTAGGGTTAGGGTTCGGGCTAGGGTTAGGGTTAGGGGACGGGGACGGTTTAGGGTCTAGGTGAGGGTACGGCAACGCTTTAGGCGGAGCGTGCGTGTGAGGGCGCAGGTTAGTGTTAGCGTACGGGTTAGGATTAGGGGACGGGTGAGGGTCAGGCTTCGGGGAAGGGTTAGGTTTAGGGTTCGGGCTAGGGTTAGGGTTAGGGGACGGGGACGGTTTAGGGTCCAGGTGAGGGTACGGCAACGCTTTAGGGGGAGCGTGCGTGTGAGGGCGCGGGTTAGTGTTAGCGTACGGGTTAGGATTAGGGGACGGGTGAGGGTCAGGCTTCGGGGAATGGTTAGGGTTAGGGTTCTGGCTAGGGTTAGGGTTAGGGGACGGGGAAGGTTTAGGGTCCAGGTGAGGGTACGGCAACGCTTTAGGGGGAGCGTGCGTGTGAGGGCGTGGGTTAGTGTTAGCGTACGGGTTAGGATTAGGGGACGGGTGAGGTTCAGGCTTCGGGGAAGTGTTAGGGTTAGGGTTCGGGCTAGGGTTAGGGTTAGGGGACGGGGACGGTTTAGGGTCCAGGTGAGGGTACGGCAACGCTTAGGGGGAGCGTGCGTGTGAGGGTCGGGTTAGTGTTAGCCTACGGGTTAGGATTAGGGGACGGGTGAGGGTCAGGCTTCGGGGAAGGGTTAGGGTTAGGGTTCGGGCTAGGGTTAGGGTTAGGGGATGGTGACGGTTTAGGGTCCAGGTGAGGGTATGGCAACGCTTTAGGGGGAGCGTGCGTGTGAGGGCGCTGGTTAGTGTTAGCGTACGGGTTAGAATTAGGGGACGGGTGAGGGTCAGGCTTCGGGGAAGGGTTAGGGTTAGGGTTCGGGCTAGGGTTAGGGTTAGGGGACGGGGACGGTTTAGGGTCCAGGTGAGGGTACGGCAACGCTTTAGGGGGAGCGTGCGTGTGAGGGCGTGGGTTAGTGTTAGCGTACGGGTTAGGATTAGGGGACGGGTGAGGGTCAGGCTTCGGGGAAGGGTTAGGGTTAGGGTTCGGGCTAGGGTTAGGGTTAGGGGACGGGGACGGTTTAGGGTCCAGGTGAGGGTACGGCAACGCTTTAGGGGGAGCGTGCGTGTGAGGGCGTGGGTTAGTGTTAGCGTACGGGTTAGGATTAGGGGACGGGTGAGGGTCAGGCTTCGGGGAAGGGTTAGGGTTAGGGTTCGGGCTAGGGTTAGGGTTAGGGGACGGGGACGGTTTAGGGTCCAGGTGAGGGTACGGCAACGCTTTAGGGGGAGCGTGCGTGTGAGGGCGCGGGTTAGTGTTAGCGTACGGGTTAGGATTAGGGGACGGGTGAGGGTCAGGCTTCGGGGAAGGGTTAGGGTTAGGGTTCGGGCTAGGGTTAGGGTTAGGGGACGGGGACGGTTTAGGGTCCAGGTGAGGGTACGGCAACGCTTTAGGGGGAGCGTGCGTGTGAGGGCGTGGGTTAGTGTTAGCGTACGGGTTAGGATTAGGGGACGGGTGAGGGTCAGGCTTCGGGGAAGGGTTAGGGTTAGGGTTCGGGCTAGGGTTAGGGTTAGGGGACGGGGACGGTTTAGGGTCCAGGTGAGGGTATGGCAACGCTTTAGGGCGAGCCTGCGTGTGAGGGCGTGGGTTAGTGTTAGCGTTCGGGTTAGGATTAGGGGACGGGTGAGGGTCAGGCTTCGGGGAAGGGTTAGGGTTAGGGTTCGGGCTAGGGTTAGGGTTAGGGGACGGGGACGGTTTAGGGTCCAGGTGAGGGTACGGCAACGCTTTAGGGGGAGCGTGCGTGTGAGGGCGCGGGTTAATGTTAGCGTACGGTTTAGGATTAGGGGACGGGTGAGGGTCAGGTTTCGGGGAAGGGTTAGGGTTAGGGTTCGGGCTAGGGTTAGGGTTAGGGGACGGGGACGGTTTAGGGTCCAAGTGAGGGTACGGCAACGCTTTAGGGGGAGCGTGCGTGTGAGGGCGCGGGTTAGTGCTAGCGTACGGGTTAGGATTAGGCGACGGGTGAGGGTCAGGCTTCGGGGAAGTGTTAGGGTTAGGGTTCGGGCTAGGGTTAGGGTTAGGGGACGGGGACGGTTTAGGGTCCAGGTGAGGGTACGGCAACACTTTAGGGGGAGCGTGCGTGTGAGGGCGCGGGTTAGTGTTAGCGTACGGGTTAGGATTAGGGGACGGGTGAGGGTCAGGCTTCGGGGAAGGGTTAGGGTTAGGGTTCGGGCTGGGGTTAGGGTTAGGGGACGGGGTCGGTTTCGGGTCCAGGTGAGGGTACGGCAATGCTTTAGGGGGAGCGTGGGTGTGAGGGCGCGGGTTAGTGTTAGCGTACGGCTTAGTATTAGGGGACGGGTGAGGGTCGGGCTTCGGGGAACGGTTAGGGTTAGGGTTCGGGCTAGGGTTAGGGTTAGGGGACGGGGACGGTTTAGGGTCCAGGTGAGGGTACGGCAACGCTTTAGGGGGAGCGTGCGTGTGAGGGCGCGGGTTAGTGTTAGCGTACGGGTTAGGATTAGGGGACGGGTGAGGGTCAGGCTACGGGGAAGGATTAGGGTTAGGGTTCGGGCTAGGGTTAGGGTTAGGGGACGGGGACGGTTTAGGGTCTAGGTGAGGGTACGGCAACGCTTTAGGCGGAGCGTGCGTGTGAGGGCGCAGGTTAGTGTTAGCGTACGGGTTAGGATTAGGGGACGGGTGAGGGTCAGGCTTCGGGGAAGGGTTAGGTTTAGGGTTCGGGGTAGGGTTAGGGTTAGGGGACGGGGACGGTTTAGGGTCCAGGTGAGGGTACGGCAACGCTTTAGGGGGAGCGTGCGTGTGAGGGCGCGGGTTAGTGTTAGCGTACGGGTTAGGATTAGGGGACGGGTGAGGGTCAGGCTTCGGGGAAGGGTTAGGGTTAGGGTTCGGGCTAGGGTTAGGGTTAGGGGACGGGGACGGTTTAGGGTCCAGGTGAGGGTATGGCAACGCTTTAGGGCGAGCGTGCGTGTGAGGGCGTGGGTTAGTGTTAGCGTACGGGTTAGGATTAGGGGACGGGTGAGGGTCAGGCTTCGGGGAAGGGTTAGGGTTAGGGTTCGGGCTAGGGTTAGGGTTAGGGGACGGGGACGGTTTAGGGTCCAGGTGAGGGTACGGCAACGCTTTAGGGGGAGCGTGCGTGTGAGGGCGCGGGTTAATGTTAGCGTACGGTTTAGGATTAGGGGACGGGTGAGGGTCAGGCTTCGGGGAAGGGTTAGGGTTAGGGTTCGGGCTAGGGTTAGGGTTAGGGGACGGGGACGGTTTAGGGTCCAAGTGAGGGTACGGCAACGCTTTAGGGGGAGCGTGCGTGTGAGGGCGCGGGTTAGTGCTAGCGTACGGGTTAGGATTAGGCGACGGGTGAGGGTCAGGCTTCGGGGAAGTGTTAGGGTTAGTGTTCGGGCTAGGGTTAGGGTTAGGGGACGGGGACGGTTTAGGGTCCAGGTGAGGGTACGGCAACACTTTAGGGGGAGCGTGCGTGTGAGGGCGCGGGTTAGTGTTAGCGTACGGGTTAGGATTAGGGGACGGGTGAGGGTCAGGCTTCGGGGAAGGGTTAGGGTTAGGGTTCGGGCTGGGGTTAGGGTTAGGGGACGGGGTCGGTTTAGGGTCCAGGTGAGGGTACGGCAATGCTTTAGGGGGAGCGTGGGTGTGAGGGCGCGGGTTAGTGTTAGCGTACGGCTTAGGATTAGGGGACGGGTGAGGGTCGGGCTTCGGGGAAGGGTTAGGGTTAGGGTTCGGGCTAGGGTTAGGGTTAGGGGACGGGGACGGTTTAGGGTCCAGGTGAGGGTACGGCAACGCTTTAGGGGGAGCGTGCGTGTGAGGGCGCGGGTTAGTGTTAGCGTACGGGTTAGGATTAGGGGACGGGTGAGGGTCAGGCTACGGGGAAGGATTAGGGTTAGGGTTCGGGCTAGGGTTAGGGTTAGGGGACGGGGACGGTTTAGGGTCTAGGTGAGGGTACGGCAACGCTTTAGGCGGAGCGTGCGTGTGAGGGCGCAGGTTAGTGTTAGCGTACGGGTTAGGATTAGGGGACGGGTGAGGGTCAGGCTTCGGGGAAGGTTTAGGTTTAGGGTTCGGGGTAGGGTTAGGGTTAGGGGACGGGGACGGTTTAGGGTCCAGGTGAGGGTACGGCAACGCTTTAGGGGGAGCGTGCGTGTGAGGGCGCGGGTTAGTGTTAGCGTACGGGTTAGGATTAGGGGACGGGTGAGGGTCAGGCTTCGGGGAATGGTTAGGGTTAGGGTTCTGGCTAGGGTTAGGGTTAGGGGACGGGGAAGGGTTAGGGTCCAGGTGAGGGTACGGCAACGCTTTAGGGGGAGCGTGCGTGTGAGGGCGTGGGTTAGTGTTAGCGTACGGGTTAGGATTAGGGGACGGGTGAGGTTCAGGCTTCGGGGAAGTGTTAGGGTTAGGGTTCGGGCTAGGGTTAGGGTTAGGGGACGGGGACGGTTTAGGGTCCAGGTGAGGGTACGGCAACGCTTAGGGGGAGCGTGCGTGTGAGGGTCGGGTTAGTGTTAGCCTACGGGTTAGGATTAGGGGACGGGTGAGGGTCAGGCTTCGGGGAAGGGTTAGGGTTAGGGTTCGGGCTAGGGTTAGGGTTAGGGGATGGTGACGGTTTAGGGTCCAGGTGAGGGTATGGCAACGCTTTAGGGGGAGCGTGGGTGTGAGGGCGCTGGTTAGTGTTAGCGTACGGGTTAGGATTAGGGGACGGGTGAGGGTCAGGCTTCGGGGAAGGATTAGGGTTAGGGTTCGGGCTAGGGTTAGGGTTAGGGGACGGGGACGGTTTAGGGTCCAGGTGAGGGTATGGCAACGCTTTAGGGGGAGCGTGCGTGTGAGGGCGCGGGTTAGTGTTAGCGTACGGGTTAGGATTAGGGGACGGGTGAGGGTCAGGCTTCGGGGAAGGGTTAGGGTTAGGGTTCGGGCTAGGGTTAGGGTTAGGGGACGGGGACGGTTTAGGGTCCAGGTGAGGGTACGGCAACGCTTTAGGGGGAGCGTGCGTGTGAGGGCGTGGGTTAGTGTTAGCGTACGGGTTAGGATTAGGGGACGGGTGAGGGTCAGGCTTCGGGGAAGGGTTAGGGTTAGGGTTCGGGCTAGGGTTAGGGTTAGGGGACGGGGACGGTTTAGGGTCCAGGTGAGGGTACGGCAACGCTTTAGGGGGAGCGTGCGTTTGAGGTCACGGGTTAGTGTTAGCGTACATGTTAGGATTAGGGGACGGGTGAGGGTCAGGCTTCGGGGAAGGGTTAGGGTTAGGGTTCGGGCTAGGGTTAGGGTTAGGGGATGGGGACGGTTTAGGGTCCAGGTGAGGGTACGGCAACGCTTTAGGGCGAGCGTGCGTGTGAGGGCGTGGGTTAGTGTTAGCGTACGGGTTAGGATTAGGGGACGGGTGAGGGTCAGGCTTCGGGGAAGGGTTAGGGTTAGGGTTCGGGCTAGGGTTAGGGTTAGGGGACGGGGACGGTTTAGGGTCCAGGTGAGGGTATGGCAACGCTTTAGGGGGAGCGTGCGTGTGAGGGCGCGGGTTAATGTTAGCGTACGGGTTAGGATTAGGGGACGGGTGAGGGTCAGGCTTCGGGGAAGGGTTAGGGTTAGGGTTCGGGCTAGGGTTAGGGTTAGGGGACGGGGACGGTTTAGGGTCCAGGTGAGGGTACGGCAACGCTTTAGGGGGAGCGTGCGTGTGAGGGCGCGGGTTAGTGTTAGCGTACGGGTTAGGATTAGGCGACGGGTGAGGGTCAGGCTTCGGGGAAGTGTTAGGGTTAGGCTTTGGGCTAGGGTTAGGGTTAGGGGACGGGGACGGCTTAGGGTCCAGGTGAGGGTACGGCAACACTTTAGGGGGAGCGTGCGTGTGAGGGCGCGGTTTAGTGTTAGCGTATGGATTAGGATTAGGGGACGGGTGAGGGTCAGGCTTCGGGGAAGTGTTAGGGTAAGGGTTCGGGCTGGGGTTAGGGTTAGGGGACGGGGTCGGTTTAGGGTCCAGGTGAGGGTACGGCAACGCTTTAGGGGGAGCGTGGGTGTGAGGGCGCGGGTTAGTGTTAGCATACGGGTTAGGATTAGGGGACGGGTGAGGGTCAGGCTTCGGGGAAGTGTTAGGGTTAGGGTTCAGGCTAGGGTTAGGGTTAGTGGACGGGGACGGTTTAGGGTCCAGGTGAGGGTACGGCAACGCTTTAGGGGGAGCGTGCGTGTGAGGGTGCGGGTTAGTGTTAGCGTACGGGTTAGGATTAGGGGACGGGTGAGGGTCAGGCTTCGGGGAAGGGTTAGGGTTAGGGTTCGGGCTAGGGTTAGGGGTAGGGGAAGGGGAAGGGTTAGGGTCCAGGTGAGGGTACGGCAACGCTTTAGGGGGAGTGTGCGTGTGAGGGCGCGGGTTAGTGTTAGCGTACGGGTTAGGATTAGGGGACGGGTGAGGGTCAGGCTTTGTGGAAGGGTTAGGTTTCGGGCTAGGGTTAGGGTTAGGGGACGGGGACGGTTTAGGGTCCAGGTGAGGGTACGGCAACGCTTTAGGGGGAGCGTGCGTGTGAGGGCACGGGTTAGTGTTAGCCTACGGGTTAGGATTAGGGGACGGGTGAAGGTCAGGCTTCGGGGAAGGTTTAGGGTTAGGGTTCGGGCTAGGGTTAGGGTTAGGGGACGGGGACGGTTTAAGGTCCAGGTGAGGGTACGGCAACGCTTTAGGGGGAGCGTGCGTGTGAGGGCGCGGGTTAGTGTTAGCGTATGGGTAGGATTAGGGGACGGGTGAGGGTCAGGCTTTGGGGAAGGGTTAGGGTTCGGCCTAGGGTTAGGGTTAGGGGACGGGGACGGTTTAGGGTCCAGGTGAGGGTACAGCAACGCTTTAGGGGGAGCGTGCGTGTGAGGGCGCGGGTTAGTGTTAGCGTACGGGTTAGGATTAGGGGACGGGTGAGGGTCAGGCTTCGGGGAAGTGTTAGTGTTAGGGTTCGGGCTAGGGTTAGGGTTAGGGGACGGGGACGGGTTAGGGTCCAGGTGAGGGTACGGCAACGCTTAAGCGGGAGCGTGCGTGTGAGGGAGCGGGTTAGTGTTAGTGTACGGGTTAGGATTAGGGGACGGGTGAGGGTCAGGCTTCGGGGAATGGTTAGGGTTAGGGTTAGGTGACGGGGACGGTTTAGGGTCCAGGTGAGGGTACGGCAACGCTTTAGGGGGAGCGTGCGTGTGAGGGCGTGGGTTAGTGTTAGCGTACGGGTTAGGATTAGGGGATGGGTGAGGGTCAGGCTTTGGGGAAGGGTTAGGGTTAGGGTTCGGGCTAGGGTTAGGGTTAGGGGACGGGGACGGTTTAGGGTCCAGGTGAGGGTACGGCAACGCTTTAGGGGGAGCGTGCGTGTGAGGGCGCGGGTTAGTGTTAGCGTACGGGTTAGGATTAGGGGACGGGTGAGGGTCAGGCTTCGGGGAAGGGTTAGGGTTAGGGTTCGGGCTAGGGTTAGTGTTAGGGGACGGGGACATTTTAGGGTCCAGTTGAGGGTACGGCAACGCTTTAGGGGGAGCGTGGGTGTGAGGGCGCGGGTTAGTGTTAGCGTACGGGTTAGGATTAGGGGACGGGTGAGGGTCAGGCTTCGGGGAAGGGTTAGGGTTAGGGTTCGGGCTAGGGTTAGGGTTAGGGGACGGGGACGGTTTAGGGTCCAGGTGAGGGTACGGCAACGCTTTAGGAGGAGCGTGCGTGTGAGGGCGTGGGTTAGTGTTAGCGTACGGGTTAGGATTAGGGGATGGGTGAGGGTCAGGCTTCGGGGAAGGGTTAGGGTTAGGGTTCGGGCTAAGGTTAGGGTTAGGGGACGGGGACGGTTTAGGGTCCAGGTGAGGGTACGGCAACGCTTTAGGGGGAGCGTGCGTGTGAGGGGGCGGGTTAGTGTTAGCGTACGGGTTAGTATTAGGGGACGGGTGAGGGTCAGGTTTCGGGGAAGGGTTAGGGTTAGGGTTCGGGCTAGGGTTAGTGTTAGGGGACGGGGACGGTTTAGGGTCCAGTTGAGGGTATGGCAACGCTTTAGGGGGAGCGTGCGTGTGAGGGCGCGGGTTAGTGTTAGCGTACGGGTTAGGATTAGGGGACGGGTGAGGGTCAGGCTTCGGGGAAGGGTTAGGGTTAGGGTTCGGGCTAGGGTTAGGCTTAGGGGACGGGGACGGTTTAGGGTCCAGGTGAGGGTACGGCAACGCTTTAGGGGGAGCGTGCGTGTGAGGGCGCGGGTTAGTGTTAGCGTACGGGTTAGGATTAGGGGACGGGTGAGGGTCAGGCTTCGGGGAAGGGTTAGGGTTAGGGTTCGGGCTAGGGTTAGGGTTAGGGGACGGGGACGGTTTAGGGTCCAGGTGAGGGTACGGCAACGCTTTAGGGGGAGCGTGCGTGTGAGGGCCTGGGTTAGTGTTAGCGTACGGGTTAGGATTAGGGGACGGGTGAGGGTCAGGCTTCGGGGAAGGGTTAGTGTCAGGGTTCGGGCTAGGGTTAGGGTTAGGGACGGGGACGGTTTAGGGTCCAGGTGAGGGTACGGCAACGCTTTAGGGGGAGCGTGCGTGTGAGGGCGCGGGTTAGTGTTAGCGTACGGGTTAGGATTAGGGGACGGGTGAGGGTCAGGCTTCGGGGAAGGGTTAGGGTTCGGGCTAGGGTTAGGGTTAGGGGACGGGGACGGTTTAGGGTCCAGGTGAGGGTACGGCAATGCTTTAGGGGGAGCGTGCATGTGAGGGCGCGGGTTAGTGTTAGTGTACGGGTTAGGATTAGGGGACAGGTGAGGGTCAGGCTTCGGGGAAGGGTTAGGGTTAGGGTTCGGGCTAGGGTTAGGGTTAGGGGACGGGGACGGTTTAGGGTCCAGGTAAGGGTACGGCAACGCTTTAGGGGGAGCGTGCGTGTGAGGGCGCGCGTTAGTGTTAGCGTACGGGTTAGGATTAGGGGACGGGTGAGGGTCAGGCTTCGGGGAAGGGTTAGGGTTAGGGTTCGGGCTAGGGTTAGGGTTAGGGGACGGGGACGGTTTAGGGTCCAGGTGAGGGTACGGCAACGCTTTAGGGGGAGCGTGCGTGTCAGGGCGTGGGTTAGTGTTAGTGTACGGGTTAGGATTAGGGGACGGGTGAGGGTCAGGCTTCAGGGAAGGTTTAGGGTTAGGGTTCGGGCTAGGGTTAGGGTTAGGGGACGGGGACGGTTTAGGGTCCAGGTGAGGGTACGGCAACGCTTTAGGGGGAGCGTGCGTGTGAGGGCGCGGGTTAGTGTTAGCGTACGGGTTAGGATTAGGGGACGGGTGAGGGTCAGGCTTCGGGGAAGGGTTAGGGTTAGGGTTCGGGCTAGGGTTAGGGTTAGGGGACGGGGACGGTTTAGGGTCCAGGTGAGGGTACGGCAACGCTTTAGGGGGAGCGTGCGTGTGAGGGCGCGGGTTAGTGTTAGCGTACGGGTTAGGATTAGGGGACGGGTGAGGGTCAGGCTTCGGGGAAGGGTTAGGGTTAGGGTTTGGGCTAGGGTTAGGGTTAGGGGACAGGGACGGTTTAGGGTCCAGGTGAGGGTACGGCAACGCTTTAGGGGGAGCGTGCGTGTGAGGGCGCGGGTTAGTGTTAGCGTATGGGTTAGGATTAGGGGACGGGTGAGGGTCAGGCTTCGGGGAAGGGTTAGGGTTCGGGCTAGGGTTAGGGTTAGGGGACGGGGACGGTTTAGGGTCCAGGTGAGGGTACGGCAACGCTTTAGGGGGAGCGTGTGTGTGAGGGCGCGGTTTAGTGTTAGCGTACGGGTTAGGATTAGGGGACGGGTGAGGATCAGGCTTCGGGGAAGTGTTAGGGTTAGCGTTCGGGCTAGGGTTAGGGTTAGGGGACGGGGACGGTTTAGGGTCCAGGTGAGGGTACGGCAACGCTTTAGGGGGAGCGTGCGTGTGAGGGCGCGGGTTAGTGTTAGCGTACGGGTTAGGATTAGGGGACGTGTGAGGGTCAGGCTTTGGGGAAGGATTAGGGTTAGGGTTCGCGCTAGGGTTAGGGTTAGGGGATGGGGATGGTTTAGGGTCCAGGTGAGGGTACGGCAATGCTTTAGGGGGAGTGTGCGTGTGAGGGCGTGGGTTAGTGTTAGCGTACGGGTTAGGATTAGGGGACGGGTGAGCGTCAGGCTTCGGGGAAGGGTTAGGGTTAGGGTTCGGGCTAGGGTTAGGGTTAGGGGACGGGGACCGTTTCGGGTCCAGGTGAGGGTACGGCAACGCTTTAGGGGGAGCGTGCGTGTGAGGGCGCGGGTTAGTGTTAGCGTACGGGTTAGGATTAGGGGACGGGTGAGGGTCAGGCTTCGGGGAAGGGTTAGGGTTAGGGTTCGGGCTAGGGTTAGGGTTAGGGGACGGGGACGGTTTAGGGTCCAGGTGAGGGTACGGCAACGCTTTAGGGGGAGCGTGCGTGTGAGGGCGCGGTTTAGTGTTAGCGTACGGGTTAGGATTAGGGGACGGGTGAGGGTCAGGCTTCGGGGAAGGGTTAGGGTTAGGGTTCGGGCTAGGGTTAGGGTTAGGGGACGGGGACGGTTTAGGGTCCAGGTGAGGGTACGGCAACGCTTTATGTGGAGCCTGCGTGTGAGTGCGCGGGTTAGTGTTAGCGTACGGGTTAGGATTAGGGGACGGGTGAGGGTCAGGCTTCGGGGAAGGGTTAGGGTTAGGGTTCGGGCTAAGGTTAGGGTTAGGGGACGGGGACGGTTTAGGGTCCAGGTGAGGGTACGGCAACGCTTTAGGGGGAGCGTGTGTGTGAGGGCGCGGGTTAGTGTTAGCGTACGGGTTAGGATTCGGGGACGGGTGAGGGTCAGGCTTCGGGGAAGTGTTAGGGTTAGGGTTCGGGCTAGGGTTAGGGTTAGGGGACGGGGACGGTTTAGGGTCCAGGTGAGGGTATGGCAACGCTTTAGGGGGAGCGTGCATGTGAGGGCGCGGGTTAGTGTTAGCGTACGGGTTAGGATTAGGGGACGGGTGAGGGTCAGGCTTCGGGGAAGGGTTAGGGTTAGGGTTCGGGCTAGGGTTAGGGTTAGGGGATGGGGACGGTTTAGGGTCCAGGTGAGGGTATGGCAACGCTTTAGGGGGAGCGTGCGTGTGAGGGCGTGGGTTAGTGTTAGCGTATGGTTTAGGATTAGGGGACGGGTGAGGGTCAGGCTTCGGGGAAGTGTTAGGGTTAGGGTTCGGGCTAGGGTTAGGGTTAGGGGACGGGGACGGGTTAGGGTCCAGGTGAGGGTACGGCAACGTTTTAGGGGGAGCGTGCGTGTGAGGGCGCGGGTTAGTGTTAGCGTACGGGTTAGGATTAGGGGACGGGTGAGGGTAGGCTTCGGGGAAGGGTTAGGGTTAGGGTTCGGGCTAGGGTTAGGGTTAGGGGACGGGGACTGGTTAGGG
Source organism: Delphinus delphis (assembly GCF_949987515.2). Lineage (NCBI taxonomy): Eukaryota > Metazoa > Chordata > Mammalia > Artiodactyla > Delphinidae > Delphinus > Delphinus delphis. The sequence goes on along the minus strand of NW_027192657.1, from coordinate 3,774,602 downwards.
TCCAGGTGAGGGTACGGCAACGCTTTAGGGGGAGCGTGCATGTGAGGGCGTGGGTTAGTGTTAGCGTACGGTTTAGGATTAGGGGACGGGTGAGGGTCAGGCTTCGGAGAAGGGTTAGGGTTAGGGTTCGGGCTAGGGTTAGGGTTAGGGGACGGGGACGGTTTAGGGTACAGGTGAGGGTACGGCAAAGCTTTAGGGGGAGCGTGCGTGTGAGGGCGTGGGTTAGTGTTAGCGTACGGGTTAGGATTAGGGGACAGGTGAGGGTCAGGCTTCGGGGAAGGGTTAGGGTTAGGGTTCGGGCTAGGGTTAGGGTTAGGGGACGGGGACGGTTTAGGGTCCAGGTGAGGGTACGGCAACGCTTCAGGGGGAGCGTGCATGTGAGGGCGCGGGTTAGTGTTAGCGTACGGGTTAGGATTAGGGGACGGGTGAGGGTCAGGCTTCGGGGAAGGATTAGGGTTAGGGTTCGGGCTAGGGTTAGGGTTAGGGAACGGGGACGGTTTAGGGTCCAGGTGAGGGTACGGCAACGCTTTAGAGGGAGCGTGCGTGTGAGGGCGCGGGTTAGTGTTAGCGTACGGGTTAGGATTAGGGGACGGGTGAGGGTCAGGCTTCGGGGAAGGGTTAGGGTTAGGGTTCGGGCTAGGGTTAGGGTTAGGGGACGGGGACGGTTTAGGGTCCAGGTGAGGGTACGGCAACGCTTTAGGGGGAGCGTGCGTGTCAGGGCGTGGGTTAGTGTTAGTGTACGGGTTAGGATTAGGGGACGGGTGAGGGTCAGGCTTCAGGGAAGGGTTAGGGTTAGGGTTAGGGCTAGGGTTACGGTTAGGGGACGGGGACGGTTTAGGGTCCAGGTGAGGGTATGGCAACGCTTTAGGGGGAGCGTGGGTGTGAGGGCGCGGGTTAGTGTTAGCGTACGGGTTAGGATTAGGGGACGGGTGAGGGTCAGGCTTCGGGGAAGGGTTAGGGTTAGGTTTCGGGCTAGGGTTAGGGTTAGGGGACGGGGACGGTTTAGGGTCCAGGTGAGGGTACGGCAACGCTTTAGGGGGAGTGTGCGTGTGAGGGCGTGGGTTAGTGTTAGCGTACGGGTTAGGATTAGGGGACGGGTGAGCGTCAGGCTTTGGGGAAGGGTTAGGGTTAGGGTTCGGGCTAGGGTTAGGGTTAGGGGACGGGGACAGTTTCGGGTCCAGGTGAGGGTACGGCAACGCTTTAGGGGGAGCGTGCGTGTGAGGGCGCGGGTTAGTGTTAGCGTACGGGTTAGGATTAGGGGACGGGTGAGGGTCAGGCTTCGGGGAAGGGTTAGGGTTAGGGTTCGGGCTAGGGTTAGGGTTAGGGGACGGGGACGGTTTAGGGTCCAGGTGAGGGTACGGCAACGCTTTAGGGGGAGCGTGCGTGTGAGGGCGCGGGTTAGTGTTAGCGTACGGGTTAGGATTAGGGGACGGGTGAGGATCAGGCTTCGGGGAAGTGTTAGGGTTAGGGTTCGGGCTAGGGTTAGGGTTAGGGGACGGACACGGTTTAGGGTGCAGGTGAGGGTACGGCAACGCTTTAGGGGGAGCGTGCGTGTGAGGGTGCGGGTTAGTGTTAGCGTACGGGTTAGGATTAGGAAACGGGTGAGGGTCATGCTTCGGGGAAGGGTTAGGGTTAGGGTTCGGGCTAGGGTTAGGGTTAGGTGACGGGGACGGTTTAGGGTCCAGGTGAGGGTACGGCAACGCTTTAGGGGGAGCAGGCGTGTGAGGGCGTGGGGTAGTGTTAGCGTACGGGTTAGGATTAGGGGACGGGTGAGGGTCAGGCTTCGGGGAAGGGTTAGGGTTAGGATTCGGGCTAGGGTTAGGGTTAGGGGACGGGGACGGTTTAGGGTCCAGGTGAGGGGACGGCAACGTTTTAGGGGGAGCGTGCGAGTGAGGGCGCGGGTTAGTGTTAGCGTACGGGTTAGGATTAGGGGACGGGTGAGGGTCAGGCTTCGGGGAAGGGTTAGGGTTAGGGTTCGGGCTAGGGTTAGGGTTAGGGGACGGGGACGGTTTAGGGTTCAGGTGAGGGTACGGCAACGCTTTAGGGGGAGCGTGCGTGTGAGGGCGCGGGTTAGTGTTAGCGTACGGGTTAGGATTAGGGGACGGGTGAGGGTCAGGCTTCGGGGAAGGGTTAGGGTTAGGGTTCGGGCTAGGGTTAGGGTTAGGGGACAGGGACGGTTTAGGGTCCAGGTGAGGGTACGGCAACGCTTTAGGGGGAGCGTGCGTGTGAGGGCGCGGGTTAGTGTTAGCGTATGGGTTAGAATTAGGGGACGGGTGAGGGTCAGGCTTCGGGGAAGGGTTAGGGTTCGGGCTAGGGTTAGGGTTAGGGGACGGGGACGGTTTAGGGTCCAGGTGAGGGTACGTCAACGCTTTAGGGGGACCGTGCGTGTGAGGGCGCGGTTTAGTGTTAGCGTACGGGTTAGGATTAGGGGACGGGTGAGGATCAGGCTTCGGGGAAGTGTTAGGGTTAGCGTTCGGGCTAGGGTTAGGGTTAGGGGACGGGGACGGTTTAGGGTCCAGGTGAGGGTATGGCAACGCTTTAGGGGGAGCGTGCGTGTGAGGGCGCGGGGTAGTGTTAGCGTACGGGTTAGGATTAGGGGACGGGTGAGGGTCACGCTTCGGGGAAGGGTTAGGGTTAGGGTTCGGGCTAGGGTTAGGGTTAGGGGATGGGGACGGTTTAGGGTCCAGGTGAGGGTACGGCAACGCTTTAGGGGGGCGTGCGTGTGCGGGCATGGGTTAGTGTTAGTGTACGGTTTAGGATTAGGGGACGGGTGAGGGTCAGGCTTCGGGGAAGTGTTAGGGTTAGGGTTCGGGCTAGGGTTAGGGTTAGGGGACGGGGACGGGTTAGGGTCCAGGTGAGGGTACGGCAACGCTTTAGGGGGAGCGTGCGTGTGAGGGCGCGGGTTAGTGTTAGCGTACGGGTTAGGATTAGGGGACGGGTGAGGGTAGGCTTCGGGGAAGGGTTAGGGTTAGGGTTCGGGCTAGGGTTAGGGTTAGGGGACGGGGACTGGTTAGGGTCCAGGTGAGGGTACGGCAACGCTTTAGGGGGAGCGTGCGTGTGAGGGCGTGCGTTAGTGTTAGCATACAGTTTAGGATTAGGGGACGGGTGAGGGTCAGGCTTCGGAGAAGGGTTAGGGTTAGGGTTCGGGCTAGGGTTAGGGTTAGGGGACGGGGACGGTTTAGGGTACAGGTGAGGGTACGGCAAAGCTTTAGGGGGAGCGTGCGTGTGAGGGCGTGGGTTAGTGTTAGCGTACGGGTTAGGATTAGGGGACGGCTGAGGGTCAGGCTTCGGGGAAGGGTTAGGGTTAGGGTTCGGGCTAGGGTTAGGGTTAGGGGACGGGGACGGTTTAGGGTCCAGGTGAGGTTATGGCAACACTTTAGGGGGAGCGTCGGTGTGAGGGCGCGGGTTAGTGATAGCGTACGGGTTAGGATTAGGGGACGGGTGAGGGTCAGGCTTCGGGGAAGGGTTAGGGTTAGGGTTCGGACTAGGGTTAGGGTTAGGGGATGGGGACGGTTTAGGGTCCAGGTGAGGGTACGGCAACGCTTTAGGGGGAGCGTGCATGTGAGGGCGCGGGTTAGTGTTAGCGTACGGGTTAGGATTAGGGGACGGGTGAGGGTCAGGCTTCGGGGAAGGATTAGGGTTAGGGTTCGGGCTAGGGTTAGGGTTAGGGGACGGGGACGGTTTAGGGTCCAGGTGAGGGTACGGCAACGCTTTAGGGGGAGCGTGCGTGTGAGGGCGCGGGTTAGTGTTAGCGTACGGGTTAGGATTAGGGGACGGGTGAGGGTCATGCTTCGGGGAAGGGTTAGGGTTAGGGTTCGGGCTAGGGTTAGGGTTAGGGGACGGGGACGGTTTAGGGTCCAGGTGAGGGTACGGCAACGCTTTAGGGGGAGCGTGCGTGTGAGGGCGCGGGTTAGTGTTAGCGTACGGGTTAGGATTAGGGGACGGGTGAGGGTCAGGCTTCGGGGAAGGGTTAGGGTTAGGGTTCGGGCTAGGGTTAGGGTTAGGGGACGGGGACGGTTTAGGGTCCAGGTGAGGGTACGGCAACGCTTTAGGGGGAGCGTGCGTGTGAGGGCGCGCGTTAGTGTTAGCGTACGGGTTAGGATTAGGGGACAGGTGAGTGTCAGGCTTCGGGGAAGGGTTAGGGTTAGGGTTCGGGCTAGGGTTAGGGTTAGGGGACGGGGACGGTTTAGGGTCCAGGTGAGGGTACGGCAACGCTTTAGGGGGAGCGTGCGTGTCAGGGCGTGGGTTAGTGTTAGTGTACGGGTTAGGATTAGGGGACGGGTGAGGGTCAGGCTTCAGGGAAGGGTTAGGGTTAGGGTTCGGGCTAGGGTTAGGGTTAGGGGACAGGGACGGTTTAGGGTCCAGGTGAGGGTACGGCAACGCTTTAGGGGGAGCGTGCGTGTGAGGGCGCGGGTTAGTGTTAGCGTACGGGTTAGGATTAGGGGACGGGTGAGGGTCAGGCTTCGGGGAAGGGTTAGGTTTAGGGTTAGGGCTAGGGTTAGGGTTAGGGGACGGGGACGGTTTAGGGTCCAGGTGAGGGTATGGCAACGCTTTAGGGGGAGCGTGGGTGTGAGGGCGCGGGTTAGTGTTAGCGTACGGGTTAGGATTAGGGGACGGGTGAGGGTCAGGCTTCGGGGAAGGATTAGGGTTAGGGTTCGGGCTAGGGTTAGGGTTAGGGGACGGGGACGGTTTAGGGTCCAGGTGAGGGTACGGCAACGCTTTAGGGGGAGCGTGCGTGTGAGGGCGCGGGTTATTGTTAGCGTACGGGTTAGGATTAGGGGACGGGTGAGGATCAGGCTTCGGGGAAGGGTTAGGGTTAGGGTTCGGGCTAGGGTTAGGGTTAGGGGACGGGGACGGTTTAGGGTCCAGGTGAGGGTACGGCAACGCTTTAGGGGGAGCGTGCGTGTGAGGGCGCGGGTTAGTGTTAGCGTACGGGTTAGGATTAGGGGACGGGTGAGGGTCAGGCTTCGGGTAAGGGTTAGGGTTAGGGTTCGGGCTAGGGTTAGGGTTAGGGGACGGGGACGGTTTAGGGTCCAGGTGAGGGTACGGCAACGCTTTAGGGGGAGCGTGCGTGTGAGAACGTGGGTTAGTGTTAGTGTACGGGTTAGGATTAGGGGACGGGTGAGGGTCAGGCTTCGGGGAAGTGTTAGGGTTAGGGTTCGGGCTAGGGTTAGGGTTAGGGGACGGGGACGGGTTAGGGTCCAGGTGAGGGTACGGCAACGCTTTAGGGGGAGCGTGCGTGTGAGGGCGTGGGTTAGTGTTAGCGTACGGGTTAGGATTAGGGGACGGGTGAGGGTCAGGCTTCGGGGAAGGGTTAGGATTAGGGTTCGGGCTAGGGTTAGGGTTAGGGGACGGGGACGGTTTAGGGTCCAGGTAACGGTACGGCAACGCTTTAGGGGGAGCGTGCGTGTGAGGGCGTGGGTTAGTGTTAGCGTACGGGTTAGGATTAGGGGACGGGTGAGGGTCAGGCTTCAGGGAAGGGTTAGGGTTAGGGTTCGGGCTAGGGTTAGGGTTAGGGGACGGGGACGGTTTAGGGTCCAGCTGAGGGTACGGCAACGCTTTAGGGGGAGCGTGCGTGTGAGGGCGCGGGTTAGTGTTAGTGTACGGGTTAGGATTAGGGGACGGGTGAGGGTCAGACTTCGGGGAAGGGTTAGGTTTAGGGTTCGGGCTAGGGTTAGGGTTAGGGGACGGGGACGGTTTAGGGTCCAGGTGAGGGTATGGCAACGCTTTAGGCGGAGCGTGGGTGTGAGGGCGCGAGTTAGTGTTAGCGTACGGTTTAGGATTAGGGGACGGGTGAGGGTCAGGCTTCGGGGAAGGGTTAGGGTTAGGGTTCGGGCTAGGGTTAGGGTTAGGGGACGGGGACGGTTTAGGGTCCAGGTGAGGGTACGGCAACGCTTTATGTGGAGCCTGCGTGTGAGGGCGCGGGTTAGTGTTAGCGTACGGGTTAGGATTAGGGGACGGCTGAGGGTCAGGCTTCGGGGAAGGGTTAGGGTTAGGGTTCGGGCTAAGGTTAGGGTTAGGGGACGGGGACGGTTTAGGGTCCAGGTGAGGGTACGGCAACGCTTTAGGGGGAGCGTGTGTGTGAGGGCGCGGGTTAGTGTTAGCGTACTGGATAGGATTCGGGGACGGGTGAGGGTCAGGCTTCGGGGAAGGGTTAGGGTTAGGGTTCGGGCTAGGGTTAGGGTTAGGGGACGGGGACGGTTTAGGGTCCAGGTGAGGGTATGGCAACGCTTTAGGGGGAGCGTGCATGTGAGGGCGCGGGTTAGTGTTAGCGTACGGGTTAGGATTAGGGGACGGGTGAGGGTCAGGCTTCGGGGAAGGGTTAGGGTTAGGGTTCGGGCTAGGGTTAGGGTTAGGGGATGGGGACGGTTTAGGGTCCAGGTGAGGGTATGGCAACGCTTTAGGGGGAGCGTGCGTGTGAGGGCGTGGGTTAGTGTTAGCGTATGGTTTAGGATTAGGGGACGGGTGAGGGTCAGGCTTCGGGGAAGTGTTAGGGTTAGGGTTCGGGCTAGGGTTAGGGTTAGCGGACGGGGACGGGTTAGGGTCCAGGTGAGGGTACGGCAACGTTTTAGGGGGAGCGTGCGTGTGAGGGCGCGGGTTAGTGTTAGCGTACGGGTTAGGATTAGGGGACGGGTGAGGGTAGGCTTCGGGGAAGGGTTAGGGTTTGGGTTCGGGCTAGGGTTAGGGTTAGGGGACGGGGACTGGTTAGGGTCCAGGTGAGGGTACGGCAACGCTTCAGGGGGAGCGTGCATGTGAGGGCGCGGGTTAGTGTTAGCGTACGGGTTAGGATTAGGGGACGGGTGAGGGTCAGGCTTCGGGGAAGGATTAGGGTTAGGGTTCGGGCTAGGGTTAGGGTTAGGGAACGGGGACGGTTTAGGGTCCAGGTGAGGGTACGGCAACGCTTTAGAGGGAGCGTGCGTGTGAGGGCGCGGGTTAGTGTTAGCGTACGGGTTAGGATTAGGGGACGGGTGAGGGTCAGGCTTCGGGGAAGGGTTAGGGTTAGGGTTCGAGCTAGGGTTAGGGTTAGGGGACGGGGACGGTTTAGGGTCCAGGTGAGGGTACGGCAATGCTTTAGGGGGAGTGTGCGTGTGAGGGCGTGGGTTAGTGTTAGCGTACGGGTTAGGATTAGGGGACGGGTGAGCGTCAGGCTTCGGGGAAGGGTTAGGGTTAGGGTTCGGGCTAGGGTTAGGGTTAGGGGACGGGGACAGTTTAGGGTCCAGGTGAGGGTACGGCAACGCTTTAGGGGGAGCGTGCGTGTGAGGGCGCGGGTTAGTGTTAGCGTTCGGGTTAGGATTAGGGGACGGGTGAGGGTCAGGCTTCGGGGAAGGTTTAGGGTTAGGTTTCGGGCTAGGGTTAGGGTTAGGGGACGGGGACGGTTTAGGGTCCAGGTGAGGGTACGGTAACGCTTTAGGGGGAGCGTGCGTGTGAGGCGCGGGTTAGTGTTAGCGTACGGGTTAGGATTAGGGGACGGGTGAGGGTCAGGCTTCGGGGAAGGGTTAGCGTTAGGGTTCGGGCTAGGGTTAGGGTTAGGGGATGGGGACGGTTTAGGGTCCAGGTGAGGGTACGGCAATGCTTTAGGGGGAGTGTGCGTGTGAGGGCGTGGGTTAGTGTTAGCGTACGGGTTAGGATTAGGGGACGGGTGAGCGTCAGGCTTCGGGGAAGGGTTAGGGTTAGGGTTCGGGCTAGGGTTAGGGTTAGGGGACGGGGACAGTTTCGGGTCCAGGTGAGGGTACGGCAACGCTTTAGGGGGAGCGTGCGTGTGAGGGCGCGGGTTAGTGTTAGCGTACGGGTTAGGATTAGGGGACGGGTGAGGGTCAGGCTTCGGGGAAGGGTTAGGGTTAGGGTTCGGGCTAGGGTTAGGGTTAGGGGACGGGGACGGTTTAGGGTCCAGGTGAGGGTACGGCAACGCTTTAGGGGGAGCGTGCGTGTGAGGGCGCGGGTTAGTGTTAGCGTACGGGTTAGGATTAGGGGACGGGTGAGGATCAGGCTTCGGGGAAGTGTTAGGGTTAGGGTTCGGGCTAGGGTTAGGGTTAGGGGACGGACACGGTTTAGGGTCCAGGTGAGGGTACGGCAACGCTTTAGGGGGAGCGTGCGTGTGAGGGTGCGGGTTAGTGTTAGCGTACGGGTTAGGATTAGGAAACGGGTGAGGGTCATGCTTCGGGGAAGGGTTAGGGTTAGGGTTCGGGCTAGGGTTAGGGTTAGGTGACGGGGACGGTTTAGGGTCCAGGTGAGGGTACGGCAACGCTTTAGGGGGAGCGTGCGTGTGAGGGCGTGGGGTAGTGTTAGCGTACGGGTTAGGATTAGGGGACGGGTGAGGGTCAGGCTTCGGGGAAGGGTTAGGGTTAGGATTCGGGCTAGAGTTAGGGTTAGGGGACGGGGACGGTTTAGGGTCCAGGTGAGGGGACGGCAACGTTTTAGGGGGAGCGTGCGAGTGAGGGCGCGGGTTAGTGTTAGCGTACGGGTTAGGATTAGGGGACGGGTGAGGGTCAGGCTTCGGGGAAGGGTTAGGGTTAGGGTTTGGGCTAGGGTTAGGGTTAGGGGACGGGGACGGTTTAGGGTCCAGGTGAGGGTACGGCAACGCTTTAGGGGGAGCGTGCGTGTGAGGGCGCGGGTTAGTGTTAGCGTACGGGTTAGGATTAGGGGACGGGTGAGGGTCAGGCTTCGGGGAAGGGTTAGGGTTAGGGTTCGGGCTAGGGTTAGGGTTAGGGGACAGGGACGGTTTAGGGTCCAGGTGAGGGTACGGCAACGCTTTAGGGGGAGCGTGCGTGTGAGGGCGCGGGTTAGTGTTAGCGTATGGGTTAGAATTAGGGGACGGGTGAGGGTCAGGCTTCGGGGAAGGGTTAGGGTTCGGGCTAGGGTTAGGGTTAGGGGACGGGGACGGTTTAGGGTCCAGGTGAGGGTACGTCAACGCTTTAGGGGGACCGTGCGTGTGAGGGCGCGGTTTAGTGTTAGCGTACGGGTTAGGATTAGGGGACGGGTGAGGATCAGGCTTCGGGGAAGTGTTAGGGTTAGCGTTCGGGCTAGGGTTAGGGTTAGGGGACGGGGACGGTTTAGGGTCCAGGTGAGGGTATGGCAACGCTTTAGGGGGAGCGTGCGTGTGAGGGCGCGGGGTAGTGTTAGCGTACGGGTTAGGATTAGGGGACGGGTGAGGGTCACGCTTCGGGGAAGGGTTAGGGTTAGGGTTCGGGCTAGGGTTAGGGTTAGGGGATGGGGACGGTTTAGGGTCCAGGTGAGGGTACGGCAACGCTTTAGGGGGGCGTGCGTGTGAGGGCATGGGTTAGTGTTAGTGTACGGTTTAGGATTAGGGGACGGGTGAGGGTCAGGCTTCGGGGAAGTGTTAGGGTTAGGGTTCGGGCTAGGGTTAGGGTTAGGGGACGGGGACGGGTTAGGGTCCAGGTGAGGGTACGGCAACGCTTTAGGGGGAGCGTGCGTGTGAGGGCGCGGGTTAGTGTTAGCGTACGGGTTAGGATTAGGGGACGGGTGAGGGTAGGCTTCGGGGAAGGGTTAGGGTTAGGGTTCGGGCTAGGGTTAGGGTTAGGGGACGGGGACTGGTTAGGGTCCAGGTGAGGGTACGGCAACGCTTTAGGGGGAGCGTGCGTGTGAGGGCGTGCGTTAGTGTTAGCGTACAGTTTAGGATTAGGGGACGGGTGAGGGTCAGGCTTCGGAGAAGGGTTAGGCTTAGGGTTCGGGCTAGGGTTAGGGTTAGGGGACGGGGACGGTTTAGGGTACAGGTGAGGGTACGGCAAAGCTTTAGGGGGAGCGTGCGTGTGAGGGCGTGGGTTAGTGTTAGCGTACGGGTTAGGATTAAGGGACGGCTGAGGGTCAGGCTTCGGGGAAGGGTTAGGGTTAGGGTTCGGGCTAGGGTTAGGGTTAGGGGACGGGGACGGTTTAGGGTCCAGGTGAGGTTATGGCAACACTTTAGGGGGAGCGTGGGTGTGAGGGCGCGGGTTAGTGATAGCGTACGGGTTAGGATTAGGGGACGGGTGAGGGTCAGGCTTCGGGGAAGGGTTAGGGTTAGGGTTCGGACTAGGGTTAGGGTTAGGGGATGGGGACGGTTTAGGGTCCAGGTGAGGGTACGGCAACGCTTTAGGGGGAGCGTGCATGTGAGGGCGCGGGTTAGTGTTAGCGTACGGGTTAGGATTAGGGGACGGGTGAGGGTCAGGCTTCGGGGAAGGATTAGGGTTAGGGTTCGGGCTAGGGTTAGGGTTAGGGGACGGGGACGGTTTAGGGTCCAGGTGAGGGTACGGCAACGCTTTAGGGGGAGCGTGCGTGTGAGGGCGCGGGTTAGTGTTAGCGTACGGGTTAGGATTAGGGGACGGGTGAGGGTCATGCTTCGGGGAAGGGTTAGGGTTAGGGTTCGGGCTAGGGTTAGGGTTAGGGGACGGGGACGGTTTAGGGTCCAGGTGAGGGTACGGCAACGATTTAGGGGGAGCGTGCGTGTGAGGGCGCGGGTTAGTGTTAGCGTACGGGTTAGGATTAGGGGACGGGTGAGGGTCAGGCTTCGGGGAAGGGTTAGGGTTAGGGTTCGGGCTAGGGTTAGGGTTAGGGGACGGGGACGGTTTAGGGTCCAGGTGAGGGTACGGCAACGCTTTAGGGGGAGCGTGCGTGTGAGGGCGCGCGTTAGTGTTAGCGTACGGGTTAGGATTAGGGGACAGGTGAGTGTCAGGCTTCGGGGAAGGGTTAGGGTTAGGGTTCGGGCTAGGGTTAGGGTTAGGGGACGGGGACGGTTTAGGGTCCAGGTGAGGGTATGGCAACGCTTTAGGGGGAGCGTGCGTGTCAGGGCGTGGGTTAGTGTTAGTGTACGGGTTAGGATTAGGGGACGGGTGAGGGTCAGGCTTCAGGGAAGGGTTAGGGTTAGGGTTCGGGCTAGGGTTAGGGTTAGGGGACAGGGACGGTTTAGGGTCCAGGTGAGGGTACGGCAACGTTTTAGGGGGAGCGTGTGTGTGAGGGCGCGGGTTAGTGTTAGCGTACGGGTTAGGATTAGGGGACGGGTGAGGGTCAGGCTTCGGGGAAGGGTTAGGTTTAGGGTTAGGGCTAGGGTTAGGGTTAGGGGACGGGGACGGTTTAGGGTCCAGGTGAGGGTATGGCAACGCTTTAGGGGGAGCGTGGGTGTGAGGGCGCGGGTTAGTGTTAGCGTACGGGTTAGGATTAGGGGACGGGTGAGGGTCAGGCTTCGGGGAAGGATTAGGGTTAGGGTTCGGGCTAGGGTTAGGGTTAGGGGACGGGGACGGTTTAGGGTCCAGGTGAGGGTACGGCAACGCTTTAGGGGGAGCGTGCGTGTGAGGGCGCGGGTTATTGTTAGCGTACGGGTTAGGATTAGGGGACGGGTGAGGATCAGGCTTCGGGGAAGGGTTAGGGTTAGGGTTCGGGCTAGGGTTAGGGTTAGGGGACGGGGACGGTTTAGGGTCCAGGTGAGGGTACGGCAACGCTTTAGGGGGAGCGTGCGTGTGAGGGCGCGGGTTAGTGTTAGCGTACGGGTTAGGATTAGGGGACGGGTGAGGGTCAGGCTTCGGGTAAGGGTTAGGGTTAGGGTTCGGGCTAGGGTTAGGGTTAGGGGACGGGGACGGTTTAGGGTCCAGGTGAGGGTACGGCAACGCTTTAGGGGGAGCGTGCGTGTGAGAACGTGGGTTAGTGTTAGTGTACGGGTTAGGAATAGGGGACGGGTGAGGGTCAGGCTTCGGGGAAGTGTTAGGGTTAGGGTTCGGGCTAGGGTTAGGGTTAGGGGACGGGGACGGGTTAGGGTCCAGGTGAGGGTACGGCAACGCTTTAGGGGGAGCGTGCGTGTGAGGGCGTGGGTTAGTGTTAGCGTACGGGTTAGGATTAGGGGACGGGTGAGGGTCAGGCTTCGGGGAAGGGTTAGGGTTAGGGTTCGGGCTAGGGTTAGGGTTAGGGGACGGGGACGGTTTAGGGTCCAGGTGACGGTACGGCAACGCTTTAGGGGGAGCGTGCGTGTGAGGGCGTGGGTTAGTGTTAGCGTACGGGTTAGGATTAGGGGACGGGTGAGGGTCAGGCTTCAGGGAAGGGTTAGGGTTAGGGTTCGGGCTAGGGTTAGGGTTAGGGGACGGGGACGGTTTAGGGTCCAGCTGAGGGTACGGCAACGCTTTAGGGGGAGCGTGCGTGTGAGGGCGCGGGTTAGTGTTAGTGTACGGGTTAGGATTAGGGGACGGGTGAGGGTCAGGCTTCGGGGAAGGGTTAGGTTTAGGGTTCGGGCTAGGGTTAGGGTTAGGGGACGGGGACGGTTTAGGGTCCAGGTGAGGGTATGGCAACGCTTTAGGCGGAGCGTGGGTGTGAGGGCGCGAGTTAGTGTTAGCGTACGGTTTAGGATTAGGGGACGGGTGAGGGTCAGGCTTCGGGGAAGGGTTAGGGTTAGGGTTCGGGCTAGGGTTAGGGTTAGGGGACGGGGACGGTTTAGGGTCCAGGTGAGGGTACGGCAACGCTTTATGTGGAGCCTGCGTGTGAGGGCGCGGGTTAGTGTTAGCGTACGGGTTAGGATTAGGGGACGGGTGAGGGTCAGGCTTCGGGGAAGGGTTAGGGATAGGGTTCGGGCTAAGGTTAGGGTTAGGGGACGGGGACGGTTTAGGGTCCAGGTGAGGGTACGGCAACGCTTTAGGGGGAGCGTGTGTGTGAGGGCGCGGGTTAGTGTTAGCGTACGGGTTAGGATTCGGGGACGGGTGAGGGTCAGGCTTCGGGGAAGGGTTAGGGTTAGGGTTCGGGCTAGGGTTAGGGTTAGGGGACGGGGACGGTTTAGGGTCCAGGTGAGGGTATGGCAACGCTTTAGGGGGAGCGTGCATGTGAGGGCGCGGGTTAGTGTTAGCGTACGGGTTAGGATTAGGGGACGGGTGAGGGTCAGGCTTCGGGGAAGGGTTAGGGTTAGGGTTCGGGCTAGGGTTAGGGTTAGGGGATGGGGACGGTTTAGGGTCCAGGTGAGGGTATGGCAACGCTTTAGGGGGAGCGTGCGTGTGAGGGCGTGGGTTAGTGTTAGCGTATGGTTTAGGATTAGGGGACGGGTGAGGGTCAGGCTTCGGGGAAGTGTTAGGGTTAGGGTTCGGGCTAGGGTTAGGGTTAGGGGACGGGGACGGGTTAGGGTCCAGGTGAGGGTACGGCAACGTTTTAGGGGGAGCGTGCGTGTGAGGGCGCGGGTTAGTGTTAGCGTACGGGTTAGGATTAGGGGACGGGTGAGGGTAGGCTTCGGGGAAGGGTTAGGGTTAGGGTTCGGGCTAGGGTTAGGGTTAGGGGACGGGGACTGGTTAGGGTCCAGGTGAGGGTACGGCAACGCTTCAGGGGGAGCGTGCATGTGAGGGCGCGGGTTAGTGTTAGCGTACGGGTTAGGATTAGGGGACGGGTGAGGGTCAGGCTTCGGGGAAGGATTAGGGTTAGGGTTCGGGCTAGGGTTAGGGTTAGGGAACGGGGACGGTTTAGGGTCCAGGTGAGGGTACGGCAACGCTTTAGAGGGAGCGTGCGTGTGAGGGCGCGGGTTAGTGTTAGCGTACGGGTTAGGATTAGGGGACGGGTGAGGGTCAGGCTTCGGGGAAGGGTTAGGGTTAGGGTTCGGGCTAGGGTTAGGGTTAGGGGACGGGGACGGTTTAGGGTCCAGGTGAGGGTACGGCAACGCTTTGGGGGAGCGAGCGTGTGAGGGCGCGGGTTAGTGTTAGCGTACGGGTTAGGCTTAGGGGACGGGTGAGGGTCAGGCTTCGGGGAAGGTTTAGGGTTAGGGTTCGGGCTAGGGTTAGGGTTAGGGGACGGGGACGGGTTAGGGTCCAGGTGAGGGTACGGCAACGCTTTAGGGGGAGCGTGCGTGTGAGGGCGCGGGTTAGTGTTAGCGTACGGGTTAGGATTAGGGGACGTGTGAGGGTCAGGCTTTGGGGAAGGATTAGGGTTAGGGTTCGCGCTAGGGTTAGGGTTAGGAGATGGGGACGGTTTAGGGTCCAGGTGAGGGTACGGCAATGCTTTAGGGGGAGTGTGCGTGTGAGGGCGTGGGTTAGTGTTAGCGTACGGGTTAGGATTAGGGGACGGGTGAGCGTCAGGCTTCGGGGAAGGGTTAGGGTTAGGGTTCGGGCTAGGGTTAGGGTTAGGGGACGGGGACCGTTTCGGGTCCAGGTGAGGGTACGGCAACGCTTTAGGGGGAGCGTGCGTGTGAGGGCGCGGGTTAGTGTTAGCGTACGGGTTAGGATTAGGGGACGTGTGAGGGTCAGGCTTTGGGGAAGGATTAGGGTTAGGGTTCGCGCTAGGGTTAGGGTTAGGGGACGGGGACGGTTTAGGGTCCAGGTGAGGGTACGGCAATGCTTTAGGGGGAGTGTGCGTGTGAGGGCGTGGGTTAGTGTTAGCGTACGGTTTAGGATTAGGGGACGGGTGAGCGTCAGGCTTCGGGGAAGGGTTAGGGTTAGGGTTCGGGCTAGGGTTAGGGTTAGGGGACGGGGACCGTTTCGGGTCCAGGTGAGGGTACGGCAACGCTTTAGGGGGAGCGTGCGTGTGAGGGCGCGGTTTAGTGTTAGCGTACGGGTTAGGATTAGGGGACGGGTGAGGATCAGGCTTCGGGGAAGTGTTAGGGTTAGCGTTCGGGCTAGGGTTAGGGTTAGGGGACGGGGACGGGTTAGGGTCCAGGTGAGGGTACGGCAACGCTTTAGGGGGAGCGTGCGTGTGAGGGTGCGGGTTAGTGTTAGCGTACGGGTTAGGATTAGGGGACGGGTGAGGGTCATGCTTCGGGGAAGGGTTAGGGTTAGGGTTCGGGCTAGGGTTAGGGTTAGGTGACGGGGACGGTTTAGGGTCCAGGTGAGGGTACGGCAACGCTTTAGGGGGAGCGTGCGTGTGAGGGCGCGGGGTAGTGTTAGCGTACGGGTTAGGATTAGGGGACGGGTGAGGGTCAGGCTTCGGGGAAGGGTTAGGGTTAGGATTCGGGCTAGGGTTAGGGTTAGGGGACGGGGACGGTTTAGGGTCCAGGTGAGGGGACGGCAACGTTTTAGGGGGAGCGAGCGAGTGAGGGCGCGGGTTAGTGTTAGCGTACGGGTTAGGATTAGGGGACGGGTGAGATTCAGGCTTCGGGGAAGGGTTAGGGTTAGTGTTCGGGCTAGGGTTAGGGTTAGGGGACGGGGACGGTTTAGGGTCCAGGTGAGGGTACGGCAACGCTTTAGGGGGAGCGTGCGTGTGAGGGCGCGGGTTAGTGTTAGCGTACGGGTTAGGATTAGGGGACGGGTGAGGTTCAGGCTTCAGGGAAGGGTTAGGGTTAGGGTTCGGGCTAGGGTTAGGGTTAGGGGACAGGGACGGTTTAGGGTCCAGGTGAGGGTACGGCAACGCTTTAGGGGGAGCGTGCGTGTGAGGGCGCGGGTTAGTGTTAGCGTATGGGTTAGGATTAGGGGACGGGTGAGGGTCAGGCTTCGGGGAAGGGTTAGGGTTCGGGCTAGGGTTAGGGTTAGGGGACGGGGACGGGTTAGGGTCCAGGTGAGGGTACGGCAACGCTTTAGGCGGAGCGTGCGTGTGAGGGCGCGGGTTAGTGTTAGCGTACGGGTTAGGATTAGGGGACGGGTGAGGGTAGGCTTCAGGGAAGGGTTAGGGTTAGGGTTCGGGCTAGGGTTAGGGTTAGGGGACGGGGACTGGTTAGGGTCCAGGTGAGGGTACGGCAACGCTTTAGGGGGAGCGTGCGTGTGAGGGCGTGGGTTAGTGTTAGCGTACGGTTTAGGATTAGGGGACGGGTGAGGGTCAGGCTTCGGGGAAGGGTTAGGGTTAGGGTTCGGGCTAGGGTTAGGGTTAGGGGACGGGGACGGTTTAGGGTACAGGTGAGGGTACGGCAAAGCTTTAGGGGGAGCGTGCGTGTGAGGGCGTGGGTTATTGTTAGCGTACGGGTTAGGATTAGGGGACGGGTGAGGGTCAGGCTTCGGGGAAGGGTTAGGGTTAGGGTTCGGGCTAGGGTTAGGGTTAGGGGACGGGGACGGTTTAGGGTCCAGGTGAGGGTATGGCAACACTTTAGGAGGAGGGTGGGTGTGAGGGCGCGGGTTAGTGATAGCGTACGGGTTAGGATTAGGGGACGGGTGAGGGTCAGGCTTCGGGGAAGGGTTAGGGTTAGGGTTCGGGCTAGGCTTAGGGTTAGGGGATGGGGACGGTTTAGGGTCCAGGTGAGGGTACGGCAACGCTTTAGGGGGAGCGTGCATGTGAGGGCGCGGGTTAGTGTTAGCGTACGGGTTAGGATTAGGGGACGGGTGAGGGTCAGGCTTCGGGGAAGGGTTAGGGTTAGGGTTCGAGCTAGGGTTAGGGTTAGGGGACGGGGACGGTTTAGGGTCCAGGTGAGGGTATGGCAACACTTTAGGGGGAGCGTGGGTGTGAGGGCGCGGGTTAGTGATAGCGTACGGGTTAGGATTAGGGGACGGGTGAGGGTCAGGCTTCGGGGAAGGGTTAGGGTTAGGGTTCGGGCTAGGGTTAGGGTTAGGGGATGGGTACGGTTTAGGGTCCAGGTGAGGGTACGCCAACGCTTTAGGGGGAGCGTGTATGTGAGGGCGCGGGTTAGTGTTAGCGTACGGGTTAGGATTAGGGAACGGGTGAGGGTCAGGCTTCGGGGAAGGATTAGGGTTAGGGTTCGGGCTAGGGTTAGGGTTAGGGGACGGGGACGGTTTAGGGTCCGGGTGAGGGTACGGCAACGCTTTAGGGGGAGCGTGCGTGTGAGGGCGCGGGTTATTGTTAGCGTACGGGTTAGGATTAGGGGACGGGTGAGGGTCAGGCTTCGGGGAAGGGTTAGGGTTAGGGTTCGGGCTAGGGTTAGGGTTAGGGGACGGGGACGGTTTAGGGTCCAGGTGAGGATACGGCAACGCTTTAGGGGGAGCGTGCGTGTGAGGGCGCGGGTTAGTGTTAGCGTACGGGTTAGGATTAGGGGAAGGGTGAGCGTCAGGCTTCGGGGAAGTGTTAGGGTTAGGGTTAGGGGACGGGGACGGTTTAGGGTCCAGGTGAGGGTACGGCAACGCTTTAGGGGGAGCGTGCGTGTGAGGGCGCAGGTTAGTGTTAGCGTACGGGTTAGGATTAGGGGACGGGTGAGGGTCAGGCTTCGGGGAAGTGTTAGGGTTAGGGTTCGGGCTAGGGTTAGGGTTAGGGGACGGGGACGGTTTAGGGTCCAGGTGAGGGTACGGCAATGCTTTAGGGGGAGCGTGCGTGTGAGGGCGTGGGTTAGTGTTAGTGTACGGGTTAGGATTAGGTTACGGGTGAGGGTCAGGCTTCGGGGAAGTGTTAGGGTTAGGGTTCGGGCTAGGGTTAGGGTTAGGGGATGGGGACGGTTTAGGGTCCAGGTGAGGGTACGGCAACGCTTTAGGGGGAGCGTGCGTGTGAGGGCGCGGGTTAGTGTTAGCGTACGGGTTAGGATTAGGGGACGTGTGAGGGTCAGGCTTTGGGGAAGGATTAGGGTTAGGGTTCGCGCTAGGGTTAGGGTTAGGGGACGGGGACGGTTTAGGGTCCAGGTGAGGGTACGGCAATGCTTTAGGGGGAGTGTGCGTGTGAGGGCGTGGGTTAGTGTTAGCGTACGGGTTAGGATTACGGGACGGGTGAGCGTCAGGCTTCGGGGAAGGGTTAGGGTTAGGGTTCGGGCTAGGGTTAGGGTTAGGGGACGGGGACCGTTTCGGGTCCAGGTGAGGGTACGGCAACGCTTTAGGGGGAGCGTGCGTGTGAGGGCGCGGGTTAGTGTTAGCGTACGGGTTAGGATTAGGGGACGGGTGAGGGTCAGGCTTCGGGGAAGGGTTAGGGTTAGGGTTCGGGCAAGGGTTAGGGTTAGGGGACGGGGACGGTTTAGGGTCCAGGTGAGGGTACGGCAACGCTTTAGGTGGAGCGTGCGTGTGAGGGCGCGGGTTAGTGTTAGCGTACGGGTTAGGATTAGGGGACGGGTGAGGGTCAGGCTTCGGGGAACTGTTAGGGTTAGGGTTCGGGCTAGGGTTAGGGTTAGGGGACGGGGACGGTTTAGGGTCCAGGTGAGGGTACGGCAACGCTTTAGGGGGAGCGTGCGTGTGAGGGCGTGGGTTAGTGTTAGCGTACGGGTTAGGATTAGGGGACGGGTGAGGGTCAGGCTTCGGGGAAGGGTTAGGGTTATGGTTCGGGCTAGGGTTAGGGTTAGGGGACGGGGACGGTTTAGGGTCCAGGTGAGGGTATGGCAACGCTTTAGGGGGAGCGTGCATGTGAGGGCGTGGGTTAGTGTTAGCGTACGGGTTAAGATTAGGGGACGGGTCAGTGTCAGGCTTCGGGGAAGGGTTAGGGTTAGGGTTCGGCCTAGGGTTAGGGTTAGGGGACGGGGACGGTTTAGGGTAAAGGTGAGGGTACGGCAACGCTTTAGGGGGAGCGTGCGTGTGAGGGCGTGGGTTAGTGTTAGCGTACGGGTTAGGATTAGGGGACGGGTGAGGGTCAGGCTTCGGGGAAGGGTTAGGGTTAGGGTTCGGGCTAGGGTTAGGGTTAGGGGACGGGGACGGTTTAGGGTCCAGGTGAGGGTATGGCAACGCTTTAGGGGTTGCGTGGGTGTGGGGGCGCGGGTTAGTGATAGCGTACGGGTTAGGATTAGGGGACGGGTGAGGGTCAGGCTTCGGGGAAGGGTTAGGGTTAGGGTTCGGGCTAGGGTTAGGGTTAGGGGATGGGGACGGTTTAGGGTCCAGGTGAGGGTACGCCAACGCTTTAGGGGGAGCGTGTGTGTGAGCGCGTGGGTTAGTGTTAGCGTACGGGTTAGGATTAGGGGACGGGTGAGGGTCAGGTTTCGGGGAAGGATTAGGGTTAGGGTTCGGGCTAGGGTTAGGGTTAGGGGACGGGGACGGTTTAGGGTCCAGGTGAGGGTACGGCAACGCTTTAGGGGGAGCGTGCGTGTGAGGGCGCGGGTTATTGTTAGCGTACGGGTTAGGATTAGGGGACGGGTGAGGGTCAGGCTTCGGGGAAGGGTTAGGGTTAGGCTTCGGGCAAGGGTTAGGGTTAGGGGACGGGGACGGTTTAGGGTCCAGGTGAGGGTACGGCAACGCTTTAGGTGGAGCGTGCGTGTGAGGGCGCGGGTTAGTGTTAGCGTACGGATTAGGATTAGGGGACGGGTGAGGGTCAGGCTTCGGGGAACTGTTAGGGTTAGGGTTCGGGCTAGGGTTAGGGTTAGGGGACGGGGACGGTTTAGGGTCCAGGTGAGGGTACGGCAACGCTTTAGGGGGAGCGTGCGTGTGAGGGCGCGGGTTAGTGTTAGCGTACGGGTTAGGATTAGGGGACGGGTGAGGGTCAGGCTTCGGGGAAGGGTTAGGGTTATGGTTCGGGCTAGGGTTAGGGTTAGGGGACGGGGACGGTTTAGGGTCCAGGTGAGGGTATGGCAACGCTTTAGGAGGAGCGTGCATGTGAGGGCGTGGGTTAGTGTTAGCGTACGGGTTAAGATTAGGGGACGGGTCAGCGTCAGGCTTCGGGGAAGGGTTAGGGTTAGGGTTCGGGCTAGGGTTAGGGTTAGGGGACGGGGACGGTTTAGGGTAAAGGTGAGGGTACGGCAACGCTTTAGGGGGAGCGTGCGTGTGAGGGCGTGGGTTAGTGTTAGCGTACGGGTTAGGATTAGGGGACGGGTGAGGGTCAGGCTTCGGGGAAGGGTTAGGGTTAGGGTTCGGGCTAGGGTTAGGGTTAGGGGACGGGGACGGTTTAGGGTCCAGGTGAGGGTATGGCAACGCTTTAGGGGTTGCGTGGGTGTGAGGGCGCGGGTTAGTGATAGCGTACGGGTTAGGATTAGGGGACGGGTGAGGGTCAGGCTTCGGGGAAGGGTTAGGGTTAGGGTTCGGGCTAGGGTTAGGGTTAGGGGATGGGGACGGTTTAGGGTCCAGGTGAGGGTACGCCAACGCTTTAGGGGGAGCGTGTGTGTGAGGGCGCGGGTTAGTGTTAGCGTACGGGTTAGGATTAGGGGACGGGTGAGGGTCAGGCTTCGGGGAAGGATTAGGGTTAGGGTTCGGGCTAGGGTTAGGGTTAGGGGTCGGGGACGGTTTAGGGTCCAGGTGAGGGTACGGCAACGCTTTAGGGGGAGCGTGCGTGTGAGGGCGCGGGTTATTGTTAGCGTACGGGTTAGGATTAGGGGACGGGTGAGGGTCAGGCTTCGGGGAAGGGTTAGGGTTAGGGTTCGGGCTAGGGTTAGGGTTAGGGGACGGGGACGGTTTAGGGTCCAGGTGAGGATACGGCAACGCTTTAGGGGGAGCGTGCGTGTGAGGGCGCGGGTTAGTGTTAGCGTACGGGTTAGGATTAGGGGACGGGTGAGGGTCAGGCTTCGGGGAAGGGTTAGGGTTAGGGTTAGGGGACGGGGACGGTTTAGGGTCCAGGTGAGGGTACGGCAACGCTTTAGGGGGAGCGTGCGTGTGAGGGCGCAGGTTAGTTTTAGCGTACGGGTTAGGATTAGGGGACGGGTGAGGGTCAGGCTTCGGGGAAGGGTTAGGGTTAGGGTTCGGGCTAGGGTTAGGGTTAGGGGACGGGGACGGTTTAGGGTCCAGGTGAGGGTACGGCAACGCTTTAGGGGGAGCGTGCGTGTGAGGGCGTGGGTTAGTGTTAGCGTACGGGTTAGGATTAGGGGACGGGTGAGGGTCAGGCTTCAGGGAAGGGTTAGGGTTAGGGTTCGGGCTAGGGTTAGGGTTAGGGGACGGGGACGGTTTAGGGTCCAGGTGAGGGTACGGCAACGCTTTAGGGGGAGCGTGCGTGTGAGGGCGCGGGTTAGTGTTAGCGTACGGGTTAGGATTAGGGGACGGGTGAGGGTCAGGCTTCGGGGAAGGGTTAGGTTTAGGGTTAGGGCTAGGGTTAGGGTTAGGGGACGGGGACGGTTTAGGGTCCAGGTGAGGGTATGGCAACGCTTTAGGGGGAGCGTGGGTGTGAGAGCGCGAGTTAGTGTTAGCGTACGGTTTAGGATTAGGGGACGGGTGAGGGTCAGGCTTCGGGGAAGGGTTAGGGTTAGGGTTCGGGCTAGGGTTAGGGTTAGGGGACGGGGACGGTTTAGGGTCCAGGTGAGGGTACGGCAACGCTTTAGGTGGAGCGTGCGTGTGAGGGCGCGGGTTAGTGTTAGCGTACGGGTTAGGATTAGGGGACGGGTGAGGGTCAGGCTTCGGGGAAGGGTTAGGGTTAGGGTTCGGGCTAAGGTTAGGGTTAGGGGACGGGGAAGGTTTAGGGTCCAGGTGAGGGTACGGCAACGCTTTATGGGGAGCGTGCGTGTGAGGGCGCGGGTTAGTGTTAGCGTACGGGTTAGGATTAGGGGAAGTGTTAGGGTTAGGGTTCGGGCTAGGGTTAGGGTTAGGGGACGGGGACGGTTTAGGGTCCAGGTGAGGGTACGGCAACGCTTTAGGGGGAGCGTGCGTGTGAGGGCGCGGGTTAGTGTTAGCGTACGGGTTAGGATTAGGGGACGGGTGAGGGTCAGGCTTCGGGGAAGGGTTAGGGTTAGGGTTCGGGCTAGGGTTAGGGTTAGGGGACGGGGACGGTTTAGGGTCCAGGTGAGGGTATGGCAACGCTTTAGGGGGAGCGTGCATGTGAGGGCGCGGGTTAGTGTTAGCGTACTGGTTATGATTAGGGGACGGGTGAGGGTCAGGCTTCGGGGAAGTGTTAGGGTTAGGGTTCGGGCTAGGGTTAGGGGACGGGGACGGTTTAGGGTCCAGGTGAGTGTACGGAAACGCTTTAGGGGGAGCGTGCGTGTGAGGGCGTGGGGTAGTGTTTGCATACGGGTTAGGATTAGGGGACGGGTGAGGGTCAGGCTTCGGGGAAGGGTTAGGGTTACGGTTCGGGCTAGGGTTAGGGTTAGGGGATGGGGACGGTTTAGGGTCCAGGTGAGGGGACGGCAACGCTTTAGGGGGAGCGTGCGTGTGAGGGTGCGGGATAGTGTTAGCGTACGGGTTAGGATTAGGGGACGGGTGAGGGTCATGCTTCGGGGAAGGGTTAGGGTTAGGGTTCGGGCTAGGGTTAGGGTTAGGGGACGGGGACGGTTTAGGGTCCAGGTGAGGGTACGGCAACGCTTTAGGGGGAGAGTGCGTGTGAGGGCGCGGGTCAGTGTTAGCGTACGGGTTAGGATTAGGAGACGGGTGAGGGTCAGGCTTCGGGGAAGGGTTAGGGTTAGGGTTCGGGCTAGGGTTAGGGTTAGGGGACGGGGACGGTTTAGGGTCCAGGTGAGGGTACGGCAACGCTTTAGGGGGAGCGTGCGTGTGAGGGCGCGGGTTAGTGTTAGCGTACGGGTTAGGATTAGGGGACGGGTGAGGGTCAGGCTTCGGGGAAGGATTATGGTTAGGGTTCGGGCTAGGGTTAGGGTTAGGGAACGGGGACGGTTTAGGGTCCAGGTGAGGGTACGGCAATGCTTTAGGGGGAGCGTGCGTGTGAGGGCGCGGGTTAGTGTTAGCGTACGGGTTAGGATTATGGGACGGGTGAGGGTCAGGCTTCGGGGAAGGGTTAGGGTTAGGGTTCGGGCTAGGGTTAGGGTTAGGGGACAGGGACGGTTTAGGGTCCAGGTGAGGGTACGGCAACGCTTTAGGGGGAGCGTGCGTGTGAGGGCGTGGGTTAGTGTTAGCGTACGGGTTAGGATTAGGGGACGGGTGAGGGTCAGGCTTCGGGGAAGGGTTAGGGTTAGGGTTCGGGCTAGGGTTAGGGTTAGGGGACGGGGACGGTTTAGGGTCCAGGTGAGGGTACGGCAACGCTTTAGGGGGAGCGTGCGTGTGAGGGCGTGGGTTAGTGTTAGCGTACGGGTTAGGATTAGGGGATGGGTGAGGGTCAGGCTTCGGGGAAGGGTTAGGGTTAGGGTTCGGGCTAGGGTTAGGGTTAGGGGACGGGGACGGTTTAGGGTCCAGGTGAGGGTACGGCAACGCTTTAGGGGGAGCGTGCGTGTGAGGGCGCGGGTTAGTGTTAGCGTACGGGTTAGGATTAGGGGACGGGTGAGGGTCAGGCTTCGGGGAAGGGTTAGGGTTAGGGTTCGGGCTAGGGTTAGGGGACGGGGACGGTTTATGGTCCAGGTGAGGGTACGGCAACTCTTCAGGGGGAGCGTGGGTGTGAGGGGGCGGGTTAGTGTTAGCGTACGGGTTAGGATTAGGGGACGGGTGAGGGTCAGGCTTCGGGGAAGGGTTAGGGTTAGGGTTCGGGCTAGGGCTACGGTTAGGGGATTGGGACGGTTTACGGTCCAGGTGAGGGTACGGCAACGCTTTAGGGGGAGCGTGCATGTGAGGGCGCGGGATAGTGTTAGCGTACGGGTTAGGATTAGGGGACGGGTGATGGTCAGGCTTCGGGGAAGGGTTAGGGTTAGGGTTCGGGCTAGTGTTAGGGTTAGGGGACGGGGACGGTTTAGGGTACAGGTGAGGGTACGGCAACGCTTTAGGGGGAGCGTGCGTGTGAGGGCGCGGGTTAGTGTTAGCGTACGGGTTAGGATTAGGGGACGGGTGAGGGTCAGGCTTCGGGGAAGGGTTAGGGTTAGGGTTCGGGCTAGGGTTAGGGTTAGTTGACGGGGACGGTTTAGGGTCCAGGTGAGGGTACGGCAACGCTTTAGGGGGAGCGTGCGTGTGAGGGCGTGGGTTAGTGTTAGCGTACGGGTTAGGATTAGGGGACGGGTGAGGGTCAGGCTTCGGGGAAGGATTAGGGTTAGGGTTCGGACTAGGGTTAGGGTTAGGGGACGGGGACGGTTTAGGGTCCAAGTGAGGGTACGGCAACGCTTTAGGGGGAGCGTGCGTGTGAGGGCACGGGATAGTGTTAGCGTACGGGTTAGGATTAGGGGACGGGTGAGGGTCAGGCTTCGGGGAAGGGTTAGGGTTAGGGTTCGGGCTAGGGTTAGGGTTAGGGGATGGGGACGGTTTAGGGTCCAGATGAGGGTACGGCAACGCTTTAGGGGGAGCGTGCGTGTGAGGGCGCGGGATAGTGTTAGCGTACGGGTTAGGATTAGGGGACGGGTGAGGGTCATGCTTCGGGGAAGGGTTAGGGTTAGGGTTCGGGCTAGGGTTAGGGTTAGGGGACGGGGACTGTTTAGGGTCCAGGTGAGGGTATGGCAACGCTTTAGGGGGAGCGTGGGTGTGAGGGCGCGGGTTAGTGTTAGCGTACGGGTTAGGATTAGGGGACGGGTGAGGGTCAGGCTTCGGGGAAGGGTTAGGGTTAGGGTTCGGGCTAGGGTTAGGGTTAGGGGACGGGGACGGTTTAGGGTCCAGGTGAGGGTACGGCAACGCTTTAGGGGGAGCGTGCGTGTGAGGGCGCGGGTTAGTGTTAGCGTACGGGTTAGGATTATGGGACGGGTGAGGGTCAGGCTTCGGGGAAGGATTAGGGTTAGGGTTCGGGCTAGGGTTAGGGTTAGGGGACCAGGACGGTTTAGGGTCCAGGTGAGGGTACGGCAACGCTTTAGGGGGAGCGAGCGTGTGACGGCGTGGGTTAGTGTTAGCGTACGAGTTAAGATTAGGGGACGGGTCAGCGTCAGGCTTCGGGGAAGTGTTAGGGTTAGGGTTCGGGCTAGGGTTAAGGTTAGGGGACGGGGACGGTTTAGGGTCCAGGTGAGGGTACGGCAATGCTTTAGGGGGAGCGTGCGTGTGAGGGCGCGGGTTAGTGTTAGCGTACGGGTTAGGATTAGGGGACGGGTGAGGGTTAGGCTTCGGAGAAGGGTTAGGGTTAGGGTTCGGGCTAGGGTTAGGGTTAGGGGATGGGGACGGTTTAGGGTCCAGGTGAGTGTACGGCAATGCTTTAGGGGGAGCGTGCGTGTGAGGGCGTGGGTTAGTGTTAGCGTACGGGCTAGGATTAGGGGACGGGTGAGGGTCAGGCTTCGGGGAAGGGTTAGGGTTAGGGTTCGGGCTAGGGTTAGGGTTAGGGGACGGGGACGGTTTAGGGTCCAGGTGAGGGTACGGCAACGCTTTAGGGGGAGCGTGCGTGTGAGGGCGCGGGTTAGTGTTAGCGTACGGGTTAGGATTAGGGGACGGGTGAGGGTCAGGCTTTGGGGAAGGGTTAGGGTTAGGGTTCGGGCTAGGGTTAGAGTTAGGGGACGGGGACGGTTTAGGGTCCAGGTGAGTGTATGGCAACGCTTTAGGGGGAGCGTGCATGTGAGGGCGCGGGTTAGTGTTAGCGTACGGGTTAGGATTAGGGGACGGGTGAGGGTCAGGCTTCGGGGAAGTGTTAGGGTTAGGGTTCGGGCTAGGGTTAGGTTAGGGGACGGGGACGGGTTAGGGTCCAGGTGAGGGTATGGCAACGCTTTAGGGGGAGCGTGCGTGTTAGGGCGTGGGTTAGTGTTAGCGTACGGGTTAGGATTAGGGGACGGGTGAGGGTCAGGCTTCGGGGAAGGGTTAGGGTTAGGGTTCGGGCTAGGGTTAGGGTTAGGGGACGGGGACGGTTTAGGGTCCAGGTGAGGGTACGGCAAAGCTTTAGGGGGTGCGTGCGTGTGAGGGCGTGGGTTAGTGTTAGCGTACGGGTTAGGATTAGGGGATGGGTGAGGGTCAGGCTTCGGGGAAGGGTTAGGGTTAGGGTTCGGGCTAGCGTTAGGGTTAGGGGACAGGGACGGTTTAGGGTCCAGGTGAGGGTACGGCAACGCTTTAGGAGGAGCGTGCGTGTGAGGGCGCGGGTTAGTGTTAGCGTACGGGTTAGGATTAGGGGACGGGTGAGGGTCAGGCTTCGGGGAAGGGTTAGGGTTAGGGTTCGGGCTAGGGTTAGGGGACGGGGACGGGGACGGTTTAGGGTCCAGGTGATGGTACGGCAACGCTTTAGGGGGAGCGTGCGTGTGACGGCGTGGGTTAGTGTTAGCGTACGGGTTAGGATTAGGGGACGGGTGAGGGTCAGGCTTCGGGGAAGGGTTAGGGTTAGGGTTCGGGCTAGGGTTAGGGTTAGGGGACGGGGACGGTTTAGGGTCCAGGTGAGGGTACGGCAACGCTTTAGGGGGAGCGTGCGTGTGAGGGCGTGGGTTAGTGTTAGCGTATGGGTTAAGATTAGCGGATGGGTCAGCGTCAGGCTTCGGGGAAGGGTTAGGGTTAGTGTTCGGGCTAGGGTTAGGGTTAGGGGACGGGGACGGTTTAGGGTCCAGGTGAGGGTACGGCAATGCTTTAGGGGGAGCGTGCGGGTGAGGGCGCGGGTTAGTGTTAGCGTACGGGTTAGGATTAGGGGACGGGTGAGGGTCAGGCTTCGGGGAAGTGTTAGGGTTAAGGTTCGGGCTAGGGTTAGGGTTAGGGGACGGGGACGGTTTATGGTCCAGGTGAGGGTACGGCAACGCTTTAGGGGGAGCCTGCGTGTGAGGGCGTGGGTTAGTGTTAGCGTACGGGTTAGGATTAGGGGACGGGTGAGGGTCAGGCTTCGGGGAAGGGTTAGGGTTAGGGTTCGGGCTAGGGTTAGGGGACGGGGACGGTTTAGGGTCCAGGTGAGGGTACGGCAACGCTTTAGGGGGAGCGTGCGTGTGAGGGCGCGGGTTAGTGTTAGTGTACGGGTTAGGATTAGGGGACGGGTGAGGGTCAGGCTTCGAGGAAGGGTTAGGGTTAGGGTTCGGGCTAGGGTTAGGGTTAGGGGACGGGGACGTTTTAGGGTCCAGGTGAGGGTACGGCAACGCTTTAGGGGGAGCGTGCGTGTGAGGGCGCGGGTTAGTGTTAGCGTATGGGTTAGGATTAGGGGACGGGTGAGGGTCAGGCTTCGGGGAAGGGTTAGGGTTAGGGTTCGGGCTAGGGTTAGGGTTAGGGTACGGGGACGGTTTAGGGTCCAGGTGAGGGTACGGCAATGCTTTAGGGGGAGCGTGCGTGTGAGGGCGCGGGTTAGTGTTAACGAACGGGTTAGGATTAGGGGACGGGTGAGGGTCAGGTTTCAGGGAAGGGTTAGGGTTAGGGTTCGGGCTAGGGTTAGGGTTAGGGGACGGGGACGGTTTAGGGTCCAGGTGAGGGTACGGCAACGCTTTAGGGGGAGCGTGCGTGTGAGGGCGCGGGTTAGTGTTAGCATATGGGTTAGGATTAGGGGACGGGTGAGGGTCAGGCTTCGGGGAAGGGTTAGGGTTAGGGTTCGGGCTAGGGTTAGGGTTAGGGGACGGGGACGGTTTAGGGTCCAGGTGAGTGTACGGCAACGCTTTAGGGGGAGCGTGCGTGTGAGGGCGCGGGTTAGTGTTAGCGTACGGGTTAGGATTAGGGGACGGGTGAGGGTCAGGCTTCGGGGAAGTGTTAGGGTTAGGGTTCGGGCTAGGGTTAGGGTTAGGGGACGGGGACGGTTTAGGGTCCAGGTGAGGGTACGGCAACGCTTTAGGGGGAGCGTGCGTGTGAGGGCGCGGGTTAGTGTTAGCGTACGGGTTAGGATTAGGGGATGGGTGAGGGTCAGGCTTCGGGGAAGGGTTAGGGTTAGGGTTCGGGCTAGGGTTAGGGTTAGGGGACGGGGACGGTTTAGGGTCCAGGTGAGGGTACGGCAATGCTTTAGGGGGAGCGTGCGTGTGAGGGCGCGGGTTAGTGTTAGCGTACGGGTTAGGATTAGGGGACGGGTGAGGGTCAGGCTTCGGGGAAGGTTTAGGGTTAAGGTTCGGGCTAGGGTTAGGGTTAGGGGACGGGGACGGTTTAGGGTCCAGGTGAGGGTACGGCAACGCTTTAGGGGGAGCCTGCGTGTGAGGGCGCGGGTTAGTGTTAGCGTACGGGTTAGGATTAGGGGACGGGTGAGGGTCAGGCTTCGGGGAAGGGTTAGTGTTAGGGTTTGGGCTAGGGTTAGGGTTAGGGGACGGGGACGGTTTAGGGTCCAGGTGAGGGTACGACTACGCTTTAGGGGGAGCGTGCATGTGAGGGCGCGGTTTAGTGTTAGCGTACGGGTTTGGATTAGGGGACGGGTGAGGGTCAGGCTTCGGGGAAGTGTTAGGGTTAGGGTTCGGGCTAGGGTTAGGGTTAGGGGACGGGGACGGTTTAGGGTCCAGGTGAGGGTACGGCAACGCTTTCGGGGGAGCGTGCGTGTGAGGGCGCGGGTTAGTGTTAGCGTACGGGTTAGGATTAGGGGACGGGTGAGGGTCAGGCTTCGGGGAAGGGTTAGGGTTAGGTTTCGGGCTAGGGTTAGGGTTAGGGGATGGGGACGGTTTAGGGTCCAGGTGAGGGTACGGCAACGCTTTAGGGGGAGCGTGCGTGTGAGGGTGCGGGTTAGTGTTAGCGTACGGGTTTGGATTAGGGGACGGGTGAGGGTCAGGCTTCGGGGAAGTGTTAGGGTTAGGGTTCGGGCTAGGGTTAGGGTTAGGGGACGGGGATGGTTTAGGGTCCAGGTGAGGGTTCGGCAACGCTTTAGGGGGAGCGTGCGTGTGAGGGCGCGGGTTAGTGTTAGCGTACGGGTTAGGATTAGGGGACGGGTGAGGGTCAGGCTTCGGGGAAGGGTTAGGGTTAGGGTTCGGGCTAGGGTTAGGGTTAGGGGACGGGGACGGTTTAGGGTCCAGGTGAGGGTATGGCAACGCTTTAGGGGGAGCGTGCGTGTGAGGGCGCGGGTTAGTGTTAGCGTACGGGTTAGGATTAGGGGACGGGTGAGGGTCAGGCTTCGGGGAAGGGTTAGTGTTAGGGTTCGGGCTAGGGTTAGGGTTAGGGGACGGGGACGGTTTAGGGTCCAGGTGAGGGTACGGCAACGCTTTAGGGGGAGCGTGCGTGTGAGGGCGCGGGTTAGTGTTAGCGTACGGGTTAGGATTAGGGGACGGGTGAGGGTCAGGCTTCGGGTAAGGGTTAGGGTTAGGGTTCGGGCTAGGGTTAGGGTTAGGGGACAGGGACGCTTTAGGGTCCAGGTGAGGGTACGGCAACGCTTTAGGGGGAGCGTGCATGTGAGGGCGCGGGTTAGTGTTAGCGTACGGGTTAGGATTAGGGGACGGGTGAGGGTCAGGCTTCGGGGAAGGGTTAGGGTTAGGGTTCGGGCTAGGGTTAGGGTTAGGGGACAGGGACGGTTTAGGGTCCAGGTGAGGGTACGGCAACGCTTTAGGGGGAGCGTGCGTGTGAGGGCGCGGGTTAGTGTAAGCTTACGGGTTAGGATTAGGGGACGGGTGAGGGTCAGGCTTCGGGCAAGGGTTAGGGTTAGTTTTCGGGCTAGGGTTAGGGTTAGGGGACGGGGACGGTTTAGGGTCCAGGTGAGAGTACGGCAACGCTTTAGGCGGAGCGTGCGTGTGAGGGCGCGGTTTAGTGTTAGCGTACGGGTTAGGATTAGGGGACGGGTGAGGGTCAGGCTTCGGGGAAGGGTTAGGGTTAGGGTTCGGGCTAGGGTTAGGGTTAGGGGACGGGGACGGTTTAGGGTCCAGGTGAGGGTACGGCAACGCTTTAGGGGGAGCGTGCGTGTGAGGGCGCGAGTTAGTGTTAGCGTACGGGTTAGGATTAGGGGACGGGTGTGGGTCAGGCTTCGGCGAAGGCTTAGGGTTAGGGTTCGGGCTAGGATTAGGGTTAGGGGACGGGGACGGTTTAGGGTCCAGGTGAGGGTACGGCAACGCTTTAGGGGGAGCGTGCGTGTGAGGGCGCGGGTTAGTGTTAGCGTACGGGTTAGGATTAGGGGACGGGTGAGGGTCAGGCTTCGGGGAAGGGTTAGGGTTAGGGTTCGGGCTAGGGTTAGGGTTAGGGGACGGGGACGGTTTAGGGTCCAGGTGAGGGTACGGCAATGCTTTAGGGGGAGCGTGCGTGTGAGGGCGCGGGTTAGTGTTAGGGTACTTGTTAGGATTAGGGGACGGGTGAGGGTCAGGCTTCGGGGAAGTGTTAGGGTTAGGGTTCGGGCTAGGGTTAGGGTTAGGGGACGGGGACGGTTTAGGGTCCAGGTGAGGGTACGGCAACGCTTTAGGGTGAGCGTTCGTGTGAGGGCGCGGGTTAGTGTTAGCGTACGGGTTAGGATTAGGGGACGGGTGAGGGTCAGGCTTCGGGGAAGGATTGGGGTTAGGGTTCGGGCTAGGGTTAGGGTTAGGGGACGGGGACGGTTTAGGGTCCAGGTGAGGGTACGGCAACGCTTTAGGGGGAGCGTGCGTGTGAGGGCGCGGGTTAGTGTTAGCGTACGGGTTAGGATTAGGGGACGGGTGAGGGTCAGGCTTCGGGTAAGGGTTAGGGTTAGGGTTCGGGCTAGGGTTAGGGTTAGGGGACGGGGACGGTTTAGGGTCCAGGTGAGGGTACGGCAACGCTTTAGGGGGAGCGTGCGTGTGAGGGCGCGGGTTAGTGTTAGCGTACGGGTTAGGATTAGGGGACGGGTGAGGGTCAGGCTTCGGGGAAGGGTTAGGGTTAGGGTTCGGGCTAGGGTTAGGATTAGGGGATGGGGACGGTTTAGGGTCCAGGTGAGGGTACGGCAACGCTTTAGGGGGAGCGTGCGTGTGAGGGCGCAGGTTAGTGTTAGCGTACGGGTTAGGATTAGGGGACGGGTGAGGGTCAGGCTTCGGGGAAGGATTAGGGTTAGGGTTCGGGCTAGGGTTAGGGTTAGGGGACGGGGACGGTTTAGGGTCCAGGTGAGGGTACGGCAATGCTTTAGGGGGAGCGTGCGTGTGAGGGCGCCGGTTAGTGTTAGCGTACGGGTTAGGATTAGGGGACGGGTGAGGGTCAGGCTTCGGGTAAGGGTTAGGGTTAGGGTTCGGGCTAGGGTTAGGGTTAGGGGACGGGGACGGTTTAGGGTCCAGGTGAGGGTACGGCAACGCTTTAGGGGGAGCGTGCGTGTGAGGGCGCGGGTTAGTGTTAGCGTACGGGTTAGGATTAGGGGACGGGTGAGGGTCAGGCTTCGGGGAAGGGTTAGGGTTAGGGTTCGGGCTAGGGTTAGGATTAGGGATTGGGGACGGTTTAGGGTCCAGGTGAGGGTACGGCAACGCTTTAGGGGGAGCGTGCGTGTGAGGGCGCAGGTTAGTGTTAGCGTACGGGTTAGGATTAGGGGACGGGTGAGGGTCAGGCTTCGGGGAAGGATTAGGGTTAGGGTTCGGGCTAGGGTTAGGGTTAGGGGACGGGGACGGTTTAGGGTCCAGGTGAGGGTACGGCAATGCTTTAGGGGGAGCGTGCGTGTGAGGGCGCCGGTTAGTGTTAGCGTACGGGTTAGGATTAGGGGACGGGTGAGGGTCAGGCTTCGGGGAAGGGTTAGGGTTAGGGTTCGGGCTAGGGTTAGGATTAGGGGATGGGGACGGTTTAGGGTCCAGGTGAGGGTACGGCAACGCTTTAGGGGGAGCGTGCGTGTGTGGGCGCAGGTTAGTGTTAGCGTACGGGTTAGGATTAGGGGACGGGTGAGGGTCAGGCTTCGGGGAAGGATTAGGGTTAGGGTTCGGGCTAGGGTTAGGGTTAGGGGACGGGGACGGTTTAGGGTCCAGGTGAGGGTACGGCAATGCTTTAGGGGGAGCGTGCGTGTGAGGGCGCCGGTTAGTGTTAGCGTACGGGTTAGGATTAGGGGACGGGTGAGGGTCAGGCTTCGGGTAAGGGTTAGGGTTAGGGTTCGGGCTAGGGTTAGGGTTAGGGGACGGGGACGGTTTAGGGTCCAGGTGAGGGTACGGCAACGCTTTAGGGGGAGCGTGCGTGTGAGGGCGCGGGTTAGTGTTAGCGTACGGGTTAGGATTAGGGGACGGGTGAGGGTCAGGCTTCGGGGAAGGGTTAGGGTTAGGGTTCGGGCTAGGGTTAGGATTAGGGGATGGGGACGGTTTAGGGTCCAGGTGAGGGTACGGCAACGCTTTAGGGGGAGCGTGCGTGTGAGGGCGCAGGTTAGTGTTAGCGTACGGGTTAGGATTAGGGGACGGGTGAGGGTCAGGCTTCGGGGAAGGATTAGGGTTAGGGTTCGGGCTAGGGTTAGGGTTAGGGGACGGGGACGGTTTAGGGTCCAGGTGAGGGTACGGCAATGCTTTAGGGGGAGCGTGCGTGTGAGGGCGCCGGTTAGTGTTAGCGTACGGGTTAGGATTAGGGGACGGGTGAGGGTCAGGCTTCGGGGAAGGGTTAGGGTTAGGGTTCGGGCTAGGGTTAGGGTTAGGGGACGGGGATGGTTTAGGGTCCAAATGAGGATACGGCAACGCTTTAGGGGGAGCGTGCGTGTGAGGGCGCGGGTTAGTGTTAGCGTACGGGTTAGGATTAGGGGACGGGTGAGGGTCACGCTTCGGGGAAGTGTTAGGCTTAGGGTTCGGGCTAGGATTAGGGTTAGGGTTAGGGGACGGTTTAGGGTCCAGGTGAGGGTACGGCAACGCTTTAGGGGGAGCGTGCGTGTGAGGGCGCAGGTTAGTGTTAGCGTACGGGTTAGGATTAGGGGACGGGTGAGTGTCAGGCTTCGGGGAAGGGTTAGGGTTAGGGTTCGGGCTAGGGTTAGGGTTAGGGGACGGGGACGGTTTAGGGTCCAGGTGAGGGTACGGCAACGCTTTAGGGGGAGCGTGCGTGTGAGGGCGCGGGTTAGTGTTAGCGTACGGGTTAGGATTAGGGGACGGGTGAGGGTCAGGCTTCGGGGAAGGGTTAGGGTTAGGGTTCGGGCTAGGGTTAGGGTTAGGGGACGGGGACGGTTTACGGTCCAGGTGAGGGTACGGCAACGCTTTAGGTGGAGCGTGCGTGTGAGGGCGAGGGTTAGTGTTAGCGTACGGGTTAGGATTAGGGGACGGGTGAGGGTCAGGCTTCGGGGAAGGGTTAGGGTTAGGGTTCGGGCTAGGGTTAGGGTTAGGGGACGGGGACGGTTTAGGGTCAAGGTGAGGGTACGGCAACGCTTTAGGGGGAGCGTGCGTGTGAGGGCGCGAGTTAGTGTTAGCGTACGGGTTAGGATTAGGGGACGGGTGAGGGTCAGGCTTCGGGGAAGTGTTAGGGTTAGGGTTCGCGCTAGGGTTAGGGTTAGGGGAAGGGGACGGGTTAGGGTCCAGGTGAGGGTACGGCAACGCTTTAGGGGGAGCGTGCGTGTGAGGGCGTGGGTTAGTGTTAGCGTACGGGTTAGGATTAGGGGACGGGTGAGGGTCAGGCTTCGGGGAAGGGTTAGGGTTAGGGTTCGGGCTAGGGTTAGGGTTAGGGGACGGGGACGGTTTAGGGTCCAGGTGAGGGTACAGCAACGCTTTAGGGGGAGCGTGCGTGTGAGGGCGCGGGTTAGTGTTAGCGTACGGGTTAGGATTAGGGGACGGGTGACGGTCAGGCTTCGGGGAAGGGTTAGGGTTAGGGTTCGGGCTAGGGTTAGGTTTAGGGGACGGGGACGGTTTAGGGTCCAGGTGAGGGTATGGCAACGTTTTAGGGGGAGCGTGGGTGTGAGGGCGCGTGTTAGTGTTAGCGTACGGGTTAGGATTAGGGGACGGGTGAGGGTCAGGCTTCGGGGAAGGGTTAGGGTTAGGGTTCGGGCTAGGGTTAGGGTTAGGGGACGGGGACGGTTTAGGGTCCAGGTGAGGGTACAGCAGCGTTTTAGGGGGAGCGTGCGAGTGAGGGCGTGGGTTAGTGTTAGCGTACGGGTTTGGATTAGGGGACAGTTGAGGGTCAGGCTTCAGGGAAGGGTTAGGGTTAGGGTTCGGGCTAGGGTTAGGGTTAGGGGACGGGGACGGTTTATGGTCCCGGTGAGGGTACGGCAACGCTTTAGGGGGAGCGGGCGTGTGAGGGCGCGGGTTAGTGTTAGCGTACGGGTTAGGATTAGGGGACGGGTGAGGGTCAGGCTTCGGGGAAGGGTTAGGGTTAGGGTTCGGGCTAGGGTTAGTGTTAGGGGACGGGGACGGTTTAGGGTCCAGGTGAGGGTACGGCAACGCTTTAGGGGGAGCGTGCGTGTGAGGGCGCGGGTTAGTGTTAGCGTACGGGTTAGGATTAGGGGACGGGTGAGGGTCAGGCTTCGGGGAAGGGTTAGGGTTAGGGTTCGGGCTAGGGTTAGGGTTAGGGGACGGGGACGGTTTAGGGTCCAGGTGAGTGTACGGCAACGCTTTAGGGGGAGCGTGCGTGTGAGGGCACGGGTTAGTGTTAGCGTACGGGTTAGGATTAGGGGACGGGTGAGGGTCAGGCTTCGGGGAAGGGTTAGGGTTAGGGTTCGGGCTAGGGTTAGGGTTAGGGGACGGGGACGGTTTAGGGTCCAGGTGAGGGTACGGCAACGCTTTAGGGGGAGCGTGCGTGTGAGGGCGCGGGTTAGTGTTAGCGTACGGGTTAGGATTAGGGGACGGGTGAGGGTCAGGCTTCGGGGAAGGCTTAGGGTTAGGGTTCGGGCTAGGGTTAGGGTTAGGGGACGGGGACGGTTTAGGGTCCAGGTGAGGGTACGGCAACGCTTTAGGGGGAGCGTGCGTGTGAGGGCGTGGGTTAGTGTTAGCGTACGGTTTAGGATTAGGGGATGGGTGAGGGTCAGGCTTCGGGGAAGGGTTAGGGTTAGGGTTCGGGCTAGGGTTAGGGTTAGGGGACGGGGACGGTTTAGGGTCCAGGTGAGGGTACGGCAACGCTTTAGGGGGAGCGTGCGTGTGAGGGCGCGGGTTAGTGTTAGCGTACGGGTTAGGATTAGGGGACGGGTGAGGGTCAGGCTTCGGGGAAGGGTTAGGGTTAGGGTTCGGGCTAGGGTTAGGGTTAGGGGACGGGGACGGTTTAGGGTCCAGGTGAGGGTACGGCAACGCTTTAGGGGGAGCGTGCGTGTGAGTTCGCGGGTTAGTGTTAGCGTACTTGTTAGGATTAGGGGACGGGTGAGGGTCAGGCTTCGGGGAAGTGTTAGGGTTAGGGTTCGGGCTAGGGTTAGGGTTAGGGGACGGGGACGGTTTAGGGTCCAGGTGAGGGTACGGCAACGCTTTAGGGGGAGCGTGCGTGTGAGGGCGCGGGTTAGTGTTAGCGTACGGGTTAGGATTAGGGGACGGGTGAGGGTCAGGCTTCGGGGAAGGATTAGGGTTAGGGTTCGGGCTAGGGTTAGGGTTAGGGGACGGGGACGGTTTAGGGTCCAGGTGAGGGTACGGCAACGCTTTAGGGGGAGCGTGCGTGTGAGGGCGCGGGTTAGTGTTAGCGTACGGGTTAGGATTAGGGGACTCGTGAGGGTCAGGCTTCGGGGAAGGGTTAGGGTTAGGGTTCGGGCTAGGGTTAGGGTTAGGGGACGGGGACGGTTTAGGGTCCAGGTGAGGGTACGGCAACGCTTTAGGGGGAGCGTGCGTGTGAGGGCGCGGGTTTGTGTTAGCGTACGGGTTAGGATTAGGGGACGGGTGAGGGTCAGGCTTCGGGGAAGTGTTAGGGTTAGGGTTCGGGCTAGGGTTAGGATTAGGGGATGGGGACGGTTTAGGGTCCAGGTGAGGGTACGGCAACGCTTTAGGGTGAGCGTGCGTGTGAGGGCGCAGGTTAGTGTTAGCGTACGGGTTAGGATTATGGGATGGGTGAGGGTCAGGCTTCGGGGAAGGATTAGGGTTAGGGTTCGGGCTAGGGTTAGGGTTAGGGGACGGGGACGGTTTAGGGTCCAGGTGAGGGTACGGCAACGCTTTAGGGGTAGCGTGCGTGTGAGGGCGCGGGTTAGTGTTAGCGTACGGGTTAGGATTAGGGGACGGGTGAGCGTCAGGCTTCGGGGAAGGGTTAGGGTTACGGTTCGGGCTAGGGTTAGGGTTAGGGGACGGGGACGGTTTAGGGTCCAGGTGAGGGTACGGCAACGCTTTAGGGGGAGCGTGCGTGTGAGGGCGCGGGTTAGTGTTAGCGTACGGGTTAGGATTAGGGGACGGGTGAGGGTCAGGCTTCGGGGAAGGTTTAGGGTTAGGGTTCGGGCTAGGGTTAGGGTTAGGGGACGGGGACGGTTTAGGGTCCAGGTGAGGGTACGGCAACGCTTTAGGGGGAGCGTGCGTGTGAGGGCGCGGGTTAGTGTTAGCGTACGGGTTAGGATTAGGGGACGGGTGAGGGTCAGGCTTCGGGGAAGGGTTAGGGTTAGGGTTCGGGCTAGGGTTTGGATTAGGGGATGGGGACGGTTTAGGGTCCAGGTGAGGGTACGGCAACACTTTAGGGTGAGCGTGCGTGTGAGGGCGCAGGTTAGTGTTAGCGTACGGGTTAGGATTAGGGGACGGGTGAGTGTCAGGCTTCGGGGAAGGATTAGGGTTAGGGTTCGGGCTAGGGTTAGGGTTAGGGGACGGGGACGGTTTAGGGTCCAGGTGAGGGTACGGCAACGCTTTAGGGGTAGCGTGCGTGTGAGGGCGCGGGTTAGTGTTAGCGTACGGGTTAGGATTAGGGGACGGGTGAGCGTCAGGCTTCGGGGAAGGGTTAGGGTTAGGGTTCGGGCTAGGGTTAGGGTTAGGGGACGGGGACGGTTTAGGGTCCAGGTGAGGGTACGGCAACGCTTTAGGGGGAGCGTGCGTGTGAGGGCGCGGGTTAGTGTTAGCGTACGGGTTAGGATTAGGGGACGGGTGAGGGTCAGGCTTCGGGGAAGGGTTAGGGTTAGGGTTCGGGCTAGGGTTAGGGTTAGGGGACGGGGACGGTTTAGGGTCCAGGTGAGGGTACGGCAACGCTTTAGGGGGAGCGTGCGTGTGAGGGCGTGGGTTAGTGTTAGCGTACGGGTTAGGATTAGGGGATGGGTGAGGGTCAGGCTTCGGGGAAGGGTTAGGGTTAGGGTTCGGGCTAGGGTTACGGTTAGGGGACGGGGACGGTTTAGGGTCCAGGTGAGGGTACGGCAACGCTTTAGGGGGAGCGTGCGTGTGAGGGCGCGGGTTAGTGTTAGCGTACGGGTTAGGATTAGGGGACGGGTGAGGGTCAGGCTTCGGGGAAGGGTTAGGGTTAGGGTTCGGGCTAGGGTTAGGGTTAGGGGACGGGGACGGTTTAGGGTCCAGGTGAGGGTACGGCAACGCTTTAGGGGGAGCGTGCGTGTGAGGGCGCGGGTTAGTGTTAGCGTACGGGTTAGGATTAGGGGACGGGTGAGGGTCAGGCTTCGGGGAAGGTTTAGGGTTAGGGTTCGGGCTAGGGTTAGGGTTAGGGGACGGGGACGGTTTAGGGTCCAGGTGAGGGTACGGCAACGCTTTAGGGGGAGCGTGCGTGTGAGGGCGCGGGTTAGTGTTAGCGTACGGGTTAGGATTAGGGGACGGGTGAGGGTCAGGCTTCGGGGAAGGGTTAGGGTTAGGGTTCGGGCTAGGGTTAGGGTTAGGGGACGGGGATGGTTTAGGGTCCAAATGAGGATACGGCAACGCTTAAGGGGGAGCGTGCGTGTGAGGGCGCGGGTTAGTGTTAGCGTACGGGTTAGGATTAGGGGACGGGTGAGGGTCACGCTTCGGGGAAGGGTTAGGCTTAGGGTTCGGGCTAGGATTAGGGTTAGGGTTAGGGGACGGTTTAGGGTCCAGGTGAGGGTACGGCAACGCTTTAGGGGGAGCGTGCGTGTGAGGGCGCGGGTTAGTGTTAGCGTACGTGTTAGGATTAGGGGACGGGTGAGGGTCAGGCTTCGGGGAAGGGTTAGGGTTAGGGTTCGGGCTAGGGTTAGGGTTAGGGGACGGGGACGGTTTCCGGTCCAGGTGAGGGTACGGCAACGCTTTAGGGGGAGCGTGCGTGTGAGGGCGCGGGTTAGTGTTAGCGTACGGGTTAGGATTAGGGGACGGGTGAGTGTCAGGCTCCGGGGAAGGGTTAGGGTTAGGGTTCGGGCTAGGGTTAGGGTTAGGGGACGGGGACGGTTTAGGGTCCATGTGAGGGTACGGCAACGCTTTAGGGGTAGCGTGCGTGTGAGGGCGCCGGTTAGTGTTAGCGTAAGGGTTAGGATTAGGGGACGGGTGAGCGTCAGGCTTCGGGGAAGGGTTAGGGTTAGGGTTCGGGCTAGGGTTAGGGTTAGGGGACGGGGACGGTTTAGGGTCCAGGTGAGGGTACGGCAACGCTTTAGGGGGAGCGTGCGTGTGAGGGCGCGGGTTAGTGTTAGCGTACGGGTTAGGATTAGGGGACGGGTGAGGGTCAGGCTTCGGGGAAGGTTTAGGGTTAGGGTTCGGGCTAGGGTTAGGGTTAGGGGACGGGGACGGTTTAGGGTCCAGGTGAGGGTACGGCAACGCTTTAGGGGGAGCGTGCGTGTGAGGGCGCGGGTTAGTGTTAGCGTACGGGTTAGGATTAGGGGACGGGTGAGGGTCAGGCTTCGGGGAAGGGTTAGGGTTAGGGTTCGGGCTAGGGTTAGGGTTAGGGGACGGGGACGGTTTAGGGTCCAGGTGAGGGTACGGCAACGCTTAAGGGGGAGCGTGCGTGTGAGGGCGCGGGTTAG
The DNA here is from genome assembly GCF_949987515.2 of Delphinus delphis. Classification (NCBI taxonomy): domain Eukaryota; kingdom Metazoa; phylum Chordata; class Mammalia; order Artiodactyla; family Delphinidae; genus Delphinus; species Delphinus delphis. Next base: position 3,736,682 of record NW_027192657.1, on the reverse strand, counting down.
TGTTAGCGTACGGGTTAGGATTAGGGGACGGGTGAGGGTCACGCTTCGGGGAAGTGTTAGGCTTAGGGTTCGGGCTAGGGTTAGGGTTAGGGGACGGGGACGGTTTAGGGTCCAGTTGAGGGTACGGCAACGCTTTAGTGGGAGCGTGCGTGTGAGGCCGCGGGTTAGTGTTAGTGTATGGGTTAGGATTAGGGGACGGGTGAGATTCAGGCTTCGGGGAAGGGTTAGGGTTAGGGTTCGCGCTAGGGTTAGGGTTAGGGGACGGGGATGGGTTAGGGTCCAGGTGAGGGTACGGCAACGCTTTAGTGGGAGCGTGCGTGTGAGGGCGTGGGTTAGTGTTAGCGTACGGGTTAGGATTAGGGGACGGGTGAGGGTCAGGCTTCGGGGAAGTGTTAGGGTTAGAGTTCGGGCTAGGGTTAAGGTTAGGGGACGGGGACGGTTCAGGGTCCAGGTGAGGGTACGGCAACGCTTTAGGGGGAGCGTGCGTGTGAGGGCGCGGGTTAGTGTTAGCGTACGGGTTAGGATTCGGGGACGGGTGAGGGTCAGGCTTCGGGGAAGTGTTAGGGTTAGGGTTCACGCTAGGGTTAGGGTTAGGGGACGGGGACGGGTTAGGGTCCAGGTGAGGGTACGGCAACGCTTTAGGGGGAGCGTGTGTGTGAGGCCGCGGGTTAGTGTGAGCGTACGGGTTAGGATTAGGGGACGGGTGAGGGTCAGGCTTCGGTGAAGATTTAGGGTTAGGGTTCGGGCTAGGGTTAGGGTTAGGGGACGGGGACGGTTTAGGGTCCAGGTGAGGGTACGGCAATGCTTTAGGGGGAGCGTGCGTGTGAGGGCGCGGGTTAGTGTTAGCGTACGGGTTAGGATTAGGGGACGGGTGAGGGTCAGGCTTCGGGGAAGTGTTAGGGTTAGGGTTCGGGCTAGGGTTAGGGTTAGGGGACGGGGACGGTTTAGGGTCCAGGTGAGGGTACGGCAACGCTTTAGGGGGAGCGTGCGTGTGAGGGCGCGGGTTAGTGTTAGCGTACGGGTTAGGATTCGGGGACGGGTGAGGGTCAGGCTTCGGGGAAGTGTTAGGGTTAGGGTTCGGGCTAGGGTTAGGGTTAGGGGACGGGGACGGGTTAGGGTCCAGGTGAGGGTACGGCAACGCTTTAGGGGGAGCGTGCGTGTGACGGCGCGGGTTAGTGTTAGCGTACGGGTTAGGATTAGGGGACGGGTGAGGGTCAGGCTTCGGGGAAGGGTTAGGGTTAGGGTTCGGGCTAGGGTTAGGGTTAGGGGACGGGGACGGTTTAGGGTCCAGGTGAGGGTATGGCAACGCTTTAGGGGGAGCGTGCGTGTGAGGGCGCAGGTTAGTGTTAGCGTACGTGTTAGGATTAGGGGACGGGTGAGGGTCCGGCTTCGGGGAAGTGTTAGGGTTCGGGCTAGGGTTAGGGTTAGGGGACGGGGACGGTTTCGGGTCCAGGTGAGGGTACGGCAACGCTTTAGGGGGAGCGTGCGTGTGAGGGCGCGGGTTAGTGTTAGCGTACGGGTTAGGATTAGGGGACGGGTGAGGGTCAGGCTTCGGGGAAGGTTTAGGGTTAGGGTTCGGGCTACGGTTAGGGTTAGGGGACGGGGACGGTTTAGGGTCCAGGTGAGGATACGGCAACGCTTTAGGGGGAGCGTGCGTGTGAGGGCGCCGGTTAGTGTTAGCGTACGGGTTAGGATTAGGGGACGGGTGAGGGTCAGGCTTCGGGGAAGGGTTAGGGTTAGGGTTCGGGCTAGGGTTAGGGTTAGGGGACGGGGATGGTTTAGGGTCCAAATGAGGATACGGCAACGCTTAAGGGGGAGCGTGCGTGTGAGGGCGCGGGTTAGTGTTAGCGTACGGGTTAGGATTAGGGGACGGGTGAGGGTCACGCTTCGGGGAAGTGTTAGGCTTAGGGTTCGGGCTAGGATTAGGGTTAGGGTTAGGGGACGGTTTAGGGTCCAGGTGAGGGTACGGCAACGCTTTAGGGGGAGCGTGCGTGTGAGGGCGCGGGTTAGTGTTAGCGTACGGGTTAGGATTAGGGGACGGGTGAGGGTCAGGCTTCGGGGAAGGGTTAGGGTTAGGGTTCGGGCTAGGGTTAGGGTTAGGGGACGGGGACGGTTTAGGGTCCAGGTGAGGGTATGGCAACGTTTTAGGGGGAGCGTGGGTGTGAGGGCGCGTGTTAGTGTTAGCGTACGGGTTAGGATTAGGGGACGGGTGAGGGTCAGGCTTCGGGGAAGGGTTAGGGTTAGGGTTCGGGCTAGGGTTAGGGTTAGGGGACGGGGACGGTTTAGGGTCCAGGTGAGGGTACGGCAACGCTTTAGGGGGAGCGTGCGTGTGAGGGCGCGGGTTAGTGTTAGCGTACGGGTTAGGATTAGGGGACGGGTGAGGGTCAGGCTTCGGGGAAGGGTTAGGGTTAGGGTTCGGGCTAGGGTTAGGGTTAGGGGACGGGGACGGTTTAGGGTCCAGGTGAGGGTACGGCAACGCTTTAGGGGGAGCGTGCGTGTGAGGGCGCGGGTTAGTGTTAGCGTACGGGTTAGGATTAGGGGAAGGGTGAGGGTCAGGCTTCGGGGAAGGGTTAGGGTTAGGGTTCGGGCTAGGGTTAGGGTTAGGGGACAGGGACGGTTTAGGGTCCAGGTGAGGGTACGGCAATGCTTTAGGGGGAGCGTGCGTGTGAGGGCGCGGGTTAGTGTGAGCGTACGGGTTAGGATTAGGGGACGGGTGAGGGTCAGGCTTCGGGGAAGGGTTAGGGTTAGGGTTCGGGCTAGGGTTAGGGTTAGGGGACGGGGACGGTTTAGGGTCCAGGTGAGGGTACGGCAACGTTTTAGGGGGAGCGTGGGTGTGAGGGCGCGTGTTAGTGTTAGCGTACGGGTTAGGATTAGGGGACGGGTGAGGGTCAGGCTTCGGGGAAGGGTTAGGGTTAGGGTTCGGGCTAGGGTTAGGGTTAGGGGACGGGGACGGTTTAGGGTCCAGGTGAGGGTACGGCAACGCTTTAGGGGGAGCGTGCGTGTGAGGGCGCGGGTTAGTGTTAGCGTACGGGTTAGGATTAGGGGACGGGTGAGGGTCAGGCTTCGGGGAAGTGTTAGGGTTAGGGTTCGGGCTAGGGTTAGGGTTAGGGGACGGGGACGGTTTAGGGTCCAGGTGAGGGTACGGCAACGCTTTAGGGGGAGCGTGCGTGTGAGGGCGCGGGTTAGTGTTAGCGTACGGGTTAGGATTAGGGGACGGGTGAGGGTCAGGCTTCGGGGAAGGGTTAGGGTTAGGGTTCGGGCTAGGGTTAGGGTTAGGGGATGGGGACGGCTTAGGGTCCAGGTGAGGATACGGCAACGCTTTAGGGGGAGCGTGCGTGTGAGGGCGCAGGTTAGTGTTAGCGTACGGGTTAGGATTAGGGGACGGGTGAGGGTCAGGCTTCGGGGAAGTGTTAGGGTTAGTGTTCGGGCTAGGGTTAGGGTTAGGGGATGGGGACGGTTTCGGGTCCAGGTGAGGGTACGGCAACGCTTTAGGGGGAGCGTGCGTGTGAGGGCGCCTGTTAGTGTTAGCGTACGGGTTAGGATTAGGGGACGGGTGAGCGTCAGGCTTCGGGGAAGGGTTAGGGTTAGGGTTCGGGCTAGGGTTAGGGTTAGGGGACGGGGACGGTTTAGGGTCCAGGTGAGGGTACGGCAACGCTTTAGGGGGAGCGTGCGTGTGAGGGCGCCGGTTAGTGTTAGCGTACGGGTTAGGATTAGGGGACGGGTGAGCGTCAGGCTTCGGGGAAGGGTTAGGGTTAGGGTTCGGGCTAGGGTTAGGGTTAGGGGACGGGGACGGTTTAGGGTCCAGGTGAGGGTACGGCAACGCTTTAGGGGGAGCGTGCGTGTGAGGGCGCGGGTTAGTGTTAGCGTACGGGTTAGGATTAGGGGACGGGTGAGGGTAAGGCTTCGGGGAAGGTTTAGGGTTAGGGTTCGGGCTAGGGTTAGGGTTAGGGGACGGGGACGGTTTAGGGTCCAGGTGAGGGTACGGCAACGCTTTAGGGGGAGCGTGCGTGTGAGGGCGCGGGTTAGTGTTAGCGTACGGGTTAGGATTAGGGGACGGGTGAGGGTCAGGCTTCGGGGAAGGGTTAGGGTTAGGGTTCGGGCTAGGGTTAGGGTTAGGGGACGGGGACGGTTTAGTGTCCAGGTGAGGGTACGGCAACGCTTAAGGGGGAGCGTGCGTGTGAGGGCGCGGGTTAGTGTTAGCGTACGCGTTAGGATTAGGGGACGGGTGAGGGTCACGCTTCAGGGAAGTGTTAGGCTTAGGGTTCGGGCTAGGGTTAGGGTTAGGGGACGGGGACGGTTTAGGGTCCAGTTGAGGGTACGGCAACGCTTTAGTGGGAGCGTGCGTGTGAGGCCGCGGGTTAGTGTTAGTGTATGGGTTAGGATTAGGGGACGGGTGAGATTCAGGCTTCGGTGAAGGGTTAGGGTTAGGGTTCGCGCTAGGGTTAGGGTTAGGGGACGGGGATGGGTTAGGGTCCAGGTGAGGGTACGGCAACGCTTTAGTGGGAGCGTGCGTGTGAGGGCGTGGGTTAGTGTTAGCGTACGGGTTAGGATTAGGGGACGGGTGAGGGTCAGGCTTCGGGGAAGTGTTAAGGTTAGGGTTCGGGCTAGGGTTAAGGTTAGGGGACGGGGACGGTTTCGGGTCCAGGTGAGGGTACGGCAACGCTTTAGGGGGAGCGTGCGTGTGAGGGCGCGGGTTAGTGTTAGCGTACGGGTTAGGATTCGGGGACGGTGAGGGTCAGGCTTCGGGGAAGTGTTAGGGTTAGGGTTCGCGCTAGGGTTAGGGTTAGGGGACGGGGACGGGTTAGGGTCCAGGTGAGGGTACGGCAACGCTTTAGGGGGAGCGTGCGTGTGAGGGCGCGGGTTAGTGTTAGCGTACGGGTTAGGATTAGGGGACGGGTGAGGGTCAGGCTTCGGGGAAGGGTTAGGGTTAGGGTTCGGGCTAGGGTTAGGGTTAGGGGACGGGGACGGTTTAGGGTCCAGGTGAGGGTACGGCAACGCTTTAGGGGGAGCGTGCGTGTGAGGTCGCGGGTTAGTGTTAGCGTACGGGTTAGGATTAGGGGACGGGTGAGGGTCAGGCTTCGGGGAAGGGTTAGGGTTAGGGTTCGGGCTAGGGTTAGGGTTAGGGGACGGGGATGGTTTAGGGTCCAAATGAGGATACGGCAACGCTTAAGGGGGAGCGTGCGTGTGAGGGCGCGGGTTAGTGTTAGCGTACGGGTTAGGATTAGGGGACGGGTGAGTGTCAGGCTTCGGGGAAGTGTTAGGGTTAGGGTTCGCGCTAGGGTTAGGGTTAGGGGAAGGGGACGGGTTAGGGTCCAGGTGAGGGTACGGCAACGCTTTAGGGGGAGCGTGCGTGTGAGGGCGTGGGTTAGTGTTAGCGTACGGGTTAGGATTAGGGGACGGGTGAGGGTCAGGCTTCGGGGAAGGGTTAGGGTTCGGGGTAGGGTTAGGGTTAGGGGACGGGGACGGTTTAGGGTCCAGGTGAGGGTACGGCAACGCTTTAGGGGGAGCGTGCGTGTGAGGGCGCGGGTTAGTGTGAGCGTACGGGTTAGGATTAGGGGACGGGTGAGGGTCAGGCTTCGGGGAAGTGTTAAGGTTAGGGTTCGGGCTAGGGTTAGGGTTAGGGGACGGGGACGGTTTAGGGTCCAGGTGAGGGTACGGCAACGCTTTAGGGGGAGCGTGCGTGTGAGGGCGCGGGTTAGTGTTAGCGTACGGGTTAGGATTAGGGGACGGGTGAGGGTCAGGCTTCGGGGAAGGGTTAGGGTTAGGGTTCGGGCTAGGGTTAGGGTTAGGGGACGGGGACGGTTTAGGGTCCAGGTGAGGGTACGGCAACGCTTTAGGGGGAGCGTGCGTGTGAGGGCGCGGGTTAGTGTTAGCGTACGGGTTAGGATTAGGGGACGGGTGAGGGTCAGGCTTCGGGGAAGGGTTAGGGTTAGTGTTCGGGCTAGGGTTAGGGTTAGGGGACGGGGATGGTTTAGGGTCCAAATGAGGATACGGCAACGCTTAAGGGGGAGCGTGCGTGTGTGGGCGCGGGTTAGTGTTAGCGTATGGGTTAGGATTAGGGGACGGGTGAGGGTCAGGCTTCGGGGAAGTGTTAGGGTTAGGGTTCGCGCTAGGGTTAGGGTTAGGGGAAGGGGACGGGTTAGGGTCCAGGAGAGGGTACGGCAACGCTTTAGGGGGAGCGTGCGTGTGAGGGCGTGGGTTAGTGTTAGCGTACGGGTTAGGATTAGGGGACGGGTGAGGGTCAGGCTTCGGGGAAGGGTTAGGGTTCGGGCTAGGGTTAGGGTTAGGGGACGGGGACGGTTTAGGGTCCAGGTGAGGGTACGGCAACGCTTTAGGGGGAGCGTGCGTGTGAGGGCGCGGGTTAGTGTGAGCGTACGGGTTAGGATTAGGGGACGGGTGAGGGTCAGGCTTCGGGAAAGGGTTAGGGTTAGGGTTCGGGCTAGGGTTAGGGTTAGGGGACGGGGACGGTTTAGGGTCCAGGTGAGGGTACGGCAACGTTTTAGGGGGAGCGTGGGTGTGAGGGCGCGTGTTAGTGTTAGCGTACGGGTTAGGATTAGGGGACGGGTGAGGGTCAGGCTTCGGGGAAGGGTTAGGGTTAGGGTTCGGGCTAGGGTTAGGGTTAGGGGACGGGGACGGTTTAGGGTCCAGGTGAGGGTACGGCAACGCTTTAGGGGGAGCGTGCGTGTGAGGGCGCGGGTTAGTGTTAGCGTACGGGTTAGGATTAGGGGACGGGTGAGGGTCAGGCTTCGGGGAAGGGTTAGGGTTAGGGTTCGGGCTAGGGTTAGGGTTAGGGGACGGGGACGGTTTAGGGTCCAGGTGAGGGTACGGCAACGCTTTAGGGGGAGCGTGCGTGTGAGGGCGCGGGTTAGTGTTAGCGTACGGGTTAGGATTAGGGGACGGGTGAGGGTCAGGCTTCGGGGAAGGGTTAGGGTTAGGGTTCGGGCTAGGGTTAGGGTTAGGGGATGGGGACGGCTTAGGGTCCAGGTGAGGATACGGCAATGCTTTAGGGGGAGCGTGCGTGTGAGGGCGCAGGTTAGTGTTAGCGTACGGGTTAGGATTAGGGGACGGGTGAGGGTCAGGCTTCGGGGAAGTGTTAGGGTTAGTGTTCGGGCTAGGGTTAGGGTTAGGGGACGGGGACGGTTTCGGGTCCAGGTGAGGGTACGGCAACGCTTTAGGGGGAGCGTGCGTGTGAGGGCGCCTGTTAGTGTTAGCGTACGGGTTAGGATTAGGGGACGGGTTAGCGTCAGGCTTCGGGGAAGGGTTAGGGTTAGGGTTCGGGCTAGGGTTAGGGTTAGGGTTAGGGGACGGTTTAGGGTCCAGGTGAGGGTACGGCAACGCTTTAGGGGGAGCGTGCGTGTGAGGGCGCCGGTTAGTGTTAGCGTACGGGTTAGGATTAGGGGACGGGTGAGCGTCAGGCTTCGGGGAAGGGTTAGGGTTAGGGTTCGGGCTAGGGTTAGGGTTAGGGGACGGGGACGGTTTAGGGTCCAGGTGAGGGTACGGCAACGCTTTAGGGGGAGCGTGCGTGTGAGGGCGCGGGTTAGTGTTAGCGTACGCGTTAGGATTAGGGGACGGGTGAGGGTCACGCTTCAGGGAAGTGTTAGGCTTAGGGTTCGGGCTAAGGTTAGGGTTAGGGGACGGGGACGGTTTAGGGTCCAGTTGAGGGTACGGCAACGCTTTAGTGGGAGCGTGCGTGTGAGGCCGCGGGTTAGTGTTAGTGTATGGGTTAGGATTAGGGGACGGGTGAGATTCAGGCTTCGGTGAAGGGTTAGGGTTAGGGTTCGCGCTAGGGTTAGGGTTAGGGGACGGGGATGGGTTAGGGTCCAGGTGAGGGTACGGCAACGCTTTAGTGGGAGCGTGCGTGTGAGGGCGTGGGTTAGTGTTAGCGTACGGGTTAGGATTAGGGGACGGGTGAGGGTCAGGCTTCGGGGAAGTGTTAAGGTTAGGGTTCGGGCTAGGGTTAAGGTTAGGGGACGGGGACGGTTTAGGCTCCAGGTGAGGGTACGGCAACGCTTTAGGGGGAGCGTGCGTGTGAGGGCGCGGGTTAGTGTTAGCGTACGGGTTAGGATTCGGGGACGGTGAGGGTCAGGCTTCGGGGAAGTGTTAGGGTTAGGGTTCGCGCTAGGGTTAGGGTTAGGGGACGGGGACGGGTTAGGGTCCAGGTGAGGGTACGGCAACGCTTTAGGGGGAGCGTGCGTGTGAGGGCGCGGGTTAGTGTTAGCGTACGGGTTAGGATTAGGGGACGGGTGAGGGTCAGGCTTCGGGGAAGGGTTAGGGTTAGGGTTCGGGCTAGGGTTAGGGTTAGGGGACGGGGACGGTTTAGGGTCCAGGTGAGGGTACGGCAACGCTTTAGGGGGAGCGTGCGTGTGAGGGCGCGGGTTAGTGTTAGCGTACGGGTTAGGATTAGGGGACGGGTGAGGGTCAGGCTTCGGGGAAGGGTTAGGGTTAGGGTTCGGGCTAGGGTTAGGGTTAGGGGACGGGGATGGTTTAGGGTCCAAATGAGGATACGGCAACGCTTAAGGGGGAGCGTGCGTGTGAGGGCGCGGGTTAGTGTTAGCGTACGGGTTAGGATTAGGGGACGGGTGAGTGTCAGGCTTCGGGGAAGTGTTAGGGTTAGGGTTCGCGCTAGGGTTAGGGTTAGGGGAAGGGGACGGGTTAGGGTCCAGGTGAGGGTACGGCAACGATTTAGGGGGAGCGTGCGTGTGAGGGCGTGGGTTAGTGTTAGCGTACGGGTTAGGATTAGGGGACGGGTGAGGGTCAGGCTTCGGGGAAGGGTTAGGGTTCGGGGTAGGGTTAGGGTTAGGGGACGGGGACGGTTTAGGGTCCAGGTGAGGGTACGGCAACGCTTTAGGGGGAGCGTGCGTGTGAGGGCGCGGGTTAGTGTGAGCGTACGGGTTAGGATTAGGGGACGGGTGAGGGTCAGGCTTCGGGGAAGTGTTAAGGTTAGGGTTCGGGCTAGGGTTAGGGTTAGGGGACGGGGACGGTTTAGGGTCCAGGTGAGGGTACGGCAACGCTTTAGGGGGAGCGTGCGTGTGAGGGCGCGGGTTAGTGTTAGCGTACGGGTTAGGATTAGGGGACGGGTGAGGGTCAGGCTTCGGGGAAGGGTTAGGGTTAGGGTTCGGGCTAGGGTTAGGGTTAGGGGACGGGGACGGTTTAGGGTCCAGGTGAGGGTACAGCAACGCTTTAGGGGGAGCGTGCGTGTGAGGGCGCGGGTTAGTGTTAGCGTACGGGTTAGGATTAGGGGACGGGTGAGGGTCAGGCTTCGGGGAAGGGTTAGGGTTAGTGTTCGGGCTAGGGTTAGGGTTAGGGGACGGGGATGGTTTAGGGTCCAAATGAGGATATGGCAACGCTTAAGGGGGAGCGTGCGTGTGAGGGCGCGGGTTAGTGTTAGCGTATGGGTTAGGATTAGGGGACGGGTGAGGGTCAGGCTTCGGGGAAGTGTTAGGGTTAGGGTTCGCGCTAGGGTTAGGGTTAGGGGAAGGGGACGGGTTAGGGTCCAGGTGAGGGTACGGCAACGCTATAGGGGGAGCGTGCGTGTGAGGGCGTGGGTTAGTGTTAGCGTACGGGTTAGGATTAGGGGACGGGTGAGGGTCAGGCTTCGGGGAAGGGTTAGGGTTCGGGCTAGGGTTAGGGTTAGGGGACGGGGACGGTTTAGGGTCCAGGTGAGGGTACGGCAACGCTTTAGGGGGAGCGTGCGTGTGAGGGCGCGGGTTAGTGTGAGCGTACGGGTTAGGATTAGGGGACGGGTGAGGGTCAGGCTTCGGGGAAGGGTTAGGGTTAGGGTTCGGGCTAGGGTTAGGGTTAGGGGACGGGGACGGTTTAGGGTCCAGGTGAGGGTACGGCAACGTTTTAGGGGGAGCGTGGGTGTGAGGGCGCGTGTTAGTGTTAGCGTACGGGTTAGGATTAGGGGACGGGTGAGGGTCAGGCTTCGGGGAAGGGTTAGGGTTAGGGTTCGGGCTAGGGTTAGGGTTAGGGGACGGGGACGGTTTAGGGTCCAGGTGAGGGTACGGCAACGCTTTAGGGGGAGCGTGCGTGTGAGGGCGCGGGTTAGTGTTAGCGTACGGGTTAGGATTAGGGGACGGGTGAGGGTCAGGCTTCGGGGAAGGGTTAGGGTTAGGGTTCGGGCTAGGGTTAGGGTTAGGGGACGGGGACGGTTTAGGGTCCAGGTGAGGGTACGGCAACGCTTTAGGGGGAGCGTGCGTGTGAGGGCGCGGGTTAGTGTTAGCGTACGGGTTAGGATTAGGGGACGGGTGAGGGTCAGGCTTCGGGGAAGGGTTAGGGTTAGGGTTCGGGCTAGGGTTAGGGTTAGGGGATGGGGACGGCTTAGGGTCCAGGTGAGGATACGGCAACGCTTTAGGGGGAGCGTGCGTGTGAGGGCGCAGGTTAGTGTTAGCGTACGGGTTAGGATTAGGGGACGGGTGAGGGTCAGGCTTCGGGGAAGTGTTAGGGTTAGTGTTCGGGCTAGGGTTAGGGTTAGGGGACGGGGACGGTTTCGGGTCCAGGTGAGGGTACGGCAACGCTTTAGGGGGAGCGTGCGTGTGAGGGCGCCTGTTAGTGTTAGCGTACGTGTTAGGATTAGGGGACGGGTGAGCGTCAGGCGTCGGGGAAGGGTTAGGGTTAGGGTTCGGGCTAGGGTTAGGGTTAGGGGACGGGGACGGTTTAGGGTCCAGGTGAGGGTACGGCAACGCTTTAGGGGGAGCGTGCGTGTGAGGGCGCCGGTTAGTGTTAGCGTACGGGTTAGGATTAGGGGACGGGTGAGCGTCAGGCTTCGGGGAAGGGTTAGGGTTAGGGTTCGGGCTAGGGTTAGGGTTAGGGGACGGGGACGGTTTAGGGTCCAGGTGAGGGTACGGCAACGCTTTAGGGGGAGCGTGCGTGTGAGGGCACGGGTTAGTGTTAGCGTACGGGTTAGGATTAGGGGACGGGTGAGGGTAAGGCTTCGGGGAAGGTTTAGGGTTAGGGTTCGGGCTAGGGTTAGGGTTAGGGGACGGGGACGGTTTAGGGTCCAGTTGAGGGTACGGCAACGCTTTAGTGGGAGCGTGCGTGTGAGGCCGCGGGTTAGTGTTAGTGTATGGGTTAGGATTAGGGGACGGGTGAGATTCAGGCTTCGGTGAAGGGTTAGGGTTAGGGTTCGCGCTAGGGTTAGGGTTAGGGGACGGGGATGGGTTAGGGTCCAGGTGAGGGTACGGCAACGCTTTAGTGGGAGCGTGCGTGTGAGGGCGTGGGTTAGTGTTAGCGTACGGGTTAGGATTAGGGGACGGGTGAGGGTCAGGCTTCGGGGAAATGTTAAGGTTAGGGTTCGGGCTAGGGTTAAGGTTAGGGGACGGGGACGGTTTAGGCTCCAGGTGAGGGTACGGCAACGCTTTAGGGGGAGCGTGCGTGTGAGGACGCGGGTTAGTGTTAGCGTACGGGTTAGGATTCGGGGACGGGTGAGGGTCAGGCTTCGGGGAAGTGTTAGGGTTAGGGTTCGCGCTAGGGTTAGGGTTAGGGGACGGGGACGGGTTAGGGTCCAGGTGAGGGTACGGCAACGCTTTAGGGGGAGCGTGTGTGTGAGGGCGCGGGTTAGTGTTAGCGTACGGGTTAGGATTAGGGGACGGGTGAGGGTCAGGTTTCGGTGAAGATTTAGGGTTAGGGTTCGGGCTAGGGTTAGGGTTAGGGGACGGGGACGGTTTAGGGTCCAGGTGAGGGTACGGCAATGCTTTAGGGGGAGCGTGCGTGTGAGGGCGCGGGTTAGTGTTAGCGTACGGGTTAGGATTAGGGGACGGGTGAGGGTCAGGCTTCGGGGAAGTGTTAAGGTTAGGGTTCGGGCTAGGGTTAGGGTTAGGGGACGGGGACGGTTTAGGGTCCAGGTGAGGGTACGGCAACGCTTTAGGGGGAGCGTGCGTGTGAGGGCGCGGGTTAGTGTTAGCGTACGAGTTAGGATTCGGGGACGGGTGAGGGTCAGGCTTCGGGGAAGTGTTAGGGTTAGGGTTCGGGCTAGGGTTAGGGTTAAGGGATGGGGACGGGTTAGGGTCCAGGTGAGGGTACGGCAACGCTTTAGGGGGAGCGTGCGTGTGACGGCGCGGGTTAGTGTTAGCGTACGGGTTAGGATTAGGGGACGGGTGAGGGTCAGGCTTCGGGGAAGGGTTAGGGTTAGGGTTCGGGCTAGGGTTAGGGTTAGGGGACGGGGACGGTTTAGGGTCCAGGTGAGGGTATGGCAACGCTTTACGGGGAGCGTGGGTGTGAGGGCGGGGGTTAGTGTTAGCGTACGTGTTAGGATTAGGGGACGGGTGAGGGTCCGGCTTCGGGGAAGGGTTAGGGTTAGGGTTCGGGCTAGGGTTAGGGTTAGGGGACGGGGACGGTTTCGGGTCCAGGTGAGGGTTCGGCAACGCTTTAGGGGGAGCGTGCGTGTGAGGGCGCGGGTTAGTGTTAGCGTACGGGTTAGGATTAGGGGACGGGTGAGGGTCAGGCTTCGGGGAAGGGTTAGGGTTAGGGTTCGGGCTAGGGTTAGTTTTAGGGGACGGGGACGGTTTAGGGTCCAGGTGAGGGTATGGCAACGTTTTAGGGGGAGCGTGGGTGTGAGGGCGCGTGTTAGTGTTAGCGTACGGGTTAGGATTAGGGGACGGGTGAGGGTCAGGTTTCGGGGAAGGGTTAGGGTTAGGGTTCGGGCTAGGGTTAGGGTTAGGGGACGGGGACGGTTTAGGGTCCAGGTGAGGGTACGGCAACGCTTTAGGGGGAGCGTGCGTGTGAGGGCGCGGGTTAGTGTTAGCGTACGGGTTAGGATTAGGGGACGGGTGAGGGTCAGGCTTCGGGGAAGGGTTAGGGTTAGGGTTCGGGCTAGGGTTAGGGTTAGGGGACGGGGACGGTTTAGGGTCCAGGTGAGGGTACGGCAACGCTTTAGGGGGAGCGTGCGTGTGAGGGCACGGGTTAGTGTTAGCGTACGGGTTAGGATTAGGGGACGGGTGAGGGTCAGGCTTCGGGGAAGGGTTAGGGTTAGGGTTCGGGCTAGGGTTAGGGTTAGGGGACGGGGACGGTTTAGGGTCCAGGTGAGGGTACGGCAACGCTTAAGGGGGAGCGTGCGTGTGAGGGCGCGGGTTAGTGTTAGCGTACGGGTTAGGATTCGGGGACGGGTGAGGGTCAGGCTTCGGGGAAGTGTTAGGGTTAGGGTTCACGCTAGGGTTAGGGTTAGGGGACGGGGACGGGTTAGGGTCCAGGTGAGGGTACGGCAACGCTTTAGGGGGAGCGTGTGTGTGAGGGCGCGGGTTAGTGTTAGCGTACGGGTTAGGATTAGGGGACGGGTGAGGGTCAGGCTTCGGTGAAGATTTAGGGTTAGGGTTCGGGCTAGGGTTAGGGTTAGGGGACGGGGACGGTTTAGGGTCCAGGTGAGGGTACGGCAACGCTTTAGGGGGAGCGTGCGTGTGAGGGCGCGGGTTAGTGTTAGCGTACGGGTTAGGATTAGGGGACGGGTGAGGGTCAGGCTTCGGGAACGGGTTAGGGTTAGGGTTCGGGCTAGGGTTAGGGTTAGGGGACGGGGACGGTTTAGGGTCCAGGTGAGGGTACGGCAACGCTTTAGGGGTAGCGTGCGTGTGAGGGCGCCGGTTAGTGTTAGCGTACGGGTTAGGAATAGGGGACGGGTGAGCGTCAGGATTCGGGGAAGGGTTAGGGTTAGGGTTCGGGCTAGGGTTAGGGTTAGGGGACGGGGACGGTTTAGGGTCCAAGTGAGGGTACGGCAACGCTTTAGCGGGAGCGTGCGTGTGAGGGCGCGGGTTAGTGTTAGCGTACGGGTTAGGATTAGGGGACGGGTGAGGGTCAGGCTTCGGGGAAGGGTTAGGGTTAGGGTTCTGGCTAGGGTTAGGGTTAGGGGACGGGGACGGTTTAGGGTCCAGGTGAGGGTACGGCAACGCTTTAGGGGGAGCGTGCGTGTGAGGGCGCGGGTTAGTGTTAGCGTACGGGTTAGGATTAGGGGACGGGTGAGTGTCAGGCTTCGGGGAAGGGTTAGGGTTAGGGTTCGGGCTAGGGTTAGGGTTAGGGGACGGGGACGGTTTAGGGTCCAGGTGAGGGTACGGCAACGCTTTAGGGGGAGCGTGCGTGTGAGGGCGCGGGTTAGTGTTAGCCTACGGGTTAGGATTAGGGGACGGGTGAGGGTCAGGCTTCGGGGAAGTGTTAGGTTTAGGGTTCGCGCTAGGGTTAGGGTTAGGGGACGGGGACGGTTTGGGGTCCAGGTGAGGGTACGGCAACGTTTTAGGGGGAGCATGGGTTTGAGGGCGCGTGTTAGTGTTAGCGTACGGGTTAGGATTAGGGGACGGGTGAGGGTCAGGCTTCGGGGAAGGGTTAGGGTTAGGGTTCGGGCTAGGTTTAGGGTTAGGGGACGGGGACGGTTTAGGGTCCAGGTGAGGGTACGGCAACGCTTTAGGGGGAGCGTGCGTGTGAGGGCGCGGGTTAGTGTTAGCGTACGGGTTAGGATTAGGGGACGGGTGAGGGTCAGGCTTCGGGGAAGGGTTAGGGTTAGGGTTCGGGCTAAGGTTAGGGTTAGGGGACGGGGACGGTTTAGGGTCCAGGTGAGGGTACGGCAACGCTTTAGGGGGAGCGTGCGTGTGAGGGCGCGGGTTAGTGTTAGCGTACGGGTTAGGATTAGGGGACGGGTGAGCGTCAGGCTGCGGGGAAGGATTAGGGTTAGGGTTCGGGCTAGGGTTAGGGTTAGGGGATGGGGACGGTTTAGGGTCCAGGTGAGGGTACGGCAACGCTTTAGGGGGAGCGTGCGTGTGAGGGCGTGGGTTAGTGTTAGCGTACGGGTTAGAATTAGGGGACGGGTGAGGGTCAGGCTTCGGGGAAGGGTTAGGGTTAGGGTTCGGGCTAGGGTTAGGGTTAGGGGACGGGGACGGTTTAGGGTCCAGGTGAGGGTACGGCAACGCTTTAGGGGGAGCGTGCGTGTGAGGGCGCGGGTTAGTGTTAGCGTACGGGTTAGGATTAGGGGACGGGTGAGGGTCAGGCTTCGGGGAAGGGTTAGGTTTAGGGTTCGGGCAAGGGTTAGGGTTAGGGGACGGGGACGGTTTAGGGTCCAGGTGAGGGGACGGCAACGCTTTAGGGGGAGCGTGCGTGTAAGGGCGCGGGTTCGTGTTAGCGTACGGGTTAGGATTAGGGGACGGGTGAGGGTCAGGCTTCGGGGAAGTATTAGGGTTAGGGTTCGGTCTAGGGTTAGGGTTAGGGGACGGGGATGGTTTAGGGCCGAGGTGAGGGTACGGCAACGCTTTAGGGGGAGCGTGCGTGTGAGGGAGTGGGTTAGTGTTAGCGTACGGGTTAGGATTAGGGGACGGGTGAGCGTCAGGCTTCGGGGAAGGGTTAGGGTTAGGGTTCAGGTTAGGGTTAGGGTTAGGGGACGGGGACGGTTTAGGGTCCAGGTGAGGGTACGGCAACGCTTTATGGGGAGCGTGCGTGTGAGGGCGCGGGTTAGTGTTAGCGTACGGGTTAGGATTAGGGGACGGGTGAGGATCAGGCTTCGGGGAAGGGTTAGGGTTAGGGTTCGGGCAAGGTTTAGGGGACGGGGACGGTTTAGGGTCCAGGTGAGTGTACGGCAACGCTTTAGGGGGAGCGTGCGTGTGAGGGCGCGGGTTAGTGTTAGCGTACGGGTTAGGATTAGGGGACGGGTGAGGGTCAGGCTTCGGGGAAGTGTTAGGGTTAGGGTTCCGGCTAGGGTTAGGGTTAGGGGACAGGGACGGTTTAGGGTCCAGGTGAGGGTACGGCAACGCTTTAGGGGGAGCGTGCGTGTGAGGGCGCGGGTTAGTGTTAGCGTACGGGTTAGGATTAGGGGACGGGTGAGGGTCAGGCTTCGGGGAAGGATTAGGGTTAGGGTTCGGGCTAGGGTTAGGGTTAGGGGACGGGGACGGTTTAGGGTCCAGGTGAGGGTACGGCAACGCTTTAGGGGCAGCGTGCGTGTGAGGGCGCGGGTTAGTGTTAGCGTACGGGTTAGGATTAGGGGACGGGTGAGAGTCAGGCTTCGGGGAAGGGTTAGGGTTAGGGTTCGGGCTAGGGTTAGGGTTAGGGGACGGGGACGGTTTAGGGTCCAGGTGAGGGTACGGCAACGCTTTAGGGGGAGCGTGCGTGTGAGGGCGCGGGTTAGTGTTATCGTACGGGTTAGGATTAGGGGACGGGTGAGGGTCAGGCTTCGGGGAAGGGTTAGGGTTAGGGTTCGGGCTAGGGTTAGGGTTAGGGGACGGGGACGGTTTAGGGTCCAGGTGAGGGTACGGCAACGGTTTAGGGGGAGCGTGCGTGTGAGGGCGCGGGTTAGTGTTAGCGTACGGGTTAGGATTAGGGGACGGGTGAGGGTCAGGCTTCGGTGAAGGGTTAGGGTTAGGGTTCGGGCTAGGGTTAGGGTTAGGGGACGGGGACGGTTTAGGGTCCAGGTGAGGGTATGGCAACGCTTTAGGGGGAGCGTGGGTGTGAGGGCGTGGGTTAGTGTTAGCGTACGGGTTAGGATTAGGGGACGGGTGAGGGTCAGGCTTCGGGGAAGTGTTAGGGTTAGGGTTCGGGCTAGGGTTAGGGTTAGGGGACGGGGACGGTTTAGGGTCCAGGTGAGGGTACGGCAACGCTTTAGGGGGAGCGTGCGTGTGAGGGCGCGGGTTAGTGTTAGCGTACGGGTTAGGATTAGGGGACGGGTGAGGGTCAGGCTTCGGGGAAGGGTTAGGGTTAGGGTTCGGGTAGGGTTAGGGTTAGGGGACGGGGACGGTTTAGGGTCCAGGTGAGGGTACGACAACGCTTCAGGGGGAGCGTGCGTGTGAGGGCGCGGGTTAGTGTTAGCGTACGGGTTAGGATTAGGGGACGGGTGAGGGTCAGGCTTCGGGGAAGGGTTAGGGTTAGGGTTCGGGCTAGGGTTAGGGTTAGGGGATGGGGACGGTTTAGCGTCCAGGTGAGGGTACGGCAACGCTTTATGGGAAGCGTGCATGTGAGGGCGCGGGTTAGTGTTAGCGTACGGGTTAGGATTAGGGGACGGGTGAGGGTCAGGCTTCGGGGAAGGGTTAGGGTTAGGGTTCGGGCTAGGGTTAGGGTTAGGGGACGGGGACGGTTTAGGGTCCAGGTGAGGGTACGGCAACGCTTTAGGGGAAGCGTTTCGTGTGAGGGCGCGGGTTAGTGTTAGCGTACGGGTTAGGATTAGGGGACGGGTGAGGGTCAGGCTTCGGGGAAGGGTTAGGTTTAGGGTTCGGGCTAGGGTTAGGGTTAGGGGACGGGGACGGTTTAGGGTCCAGGTGAGGGTACGGCAATGCTTTAGGGGGAGCGTGCGTGTGATAGCGCAGGTTAGTGTTAGCGTACGGGTTAGGATTAGCGGACGGGTGAGGGTCAGGCTTCGGGGAAGGGTTAGGGTTAGGGTTCGGGCTAGGGTTAGGGTTAGGGGACGGGGACGGTTTAGGGTCCAGGTGAGGGTATGGCAACGCTTTAGGGGGAGCGTGGGTGTGAGGGCGTGGGTTAGTGTTAGCGTACGGGTTAGGATTAGGGGACGGGTGAGGGTCAGGCTTCGGGGAAGTGTTAGGGTTAGGGTTCGGGCTAGGGTTAGGGTTAGGGGACGGGGACGGTTTAGGGTCCAGGTGAGGGTACGGCAACGCTTTAGGGGGAGCGTGCGTGTGAGGGCGCGGGTTAGTGTTAGCGTACGGGTTAGGATTAGGGGACGGGTGAGGGTCAGGCTTCGGGGAAGGGTTAGGGTTAGGGTTCGGGTAGGGTTAGGGTTAGGGGACGGGGACGGTTTAGGGTCCAGGTGAGGGTACGACAACGCTTCAGGGGGAGCGTGCGTGTGAGGGCGCGGGTTAGTGTTAGCGTACGGGTTAGGATTAGGGGACGGGTGAGGGTCAGGCTTCGGGGAAGGGTTAGGGTTAGGGTTCGGGCTAGGGTTAGGGTTAGGGGATGGGGACGGTTTAGCGTCCAGGTGAGGGTACGGCAACGCTTTATGGGAAGCGTGCATGTGAGGGCGCGGGTTAGTGTTAGCGTACGGGTTAGGATTAGGGGACGGGTGAGGGTCAGGCTTCGGGGAAGGGTTAGGGTTAGGGTTCGGGCTAGGGTTAGGGTTAGGGGACGGGGACGGTTTAGGGTCCAGGTGAGGGTACGGCAACGCTTTAGGGGAAGCGTTTCGTGTGAGGGCGCGGGTTAGTGTTAGCGTACGGGTTAGGATTAGGGGACGGGTGAGGGTCAGGCTTCGGGGAAGGGTTAGGTTTAGGGTTCGGGCTAGGGTTAGGGTTAGGGGACGGGGACGGTTTAGGGTCCAGGTGAGGGTACGGCAATGCTTTAGGGGGAGCGTGCGTGTGATAGCGCAGGTTAGTGTTAGCGTACGGGTTAGGATTAGGGGACGGGTGATGGTCAGGCTTCGGGGAAGGGTTAGGGTTAGGGTTCGGGCTAGGGTTAGGGTTAGGGGACGGGGACGGTTTAGGGTCCAGGTGAGGGTACGGCAACGCTTTAGGGGGAGCGTGCGTGTGAGGGCGCGGGTTAGTGTTAGCGTACGGGTTAGGATTAGGGGACGGGTGAGGGTCAGGCTTCGGGGAAGGGTTAGGGTTAGGGTTCGGGCTAGGGTTAGGGTTAGGGGACGGGGACGGTTTAGGGTCCAGGTGAGGGTACGGCAACGCTTTAGGGGGAGCGTGCGTGTGAGGGCGCGGGTTAGTGTTAGCGTACGGGTTAGTATTAGGGGACGGGTGAGGGTCAGGCTTCGGGGAAGTGTTAGGGGTAGGGTTCGCGCTAGGGTTAGGGTTAGGGGAAGGGGACGGGTTAGGGTCCAGGTGAGGGTACGGCAACGCTTTAGGGGGAGCGTGCGTGTGAGGGCGTGGGTTAGTGTTAGCGTACGGGTTAGGATTAGGGGACGGGTGAGGGTCAGGCTTCGGGGAAGGGTTAGGGTTCGGGCTAGGGTTAGGGTTAGGGGACGGGGACGGTTTAGGGTCCAGGTGAGGGTACGGCAACGCTTTAGGGGGAGCGTGCGTGTGAGGGCGCGCGTTAGTGTTAGCGTACGGGTTAGGATTAGGGGACGGGTGAGGGTCAGGCTTCGGGGAAGGGTTAGGGTTAGGGTTCGGGCTAGGGTTAGGGTTAGGGGACGGGGACGGTTTAGGGTCCAGGTGAGGGTACGGCAACGCTTTAGGGGGAGCGTGCGTGTGAGGGGGCGGGTTAGTGTTAGCGTACGGGTTAGGATTAGGGGACGGGTGAGGGTCAGGCTTCGGGGAAGGGTTAGGGTTAGGGTTCGGGCTAGGGTTAGGGTTAGGGGACGGGGATGGTTTCGGGTCCAGGTGAGGATACGGCAACGCTTTAGGGGGAGCGTGCGTGTGAGGGCGCAGGTTAGTGTTAGCGTACGGGTTAGGATTAGGGGACGGGTGAGGGTCAGGCTTCGGGGAAGGGTTAGGGTTAGGGTTCGGGCTAGGGTTAGGGTTAGGGTACGGGGATGGTTTAGGGTACAAATGAGGATACGGCAACGCTTAAGGGGGAGCGTGCGTGTGAGGGCGCGGGTTAGTGTTAGTGTACGGGTTAGGATTAGGGGACGGGTGAGGGTCACGCTTCGGGGAAGTGTTAGGTTTAGGGTTCGGGCTAGGGTTAGCGTTAGGGGACGGGGACGGTTTAGGGTCCAGGTGAGGGTACGGCAATGCTTTAGGGGGAGCGTGCGTGTGAGGGCGCGGGTTAGTGTTAGCATACGGTTTAGGATTAGGGGACGGGTGAGGGTCATGCTTCGGGGAAGGGTTAGGGTTAGCGTTCGGGCTAGGTTTAGGGTTAGGGGACGGGGACGGTTTAGGGTCCAGGTGAGGGTACGGCAACGCTTTAGGGGGAGCGTGCGTGTGAGGGCGCGGGTTAGTGTTAGCGTACGGTTTAGGATTAGGGGACGGTTGAGGGTCAGGCTTCGGGGAAGGGTTAGGGTTAGGGTTCGGGCTAGGGTTAGGGTTAGGGGACGGGGACGGTTTAGGCTCCAGGTGAGGGTACGGCAACGCTTTAGGGGGAGCGTGCGTGTGAGGGCGCGGGTTAGTGTTAGCGTACGGGTTAGGATTAGGGGATGGGTGAGGGTCAGGCTTCGGGGAAGGGTTAGGGTTAGGGTTCGGGCTAGGGTTAGGGTTAGGGGACGGGGACGGTTTAGGGTCCAGGTGAGGGTACGGCAACGCTTTAGGGGGAGCGTGCGTGTGAGGGCGCGGGTTAGTGTTAGCGTACGGGTTAGGATTAGGGGACGGGTGAGGGTCAGGCTTCGGGAACGGGTTAGGGTTAGGGTTCGGGCTAGGGTTAGGATTAGGGGATGGGGACGGTTTAGGGTCCAGGTGAGGGTACGGCAACGCTTTAGGGTGAGCGTGCGTGTGAGGGCGCAGGTTAGTGTTAGCGTACGGGTTAGGATTAGGGGACGGGTGAGTGTCAGGCTTCGGGGAAGGATTAGGGTTAGGGTTCGGGCTAGGGTTAGGGTTAGGGGACGGGGACGGTTTAGGGTCCAGGTGAGGGTACGGCAACGCTTTAGGGGTAGCGTGCGTGTGAGGGCGCCGGTTAGTGTTAGCGTACGGGTTAGGAATAGGGGACGGGTGAGCGTCAGGCTTCGGGGAAGGGTTAGGGTTAGGGTTCGGGCTAGGGTTAGGGTTAGGGGACGGGGACGGTTTAGGGTCCAGGTGAGGGTACGGCAACGCTTTAGGGGGAGCGTGCGTGTGAGGGCGCGGGTTAGTGTTAGCGTACGGGTTAGGATTAGGGGACGGGTGAGGGTCAGGCTTCGGGGAAGGGTTAGGGTTAGGGTTCGGGCTAGGGTTAGGGTTAGGGGACGGGGACGGTTTAGGGTCCAGGTGAGGGTACGGCAACGCTTTAGGGGGAGCGTGCGTGTGAGGGCGCGGGTTAGTGTTAGCGTACGGGTTAGGATTAGGGGACGGGTGAGTGTCAGGCTTCGGGGAAGGGTTAGGGTTAGGGTTCGGGCTAGGGTTAGGGTTAGGGGACGGGGACGGTTTAGGGTCCAGGTGAGGGTACGGCAACGCTTTAGCGGGAGCGTGCGTGTGAGGGCGCGGGTTAGTGTTAGCCTACGGGTTAGGATTAGGGGACGGGTGAGGGTCAGGCTTCGGGGAAGTGTTAGGGTTAGGGTTCGCGCTAGGGTTAGGGGTAGGGGACGGGGACGGTTTAGGGTCCAGGTGAGGGTACGGCAACGTTTTAGGGGGAGCATGGGTTTGAGGGCGCGTGTTAGTGTTAGCGTACGGGTTAGGATTAGGGGACGGGTGAGGGTCAGGCTTCGGGGAAGGGTTAGGGTTAGGGTTCGGGCTAGGTTTAGGGTTAGGGGACGGGGACGGTTTAGGGTCCAGGTGAGGGTACGGCAACGCTTTAGGGGGAGCGTGCGTGTGAGGGCGCGGGTTAGTGTTAGCGTACGGGTTAGGATTAGGGGACGGGTGAGGGTCAGGCTTCGGGGAAGGGTTAGGGTTAGGGTTCGGGCTAGGGTTAGGGTTAGGGGACGGGGACGGTTTAGGGTCCAGGTGAGGGTACGGCAACGCTTTAGGGGGAGCGTGCGTGTGAGGGCGCGGGTTAGTGTTAGCGTACGGGTTAGGATTAGGGGACGGGTGAGCGTCAGGCTTCGGGGAAGGATTAGGGTTAGGGTTCGGGCTAGGGTTAGGGTTAGGGGATGGGGACGGTTTAGGGTCCAGGTGAGGGTACGGCAACGCTTTAGGGGGAGCGTGCGTGTGAGGGCGTGGGTTAGTGTTAGCGTACGGGTTAGAATTAGGGGACGGGTGAGGGTCAGGCTTCGGGGAAGGGTTAGGGTTAGGGTTCGGGCTAGGGTTAGGGTTAGGGGACGGGGACGGTTTAGGGTCCAGGTGAGGGTACGGCAACGCTTTAGGGGGAGCGTGCGTGTGAGGGCGCGGGTTAGTGTTAGCGTACGGGTTAGGATTAGGGGACGGGTGAGGGTCAGGCTTCGGGGAAGGGTTAGGTTTAGGGTTCGGGCAAGGGTTAGGGTTAGGGGACGGGGACGGTTTAGGGTCCAGGTGAGGGGACGGCAACGCTTTAGGGGGAGCGTGCGTGTGAGGGCGCGGGTTCGTGTGAGCGTACGGGTTAGGATTAGGGGACGGGTGAGGGTCAGGCTTCGGGGAAGTATTAGGGTTAGGGTTCGGTCTAGGGTTAGGGTTAGGGGACGGGGATGGTTTAGGGCCGAGGTGAGGGTACGGCAACGCTTTAGGGGGAGCGTGCGTGTGAGGGCGTGGGTTAGTGTTAGCGTACGGGTTAGGATTAGGGGACGGGTGAGCGTCAGGCTTCGGGGAAGGGTTAGGGTTAGGGTTCAGGTTAGGGTTAGGGTTAGGGGACGGGGACGGTTTAGGGTCCAGGTGAGGGTACGGCAACGCTTTATGGGGAGCGTGCGTGTGAGGGCGCGGGTTAGTGTTAGCGTACGGGTTAGGATTAGGGGACGGGTGAGGATCAGGCTTCAGGGAAGGGTTAGGGTTAGGGTTCGGGCAAGGTTTAGGGGACGGGGACGGTTTAGGGTCCAGGTGAGTGTACGGCAACGCTTTAGGGGGAGCGTGCGTGTGAGGGCGCGGGTTAGTGTTAGCGTACGGGTTAGGATTAGGGGACGGGTGAGGGTCAGGCTTCGGGGAAGGGTTAGGGTTAGGGTTCCGGCTAGGGTTAGGGTTAGGGGACAGGGACGGTTTAGGGTCCAGGTGAGGGTACGGCAACGCTTTAGGGGGAGCGTGCGTGTGAGGGCGCGGGTTAGTGTTAGCGTACGGGTTAGGATTAGGGGACGGGTGAGGGTCAGGCTTCGGGGAAGGATTAGGGTTAGGGTTCGGGCTAGGGTTAGGGTTAGGGGACGGGGAAGGTTTAGGGTCCAGGTGAGGGTACGGCAACGCTTTAGGGGCAGCGTGCGTGTGAGGGCGCGGGTTAGTGTTAGCGTACGGGTTAGGATTAGGGGACGGGTGAGAGTCAGGCTTCGGGGAAGGGTTAGGGTTAGGGTTCGGGCTAGGGTTAGGGTTAGGGGACGGGGACGGTTTAGGGTCCAGGTGAGGGTACGGCAACGCTTTAGGGGGAGCGTGCGTGTGAGGGCGCGGGTTAGTGTTATCGTACGGGTTAGGATTAGGGGACGGGTGAGGGTCAGGCTTCGGGGAAGGGTTAGGGTTAGGGTTCGGGCTAGGGTTAGGGTTAGGGGACGGGGACGGTTGAGGGTCCAGGTGAGGGTATGGCAACGGTTTAGGGGGAGCGTGCGTGTGAGGGCGCGGGTTAGTGTTAGCGTACGGGTTAGGATTAGGGGACGGGTGAGGGTCAGGCTTCGGTGAAGGGTTAGGGTTAGGGTTCGGGCTAGGGTTAGGGTTAGGGGACGGGGACGGTTTTGGGGTCCAGGTGAGGGTATGGCAACGCTTTAGGGGGAGCGTGGGTGTGAGGGCGTGGGTTAGTGTTAGCGTACGGGTCAGGATTAGGGGACGGGTGAGGGTCAGGCTTCGGGGAAGTGTTAGGGTTAGGGTTCGGGCTAGGGTTAGGGTTAGGGGACGGGGACGGTTTAGGGTCCAGGTGAGCGTACGGCAACGCTTTAGGGGGAGCGTGCGTGTGAGGGCGCGGGTTAGTGTTAGCGTACGGGTTAGGATTAGGGGACGGGTGAGGGTCAGGCTTCGGGGAAGGGTTAGGGTTAGGGTTCGGGCTAGGGTTAGGGTTAGGGGACGGGGACGGTTTAGGGTCCAGGTGAGGGTACGGCAACGCTTTAGGGGGAGCGTGCGTGTGAGGGCGCGGGTTAGTGTTAGCGTACGGGTTAGGATTAGGGGACGGGTGAGGGTCAGGCTTCGGGGAAGGGTTAGGGTTAGGGTTCGGGCTAGGGTTAGGGTTAGGGGACGGGGACGGTTTAGGGTCCAGGTGAGGGTACGGCAACGCTTTAGGGGGAGCGTGCGTGTGAGGGCGCGGGTTAGTGTTAGCGTACGGATTAGGATTAGGGCACGGGTGAGGGTCAGGCTTCGGGGAAGGGTTAGGGTTAGGGTTCGGGCTAGGGTTAGGGTTAGGGGATGGGGACGGTTTAGGGTCCAGGTGAGGGTACGGCAACGCTTTAGGGGGAGCGTGCGTGTGAGGGCGCGGGTTAGTGTTAGCGTACGGGTTAGGATTAGGGGACGGGTGAGGGTCAGGCTTCGGGGAAGGTTTAGGGTTAGGGTTCGGGCTAGGGTTAGGGTTAGGTGATGGGGACGGTTTAGGGTCCAGGTGAGGGTACGGCAACGCTTTAGGGGGAGCGTGCGTGTGAGGGCGCGGGTTAGTGTTAGCGTACGGGTTAGGATTAGGGGACGGGTGAGGGTCAGGCTTCGGTGAAGGGTTAGGGTTAGGGTTCGGGCTAGGGTTAGGGTTAGGGGACGGGGACGGTTTAGGGTCCAGGTGAGGGTATGGCAACGCTTTAGGGGGAGCGTGGGTGTGAGGGCGTGGGTTAGTGTTAGCGTACGGGTTAGGATTAGGGGACGGGTGAGGGTCAGGCTTCGGGGAAGTGTTAGGGTTAGGGTTCGGGCTAGGGTTAGGGTTAGGGGACGGGGACGGTTTAGGGTCCAGGTGAGGGTACGGCAACGCTTTAGGGGGAGCGTGCGTGTGAGGGCGCGGGTTAGTGTTAGCGTACGGGTTAGGATTAGGGGACGGGTGAGGGTCAGGCTTCGGGGAAGGGTTAGGGTTAGGGTTCGGGTAGGGTTAGGGTTAGGGGACGGGGACGGTTTAGGGTCCAGGTGAGGGTACGACAACGCTTCAGGGGGAGCGTGCGTGTGAGGGCGCGGGTTAGTGTTAGCGTACGGGTTAGGATTAGGGGACGGGTGAGGGTCAGGCTTCGGGGAAGGGTTAGGGTTAGGGTTCGGGCTAGGGTTAGGGTTAGGGGATGGGGACGGTTTAGCGTCCAGGTGAGGGTACGGCAACGCTTTAGGGGAAGCGTGCATGTGAGGGCGCGGGTTAGTGTTAGCGTACGGGTTAGGATTAGGGGACGGGTGAGGGTCAGGCTTCGGGGAAGGGTTACGGTTAGGGTTCGGTCTAGGGTTAGGGTTAGGGTACGGGGACGGTTTAGGGTCCAGGTGAGGGTACGGCAACACTTTAGGGCGAGCGTGCGTGTGAGGGCGCGGGTTGGTGTTAACATACGGGTTAGGATTAGGGGACGGGTGAGGGTCAGGCTTCGGGGAAGGGTTAGGGTTAGGGTTCGGGCTAGGGTTAGGGTTAGGGGACGGGGACGGTTTAGGGTCCGGGTGAGGGTACGGCAACGCTTTAGGGGGAGCGTGGGTGTGAGGGCGCGGGTTAGTGTTAGCGTACGGGTTAGGATCAGGGGACGGGTGAGGGTCAGGCTTCGGGGAAGGGTTAGGGTTAGGGTTCGGTCTAGGGTTAGGGTTAGGGGACGGGGACGGTTTAGGGTCCAGGTGAGGGTACGGCAACGCTTTAGGGCGAGTGTGCGTGTGAGGGCGCGGGTTAGTGTTAGCGTACGGGTTAGGATTAGGGGACGGGTGAGGGTCAGACTTCGGGGAAGGGTTAGGGTTAGGGTTCGGGCTAGGGTTAGGGTTAGGGGACGGGGACGGTTTAGGGTCCAGGTGAGGGTACGGCAATGTTTTAGGGGGAGCGTGCGTGTGAGGGCGCGGGTTAGTGTTAGCGTACGGGTTAGGATTAGGGGACGGGTGAGCGTCAGGCTTCGGGGAAGGGTTAGGGTTCGGGCTAGGGTTAGGGTTACGGGACGGGGACGGTTTAGGGTCCCAGTGAGGGTACGGCAACGCTTTAGGGGGAGCGTGCGTGTGAGGGCGCGGGTTAGTGTTAGCGTACGGGTTAGGATTAGGGGACGGGTGAGGGTCAGGCTTCAGGGAAGGGTTAGGGTTAGGTTTCGGGCTAGGGTTAGGGTTAGGGGACGGGGACGGTTTAGGGTCCAGGTGAGGGTACGGCAACGCTTTAGGGGGAGCGTGCGTGTGAGGGCGCGGGTTAGTGTTAACGTACGGGTTAGGATTAGGGGACGGGTGAGGGTCAGGCTTCGGGGAAGGGTTAGGGTTAGGGTTCGGGCTAGGGTTAGGGTTAGGGGACGGGGACGGTTTAGGGTCCAGGTGAGGGTACGGCAACGCTTTAGGGGGAGCGTGCGTGTGAGGGCGCGGGTTAGTGTTAGCGTACGGGTTAGGATTAGGGGACGGGTGAGGGTCAGGTTTCGGGGAAGGGTTAGGGTTAGGGTTCGGGCTAGGGTTAGGGTTAGGGGACGGGGACGGTTTAGGGTCCAGGTGAGGGTACGGCAACGCTTTAGGGGGAGCGTGCGTGTGAGGACGCGAGTTAGTGTTAGCGTACGGGTTAGGATTAGGGGACGGGTGAGGGTCAGGCTTCAGGGAAGGGTTAGGGTTAGGGTTCGGGCTAGGGTTAGGGTTAGGGGACGGGGACGGTTTAGGGTCCAGGTGAGGGTACGGCAACGCTTTAGGGGGAGCGTGTGGGTGAGGGCGCGGGTTAGTGTTAGCGTACGGGTTAGGATTAGGTGACGGGTGACGGTCAGGCTTCGGCGAAGAGTTAGGGTTAGGGTTCGGGCTAGGGTTAGGGTTAGGGGACGGGGATGGTTTAGGGTCCAGGTGAGGGTACGGCAACGCTTTAGGGGGAGCGTGCGTGTGAGGGTGCGGGTTAGTGTTAGCGTACGGGTTAGGATTAGGGGACGGGTGAGGGTCATGCTTCGGGGAAGGGTTAGGGTTAGGGTTCGGGCTAGGGTTAGGGTTAGGTGACGGGGACGGTTTAGGGTCCAGCTGAATGTACGGCAGCGCTTTAGGGGGAGCGTGCGTGTGAGGGCGCGGTTTAGTGTTAGCTTACGGGTTAGGATTAGGGGACGTGTGAGTGTCAGGCTTCGGGGAAGGGTTAGGTTTAGGGTTCGGTCTAGGGTTAGCGTTAGGGGACGGGGACGGTTTAGGGTCCAGGTGAGGGTACGGCAACAATTTAGGGGGAGCGTGCGTGTGAGGGCGCGGGTTAGTGTTAGCGTACGGGTTAGGATTAGGGGACGGATGAGGGTCAGGCTTCGGGGAAGGGTTAGGGTTAGGGTTCGGGCTAGGGTTAGGGTTAGGGGACGGGGACGGTTTAGGGTCCAGGTGAGGGTACGGCAACGCTTTAGGCGGAGCGTGCGTGTGAGGGCGCGGGTTAGTGTTAGCGTACGGGTTAGGATTAGGGGACGGGTGAGGGTCAGGCTTCGGGGAAGGGTTAGGGTTAGGGTTCGGGCTAGGGTTAGGGTTAGGGAACGGGGACGGTTTAGGGTCCAGGTGAGGGTACGGCAACGCTTTAGGGGGAGCGTTCGTGTGAGGGCGCAGGTTAGTGTTAGCGTACGGGTTAGGATTAGGGGACGGGTGAGGGTCAGGCTTCGGGGAAGTGTTAGGGTTAGGGTTCGGGCTAGGGTTGGGGTTAGGGGACGGGGAGGGTTTAGGGTCCAGGTGAGGGTACGGCAACGCTTTAGGGGGAGCGTGCGTGTGAGGGCGCGGGTTAGTGTTAGCGTACTTGTTAGGATTAGGGGACGGGTGAGGGTCAGGCTACGGGGAAGGGTTAGAGTTAGGGTTCGGGCTAGGGTTAGGGTTAGGGGACGGGGACGGTTTAGGGTCCAGGTGAGGGTACGGCAACGCTTTAGGGGGAGCGTGCGTGTGAGGGCGTGGGTTATTGTTAGCGTACGGGTTAGGATTAGGGGACGGGTGAGGGTCAGGCTTCGGGGAAGGGTTAGGGTTAGGGTTCGGACTAGGGTTAGGGTTAGGGGACGGGGACGGTTTAGGGTCCAGGTGAGGGTACGGCAACGCTTTAGGGCGAGCGTGCGTATGAGGGCGTGGGTTAGTGTTAGCGTACGGGTTAGGATTAGGGGACGGGTGAGGGTCAGGCTTCGGGGAAGTGTTAGGGTTAGGGTTCGGGCTAGGGTTAGGGTTAGGGGACGGGGACGGTTTAGGGTCCAGGTGAGGGTACGGCAACGCTTTAGGGGGAGCGTGCGTGTGAGGGCGCGGGTTAGTGTTAGCGTACGGGTTAGGATTAGGGGACGGGTGAGGGTCAGGCTTCGGGGAAGGGTTAGGGTTAGGGTTCGGGCTAGGGTTAGGGTTAGGGGACGGGGACGGTTTAGGGTCCAGGTGAGGGTACGGCAACGGTTTAGGGGGAGCGTGCGTGTGACGGCGCGGGTTACTGTTAGCGTACGGGTTAGGATTAGGGGACGGGTGAGGGTCAGGCTTCGTGGAAGGGTTAGGGTTAGGGTTCGGGCTAGGGTTAGGGTTAGGGGACGGGGACAGTTTAGGGTCCACGTGAGGGTACGGGAACGCTTTAGGGGGAGCGTGCGTGTGAGGGCGAGGGTTAGTGTTAGCGTACGGGTTAGGATTAGGGGACAGGTGAGGGTCAGGCTTCGGAGAAGGGTTAGGGTTAGGGTTCGGGCTAGGGTTAGGGTTAGGTGACGGGGACGGTTTAGGGTCCAGCTTAGGGTACGGCAGCGCTTTAGGGGGAGCGTGCATGTGAGGGCGCGGGTTAGTGTTAGCGTACGGGTTAGGATTAGGGGACGGGTGAGGGTCAGGCTTCGGGGAAGGATTAGGGTTAGGGTTCGGGCTAGGGTTAGGGTTAGGGGACGGGGACGGTTTAGGGTCCAGGTGAGGGTACGGCAACGCTTTAGGGGGAGTGTGCGTGTGAGGGCGCGGGTTAGTGTTAGAGTGCGGGTTAGGATTAGGGGACGGGTTAGGGTCAGGCTTCGGGGAAGGGTTAGGGTTAGGGTTCGGGCTAGGGTTAGGGTTACGGGACAGGGACGGTTTAGGGTCCAGGTGAGGGTACAGCAACGCTTTAGGGGGAGCGTGCGTGTGAGGGCGCGGGTTAGTGTTAGCGTACGGGTTAGGATTAGGGGACGGGTGAGGGTCAGGCTTCGGGGAAGTGTTAGGGTTAGGGTTCGGGCTAGGGTTAGGGTTAGGGGACGGGGACGGTTTAGGGTCCAGGTGAGGGTACGGCAACGCTTTAGGGGGAGCGTGCGTGTGAGGGCGCGGGTTAGTGTTAGCGTACGGGTTAGGATTAGTGGACGGGTGAGGGTCAGGCTTCGGGGAAGGGTTAGGGTTAGGGTTCAGGCTAGGGTTAGGGTTAGGGGACGGGGACGGTTTAGGGTCCAGGTGAGGGTACGGCAACGGTTTAGGGGGAGCGTGCGTGTGAGGTCGCGGGTTACTGTTAGCGTACGGGTTAGGATTAGGGGACGGGTGAGGGTCAGGCTTCGTGGAAGGGTTAGGGTTAGGGTTCGGGCTAGGGTTAGGGTTAGGGGACGGGGACGGTTTAGGGTCCAGGTGAGGGTACGGGAACGCTTTAGGGGGAGCGTGCGTGTGAGGGCGCGGGTTAGTGTTAGCGTACGGGTTAGGATTAGGGGACGGGTGAGGGTCAGGCTTCGGGGAAGGGTTAGGGTTAGGGTTCGGGCTACGGTTAGGGGACGGGGACGGTTTAGGGTCCAGGTGAGGGTACGGCAACGCTTTAGGGGGAGCGTGCGTGTGAGGGGGCGGGTTAGTGTTAGCGTACGGGTTAGGATTAGGGGACGGGTGAGGGTCAGGCTTCGGGGAAGGGTTAGGGTTAGGGTTCGGGCTAGGGTTAGGGTTAGGGGACGGGGACGGTTTAGGGTCCAGGTGAGGGTACGGCAACGCTTTAGGGGGAGCGTGCGTGTGAGGGGGCGGGTTAGTGTTAGCGTACGGGTTAGGATTAGGGGACGGGTGAGGGTCAGGCTTCGGGGAACGGTTAGGGTTCGGGCTAGGGTAAGGGTTAGGGGACGGGGACGGTTTAGGGTCCAGGTGAGGGTACGGCAACGCTTTAGGGGGAGCGTGCATGTGAGGGCGCGGGTTAGTGTTAGCGTACGGCTTAGGATTAGGGGACGGGTGAGGGTCAGGCTTCGGGGAAGGGTTAGGGTTAGGGTTCGGGCTAGGGTTAGGGTTAGGGGACGGGGACGGTTTAGGGTCCAGGTGAGGGTACGGCAACGCTTTAGGGGGAGCGTGCGTGTGAGGGCGCGAGTTAGTGTTAGCGTATGGGTTAGGATTAGGGGACGGGTGAGCGTCAGGCTTCGGGGAAGGGTTAGTGTTAGGGTTCGGGCTATGGTTAGGGTTAGGGGACGGGGACGGGTTAGGGTCCAGGTGAGGGTACGGCAACGCTTTTGCGGGAGCGTGCGTGTGAGGGCGCGGGTTAGTGTTAGCGTACGGGTTAGGATTAGGGGACGGGTGAGGGTCAGGCTTCGGGGAAGGGTTAGGGTTAGGGTTCGGGCTAGGGTTAGGGTTAGGGGACGGGGACGGTTTAGGGTCCAGGTGAGGGTACGGCAACGCTTTAGGGGGAGCGTGCGTGTGAGGGCGTGGGTTAGTGTTAGCGTACGGGTTAGGATTAGGGGACGGGTGAGGGTCAGGCTTCGGGGAAGGGTTAGGGTTAGGGTTCGGGCTAGGGTTAGGGTTAGGGGACGGGTACGGTTTAGGGTCCAGGTGAGGGTACGGCAACGCTTTAGGGGGAGCGAGCGTGTGAGGGCGCAGGTTAGTGTTAGCGTACGGGTTAGGATTAGGGGACGGGTGAGGGTCAGGCTTCGGGGAAGGGTTAGGGTTAGGGTTCGGGCTACTTTAGGGGACGGGGACGGTTTAGGGTCCAGGTGAGGGTACGGCAACGCTTTAGGGGGAGCGTGCGTGTGAGGGGGCGGGTTAGTGTTAGCGTACGGGTTAGGATTAGGGGACTGGTGAGGCTCAGGCTTCGGGGAAGGGTTAGGGTTAGGGTTCGGGCTAGGGTTAGGGTTAGGGGACGGGGACGGTTTAGGGTCCAGGTGAGGGTACGGCAACGCTTTAGGGGGAGCGTGCGTGTGAGGGGGCGGGTTAGTGTTAGCGTACGGGTTAGGATTAGGGGACGGGTGAGTGTCAGGCTTCGGGGAACGGTTAGGGTTCGGGCTAGGGTAAGGGTTAGGGGACGGGGACGGTTTAGGGTCCAGGTGAGGGTACGGCAACGCTTTAGGGGGAGCGTGCATGTGAGGGCGCGGGTTAGTGTTAGCGTACGGCTTAGGATTAGGGGACGCGTGAGGGTCAGGCTTCGGGGAAGGGTTAGGGTTAGGGTTCGGGCTAGGGTTAGGTTTAGGGGACGGGGACGGTTTAGGGTCCAGGTGAGGGTACGGCAACGCTTTAGGGGGAGCGTGCGTGTGAGGGCGCAGGTTAGTGTTAGCGTACTTGTTAGGATTAGGGGACGGGTGAGGGTCAGGCTTCGGGGAAGTGTTAGGGTTAGGGTTCGGGCTAGGCTTAGGGTTAGGGGACGGGGACGGTTTAGGGTCCAGGTGAGGGTACGGCAACGCTTCAGGGGGAGCGTGCGTGTGAGGGCGCGGGTTAGTGTTAGCGTACGGGTTAGGATTAGGGGACGGGTGAGGGTCAGACTTCGGGGAAGGGTTAGGGTTCGGGCTAGGGTTAGGGTTAGGGGACGGGGACGGTTTAGGGTCCAGGTGAGGGTACGGCAACGCTTTAGGGGAAGCGTGCGTGTGAGGGCGCGGGTTAGTGTTAGCATACGGGTTAGGATTAGGGGACGGGTGAGGGTCAGGCTTCGGGGAAGGGTTAGGGTTAGGGTTCGGGCTAGGGTTAGGGTTAGGGGACGGGGACGGTTTAGGGTCCAGGTGAGGGTACGGCAACGCTTTAGGGGGAGCGTGCGTGTGAGGGCGCGGGTTAGTGTTAGCGTACGGGTTAGGATTAGGGGACGGGTGAGGGTCAGGCTTCGGGGAAGGGTTAGGGTTAGGGTTCGGGCTAGGGTTAGGGTTAGGGGACGGGGACGGTTTAGGGTCCAGGTGAGGGTACGGCAACGCTTTAGGGGGAGCGTGCGTGTGAGGGCGCGGGTTAGTGTTAGCGTACGGGTTAGGATTAGGGGACGGGTGAGGGTCAGGCTTCGGGGAAGGGTTAGGGTTAGGGTTCGGGCTAGGGTTAGGGTTAGGTGACGGGGACGGTTTAGGGTCCAGCTTAGGGTACGGCAGCGCTTTAGGGGGAGCGTGCATGTGAGGGCGCGGGTTAGTGTTAGCGTACGGGTTAGGATTAGGGGACGGGTGAGGGTCAGGCTTCGGGGAAGGGTTAGGGTTAGGGTTCGGGCTAGGGTTAGGGTTAGGGGACGGGGACGGTTTAGGGTCCAGGTGAGGGTACGGCAACGCTTTAGGGGGAGTGTGCGTGTGAGGGCGCGGGTTAGTGTTAGAGTGCGGGTTAGGATTAGGGGACGGGTTAGGGTCAGGCTTCGGGGAAGGGTTAGGGTTAGGGTTCGGGCTAGGGTTAGGGTTACGGGACAGGGACGGTTTAGGGTCCAGGTGAGGGTACAGCAACGCTTTAGGGGGAGCGTGCGTGTGAGGGCGCGGGTTAGTGTTAGCGTACGGGTTAGGATTAGGGGACGGGTGAGGGTCAGGCTTCGGGGAAGTGTTAGGGTTAGGGTTCGGGCTAGGGTTAGGGTTAGGGGACGGGGACGGTTTAGGGTCCAGGTGAGGGTACGGCAACGCTTTAGGGGGAGCGTGCGTGTGAGGGCGCGGGTTAGTGTTAGCGTACGGGTTAGGATTAGTGGACGGGTGAGGGTCAGGCTTCGGGGAAGGGTTAGGGTTAGGGTTCGGGCTAGGGTTAGGGTTAGGGGACGGGGACGGTTTAGGGTCCAGGTGAGGGTACGGCAACGGTTTAGGGGGAGCGTGCGTGTGAGGGCGCGGGTTACTGTTAGCGTACGGGTTAGGATTAGGGGACGGGTGAGGGTCAGGCTTCGTGGAAGGGTTAGGGTTAGGGTTCGGGCTAGGGTTAGGGTTAGGGGACGGGGACGGTTTAGGGTCCAGGTGAGGGTACGGGAACGCTTTAGGGGGAGCGTGCGTGTGAGGGCGCGGGTTAGTGTTAGCGTACGGGTTAGGATTAGGGGACGGGTGAGGGTCAGGCTTCGGGGAAGGGTTAGGGTTAGGGTTCGGGCTACGGTTAGGGGACGGGGACGGTTTAGGGTCCAGGTGAGGGTACGGCAACGCTTTAGGGGGAGCGTGCGTGTGAGGGGGCGGGTTAGTGTTAGCGTACGGGTTAGGATTAGGGGACGGGTGAGGGTCAGGCTTCGGGGAAGGGTTAGGGTTAGGGTTCGGGCTAGGGTTAGGGTTAGGGGACGGGGACGGTTTAGGGTCCAGGTGAGGGTACGGCAACGCTTTAGGGGGAGCGTGCGTGTGAGGGGGCGGGTTAGTGTTAGCGTACGGGTTAGGATTAGGGGACGGGTGAGGGTCAGGCTTCGGGGAACGGTTAGGGTTCGGGCTAGGGTAAGGGTTAGGGGACGGGGACGGTTTAGGGTCCAGGTGAGGGTACGGCAACGCTTTAGGGGGAGCGTGCATGTGAGGGCGCGGGTTAGTGTTAGCGTACGGCTTAGGATTAGGGGACGGGTGAGGGTCAGGCTTCGGGGAAGGGTTAGGGTTAGGGTTCGGGCTAGGGTTAGGGTTAGGGGACGGGGACGGTTTAGGGTCCAGGTGAGGGTACGGCAACGCTTTAGGGTGAGCGTGCGTGTGAGGGCGCGAGTTAGTGTTAGCGTATGGGTTAGGATTAGGGGACGGGTGAGCGTCAGGCTTCGGGGAAGGGTTAGTGTTAGGGTTCGGGCTATGGTTAGGGTTAGGGGACGGGGACGGGTTAGGGTCCAGGTGAGGGTACGGCAACGCTTTTGCGGGAGCGTGCGTGTGAGGGCGCGGGTTAGTGTTAGCGTACGGGTTAGGATTAGGGGACGGGTGAGGGTCAGGCTTCGGGGAAGGGTTAGGGTTAGGGTTCGGGCTAGGGTTAGGGTTAGGGGACGGGGACGGTTTAGGGTCCAGGTGAGGGTACGGCAACGCTTTAGGGGGAGCGTGGGTGTGAGGGCGTGGGTTAGTGTTAGCGTACGGGTTAGGATTAGGGGACGGGTGAGGGTCAGGCTTCGGGGAAGGGTTAGGGTTAGGGTTCGGGCTAGGGTTATGGTTAGGGGACGGGGACGGTTTAGGGTCCAGGTGAGGGTACGGCAACGCTTTAGGGGGAGCGTGCGTGTGAGGGCGCGGGTTAGTGTTAGCGTACGGGTTAGGATTAGGGGACGGGTGAGGGTCAGGCTTCGGGGAAGGGTTAGGGTTAGGGTTCGGGTAGGCTTAGGGTTAGGGGACGGGGACGGTTTAGGGTCCAGGTGAGGGTACGGCAACGCTTCAGGGGGAGCGTGCGTGTGAGGGCGCGGGTTAGTGTTAGCGTACGGGTTAGGATTAGGGGACGGGTGAGGGTCAGACTTCGGGGAAGGGTTAGGGTTCGGGCTAGGGTTAGGGTTAGGGGACGGGGACGGTTTAGGGTCCAGGTGAGGGTACGGCAACGCTTTAGGGGAAGCGTGCATGTGAGGGCGCGGGTTAGTGTTAGCGTACGGGTTAGGATTAGGGGACGGGTGAGGGTCAGGCTTCGGGGAAGGGTTACGGTTAGGGTTCGGGCTAGGGTTAGGGTTAGGGGACGGGGACGGTTTAGGGTCCAGGTGAGGGTACGGCAACACTTTAGGGGGAGCGTGCGTGTGAGAGCGCAGGTTAGTGTTAGCGTATGGGTTAGGATTAGGGGACGGGTGAGGGTCAGGCTTCGGGGAAGGGTTAGGGTTAGGGTTCGGGCTAGGGTTAGGGTTAGGGGACGGGGACGGTTTAGGGTCCAGGTGAGGGTACGGCAACGGTTTAGGGGGAGCGTGCGTGTGAGGGCGCGGGTTAGTGTTAGCGTACGGGTTAGGATTAGGGGACGGGTGAGGGTCAGGCTTCGGGGAAGGGTTAGGGTTAGGGTTCGGTCTAGGGTTAGGGTTAGGGGACGGGGACGGTTTAGGGTCCAGGTGAGGGTACGGCAACGCTTTAGGGCGAGTGTGCGTGTGAGGGCGCGGGTTAGTGTTAGCGTACGGGTTAGGATTAGGGGACGGGTGAGGGTCAGGCTTCGGGGAAGGGTTAGGTTTAGGGTTCGGGCTAGGGTTAGGGTTAGGGGACGGGTACGGTTTAGGGTCCAGGTGAGGGTACGGCAACGCTTTAGGGGGAGCGTGCGTGGAGGGCGCAGGTTAGTGTTAGCGTACGGGTTAGGATTAGGGGACGGGTGAGGGTCAGGCTTCGTGGAAGTGTTAGGGTTAGGGTCAGGCTAGGGTTAGGGTTAGGGGACGGGGACGGTTTAGGGTCCAGGTGAGGGTATGGCAACGCTTTAGGGGGAGCGTGGGTGTGAGGGCGTGGGTTAGTGTTAGCGTACGGGTTAGGATTAGGGGACGGGTGAGGGTCAGGCTTCGGGGAAGGGTTAGGGTTAGGGTTCGGGCTAGGGTTAGGCTTAGGGGACGGGGACGGTTTAGGGTCCAGGTGAGGGTACGGCAACGCTTTAGGGGGAGCGTGCGTGTGAGGGCGCGGGTTAGTGTTAGCGTACGGGTTAGGATTAGGGGACGGGTGAGGGTCAGGCTTCGGGGAAGGGTTAGGGTTAGGGTTCGGGCTAGGGTTAGGGTTAGGGGACGGGGACGGTTTAGGGTCCAGGTGAGGGTACGGCAACGGTTTAGGGGGAGCGTGCGTGTGAGGGCGCGGGTTAGTGTTAGCGTACGGGTTAGGATTAGGGGACGGGTGAGGGTCAGGCTTCGGGGAAGGGTTAGGGTTAGGGTTCGGTCTAGGGTTAGGGTTAGGGGACGGGGACGGTTTAGGGTCCAGGTGAGGGTACGGCAACGCTTTAGGGCGAGTGTGCGTGTGAGGGCGCGGGTTAGTGTTAGCGTACGGGTTAGGATTAGGGGACGGGTGAGGGTCAGGCTTCGGGGAAGGGTTAGGGTTAGGGTTCGGGCTAGGGTTAGGGTTAGGGGACGGGGACGGTTTAGGGTCCAGGTGAGGGTACGGCAACGCTTTAGGGGGAGCGTGCGTGTGAGGGCGTGGGTTAGTGTTAGCGTACGGGTTAGGATTAGGGGACGGGTGAGGGTCAGGCTTCGGGGAAGGGTTAGGGTTAGGGTTCGGGCTAGGGTTAGGGTTAGGGGACGGGTACGGTTTAGGGTCCAGGTGAGGGTACGGCAACGCTTTAGGGGGAGCGTGCGTGGAGGGCGCAGGTTAGTGTTAGCGTACGGGTTAGGATTAGGGGACGGGTGAGGGTCAGGCTTCGTGGAAGTGTTAGGGTTAGGGTCAGGCTAGGGTTAGGGTTAGGGGACGGGGACGGTTTAGGGTCCAGGTGAGGGTATGGCAACGCTTTAGGGCGAGCGTGGGTGTGAGGGCGTGGGTTAGTGTTAGCGTACGGGTTAGGATTAGGGGACGGGTGAGGGTCAGGCTTCGGGGAAGGGTTAGGGTTAGGGTTCGGGCTAGGGTTAGGCTTAGGGGACGGGGACGGTTTAGGGTCCAGGTGAGGGTACGGCAACGCTTTAGGGGGAGCGTGCGTGTGCGGGCGCGTGTTAGTGTTAGCGTACGGGTTAGGATTAGGGGACGGGTGAGGGTCAGGCTTCGGGGAAGGGTTAGGGTTAGGGTTCGGGCTAGGGTTAGGGTTAGGGCACGGGGACGGTTTAGGGTCCAGGTGAGGGTACGGCAACGCTTTAGGGGGAGCGTGCGTGTGAGGGCCTGGGTTAGTGTTAGCGTACGGGTTAGGATTAGGGGACGGGTGAGGGTCAGGCTTCGGGGAAGGGTTAGTGTTAGGGTTCGGGCTAGGGTTAGGGTTAGGGGACGGGGACGGTTTAGGGTCCAGGTGAGGGTACGGCAACGCTTTAGGGGGAGCGTGCGTGTGAGGGCGCGGGTTAGTGTTAGCGTACGGGTTAGGATTAGGGGACGGGTGAGGGTCAGGCTTCGGGGAAGGGTTAGGGTTAGGGTTCGGGCTAGGGTTAGGGTTAGGGGACGGGGACGGTTTAGGGTCCAGGTGAGGGTACGGCAACGCTTCAGGGGGAGCGTGCGTGTGACGGCGCGGGTTAGTGTTAGCGTACGGGTTAGGATTAGGGGACGGGTGAGGGTCAGGCTTCGGGGAAGGGTTAGGGTTAGGGTTCGGGCTAGGGTTAGGGGACGGGGACGGGGACGGTTTAGGGTCCAGGTGAGGGTACGGCAACACTTTAGGGGGAGCGTGCGTGTGAGGGCGCGGGTTAGTGTTAGCGTATGGGTTAGGATTAGGGGACGGGTGAGGGTCAGGCTTCGGGGAAGGGTTAGGGATAGGGTTCGGGCTAGGGTTAGGGTTAGGGGACGGGGACGGTTTAGGGTCCAGGTGATGGTACGGCAACGCTTTAGGGGGAGCGTGCGTGTGAGGGCGCGTGTTAGTGTTAGCGTACGGGTTAGGATTAGGGGACGGGTGAGGGTCAGGCTTCGGGGAAGGGTTAGGGTTAGGGTTCGGGCTAGGGTTAGGGTTAGGGGACGGGGACGGTTTAGGGTCCAGGTGAGGGTACGGCAACGCTTCAGGGGGAGCGTGCGTGTGAGGGCGCGGGTTAGTGTTAGCGTACGGGTTAGGATTAGGGGACGGGTGAGGGTCAGGCTTCGGGGAAGGGTTAGGGTTAGGGTTCGGGCTAGGGTTAGGGTTAGGGGACGGGGACGGTTTAGGGTCCAGGTGAGGGTACGGCAACGATTTAGGGGGAGCGTGCGTGTGAGGGCGCGGGTTAGTGTTAGCGTACGGGTTAGGATTAGGGGACGGGTGAGGGTCAGGCTTCGGGGAAGGGTTAGGGTTAGGGTTCGGGCTAGGGTTAGGGTTAGGGGACGGGGACGGTTTAGGGTCCAGGTGAGGGTACGGCAACTCTTTAGGGGGAGCGTGCGTGTGAGGGCGCGGGTTAGTGTTAGCGTACGGGTTAGGATTAGGGGACGGGTGAGGCTCAGGCTTCGGGGAAGGGTTAGGGTTAGGGTTCGGGCTAGGGTTAGGGTTAGGGGACGGGGACGCTTTAGGGTCCAGGTGAGGGCACGGCAACGCTTTAGGGGGAGCGTGCGTGTGAGGGCGCGGGTTAGTGTTAGCGTACGGGTTAGGATTAGGGGACGGGTGAGGGTCAGGCTTTGGGGAAGGGTTAGGGTTAGGGTTTGGGCTAGGGTTAGGGTTAGGGGACGGGGACGGTTTAGGGTCCAGGTGAGGGTACGGCAACGCTTTAGGGGGAGCGTGCGTGTGAGGGCGCGGGTTAGTGTTAGCGTACGGGTTAGGATTAGGGGACGTGTGAGGGTCAGGCTTCGGGGAAGGGTTAGGGTTAGGGTTCGGGCTAGGGTTAGGGTTAGGGGACGGGGACGGTTTAGGGTCAAGGTGAGGGTACGGCAACGCTTTAGGGGGAGCGTGCGTGTGAGGGCGCGGGTTAGTGTTAGCGTACGGGTTAGGATTAGGGGACGGGTGAGGGTCAGGCTTCGGGGAAGGGTTAGGGTTAGGGTTCAGGTAGGCTTAGGGTTAGGGGACGGGGACGGTTTAGGGTCCAGGTGAGGGTACGGCAACGCTTTAGGTGAAGCGTGCGTGTGAGGGCGCGGGTTAGTGTTAGCGTACGGGTTAGGATTAGGGGACGGGTGAGGGTCAGGCTTCGGGGAAGGGTTAGGGTTAGGGTTCGGGCTAGGGTTAGGGTTAGGGGACGGGGACGGTTTAGGGTCCAGGTGAGGGTACGGCAACGCTTTAGGGGGAGCGTGCGTGTGAGAGCGCAGGTTAGTGTTAGCGTACGGGTTAGGATTAGGGGACGGGTGAGGATCAGGCTTCGGGGAAGGGTTAGGGTTAGGGTTCGGGCTAGGGTTAGGGTTAGGGTACGGGGACGGTTTAGGGTCCAGGTGAGGGTACGGCAACGCTTTAGGGGGAGCGTGCGTGTGAGGGCGCGGGTTAGTGTTAGCGTACGGGTTAGGATTAGGGGACGGGTGAGGGTCAGGCTTCGGGGAAGGGTTAGGGTTAGGGTTCGGGCTAGGGTTAGGGTTAGGGGACGGGGACGGTTTAGGGTCCAGGTGAGGGTACGGCAACGCTTTAGGGGGAGCGTGCGTGTGAGGGCGCGGGTTAGTGTTAGCGTACGGGTTAGGATTAGGGGACGGGTGAGGGTCAGGCTTCGGGGAAGGGTTAGGGTTAGGGTTCGGGCTAGGGTTAGGGTTAGGGGACGGGGACGGTTTAGGGTCCAGGTGAGGGTACTGCAACGCTTTAGGGGGAGCGTGCGTGTGAGGGCGCGGGTTAGTGTTAGCGTACGGGTTAGGATTAGGGGACGGGTGAGGGTCAGGCTTCGGGGAAGGGTTAGGGTTAGGGTTCGTCTAGGGTTAGGGTTAGGGGACGGGGACGGTTTAGGGTCAAGGTGAGGGTACGGCAACGCTTTAGGGCGAGCGTGCGTGTGAGGGCGCGGGTTAGTGTTAGCGTACGGGTTAGGATTAGTGGACGGGTGAGGGTCAGGATTCGGGGAAGGGTTAGGGTTAGGGTTCGGGCTAGGGTTAGGGTTAGGGGACGGGGACGGTTTAGGGTCCAGGTGAGGGTATGGCAACGCTTTAGGGGGAGCGTGTGTGTGAGGGCGCGGGTTAGTGTTAGCGTACGGGTTAGGATTAGGGGACGGGTGAGGGTCAGGCTTCGGGGAAGGATTAGGCTTAGGGTTCGGGCTAGGGTTAGGGTTAGGGGACGGGGACGGTTTAGGGTCCAGGTGAGGGTACGGCAACGCTTTAGGGCGAGTGTGCGTGTGAGGGCGCGGGTTAGTGTTAGCGTACGGGTTAGGATTAGGGGACGGGTGAGGGTCAGGCTTCGGGGAAGGGTTAGGGTTAGGGTTCGGGCTAGGGTTAGGGTTAGGGGACGGGGACGGTTTAGGGTCCAGGTGAGGGTACAGCAACGCTTTAGGGGGAGAGTGCGTGTGAGGGCGTGGGTTAGTGTTAGCGTACGGGTTAGGATTAGGGGACGGGTGAGGGTCAGGCTTCGGGGAAGGGTTAGGGTTAGGGTTCGGGCTAGGGTTAGGGTTAGGGGACGGGTACGGTTTAGGGTCCAGGTGAGGGTACGGCAACGCTTTAGGGGGAGCGTGCGTGTGAGGGCGCAGGTTAGTGTTAGCGTACGGGTTAGGATTAGGTGACGGGTGAGGGTCAGGCTTCGTGGAAGGGTTAGGGTTAGGGTTCGGGCTAGGGTTAGGGTTAGGGTACGGGGATGGTTTAGGGTCCAGGTGAGGGTATGGCAACGCTTTAGGGGGAGCGTGGGTGTGAGGGCGTGGGTTAGTGTTAGCGTACGGGTTAGGATTAGGGGACGGGTGAGGGTCAGGCTTCGGGGAAGGGTTAGGGTTAGGGTTCGGGCTAGGGTTAGGCTTAGGGGACGGGGACGGTTTAGGGTCCAGGTGAGGGTACGGCAACGCTTTAGGGGGAGCGTGCGTGTGCGGGCGCGTGTTAGTGTTAGCGTACGGGTTAGGATTAGGGGACGGGTGAGGGTCAGGCTTCGGGGAAGGGTTAGGGTTAGGGTTCGGTCTAGGGTTAGGGTTAGGGCACGGGGACGGTTTAGGGTCCAGGTGAGGGTACGGCAACGCTTTAGGGGGAGCGTGCGTGTGAGGGCCTGGGTTAGTGTTAGCGTACGGGTTAGGATTAGGGGACGGGTGAGGGTCAGGCTTCGGGGAAGGGTTAGTGTTAGGGTTCGGGCTAGGGTTAGGGTTAGGGGACGGGGACGGTTTAGGGTCCAGGTGAGGGTACGGCAACGCTTTAGGGGGAGCGTGTGTGTGAGGGCGCGGGTTAGTGTTAGCGTACGGGTTAGGATTAGGGGACGGGTGAGGGTCAGGCTTCGGGGAAGGGTTAGGGTTAGGGTTCGGGCTAGGGTTAGGGTTAGGGGACGGGGACGGTTTAGGGTCCAGGTGAGGGTACGGCAACGCTTCAGGGGGAGCGTGCGTGTGAGGGCGCGGGTTAGTGTTAGCGTACGGGTTAGGATTAGGGGACGGGTGAGGGTCAGGCTTCGGGGAAGGGTTAGGGTTAGGGTTCGGGCTAGGGTTAGGGTTAGGGGACGGGGACGGTTTAGGGTCCAGGTGAGGGTACGGCAACGATTTAGGGGGAGCGTGCGTGTGAGGGCGCGGGTTAGTGTTAGCGTACGGGTTAGGATTAGGGGACGGGTGAGGGTCAGGCTTCGGGGAAGGGTTAGGGTTAGGGTTCGGGCTAGGGTTAGGGTTAGGGGATGGGGACGGTTTAGGGTCCAGGTGAGGGTACGGCAACTCTTTAGGGGGAGCGTGCGTGTGAGGGCGCGGGTCAGTGTTAGCGTACGGGTTAGGATTAGGGGACGGGTGAGGGTCAGGCTTCGGGGAAGGGTTAGGGTTAGGGTTCGGGCTAGGGTTAGGGTTAGGGGACGGGGACGGTTTAGGGTCCAGGTGAGGGTACGGCAACGCTTTAGGGGGAGCGTGCGTGTGAGGGCGCGGGTTAGTGTTAGCGTACGGGTTAGGATTAGGGGACGGGTGAGGGTCAGGCTTTGGGGAAGGTTTAGGGTTAGGGTTCGGGCTAGGGTTAGGGTTAGGGGACGGGGACGGTTTAGGGTCCAGGTGAGGGTACGGCAACGCTTTAGGGGGAGCGTGCGTGTGAGGGCGCGGGTTAGTGTTAGCGTACGGGTTAGGATTAGGGGACGGGTGAGGGTCAGGCTTCGGGGAAGGGTTAGGGTTAGGGTTCGGGCTAGGGTTAGGGTTAGGGGACGGGGACGGTTTAGGGTCCAGGTGAGGGTACGGCAACGCTTTAGGGGGAGCGTGTGTGTGAGGGCGTGGGTTAGTGTTAGCGTACGGGTTAGGATTAGGGGACGGGTGAGGGTCAGGCTTCGGGGAAGGGTTAGGGTTAGGGTTCGGGCTAGGGTTAGGGTTAGGGGACGGGGACGGTTTAGGGTCCAGGTGAGGGTACGGCAACGCTTTAGGGCGAGCGTGCGTGTGAGGGCGTGGGTTAGTGTTACAGTACGTGTTAGGATTAGGGGACGGGTGAGGGTCAGGCTTCGGGGAAGGGTTAGGGTTAGGGTTCGGGCTAGGGTTAGGGTTAGGGGACGGGGACGGTTTAGGGTCCAGGTGAGGGTACGGCAACGCTTTAGGGGGAGCGTGCGTGTGAGAGCGCAGGTTAGTGTTAGCGTACGGGTTAGGATTAGGGGACGGGTGAGGATCAGGCTTCGGGGAAGGGTTAGGGTTAGGGTTCGGGCTAGGGTTAGGGTTAGGGTACGGGGACGGTTTAGGGTCCAGGTGAGGGTACGGCAACGCTTTAGGGGGAGCGTGCGTGAGAGGGCGCGGGTTAGTGTTAGCGTACGGGTTAGGATTAGGGGACGGGTGAGGGTCAGGCTTCGGGGAAGGGTTAGGGTTAGGGTTCGGGCTAGGGTTAGGGTTAGGGGACGGGGACGGTTTAGGGTCCAGGTGAGGGTACGGCAACGCTTTAGGGGGAGCGTGCGTGTGAGGGCGCGGGTTAGTGTTAGCGTACGGGTTAGGATTAGGGGACGGGTGAGGGTCAGGCTTCGGGGAAGGGTTAGGGTTAGGGTTCGGGCTAGGGTTAGGGTTAGGGGACGGGGACGGTTTAGGGTCCAGGTGAGGGTACGGCAACGCTTTAGGGGGAGCGTGCGTGTGAGGGCGCGGGTTAGTGTTAGCGTACGGGTTAGGATTAGGGGACGTGTGAGGGTCCGGCTTCGGGGAAGGGTTAGGGTTAGGGTTCGTCTAGGGTTAGGGTTAGGGGACGGGGACGGTTTAGGGTCAAGGTGAGGGTACGGCAACGCTTTAGGGCGAGCGTGCGTGTGAGGGCGCGGGTTAGTGTTAGCGTACGGGTTAGGATTAGTGGACGGGTGAGGGTCAGGATTCGGGGAAGGGTTAGGGTTAGGGTTCGGGCTAGGGTTAGGGTTAGGGGACGGGGACGGTTTAGGGTCCAGGTGAGGGTATGGCAACGCTTTAGGGGGAGCGTGTGTGTGAGGGCGCGGGTTAGTGTTAGCGTACGGGTTAGGATTAGGGGACGGGTGAGGGTCAGGCTTCGGGGAAGGATTAGGCTTAGGGTTCGGGCTAGGGTTAGGGTTAGGGGACGGGGACGGTTTAGGGTCCAGGTGAGGGTACGGCAACGCTTTAGGGCGAGTGTGCGTGTGAGGGCGCGGGTTAGTGTTAGCGTACGGGTTAGGATTAGGGGACGGGTGAGGGTCAGGCTTCGGGGAAGGGTTAGGGTTAGGGTTCGGGCTAGGGTTAGGGTTAGGGGACGGGGACGGTTTAGGGTCCAGGTGAGGGTACGGCAACGCTTTAGGGGGAGAGTGCGTGTGAGGGCGTGGGTTAGTGTTAGCGTACGGGTTAGGATTAGGGGACGGGTGAGGGTCAGGCTTCGGGGAAGGGTTAGGGTTAGGGTTCGGGCTAGGGTTAGGGTTAGGGGACGGGTACGGTTTAGGGTCCAGGTGAGGGTACGGCAACGCTTTAGGGGGAGCGTGCGTGTGAGGGCGCAGGTTAGTGTTAGCGTACGGGTTAGGATTAGGTGACGGGTGAGGGTCAGGCTTCGTGGAAGGGTTAGGGTTAGGGTTCGGGCTAGGGTTAGGGTTAGGGTACGGGGATGGTTTAGGGTCCAGGTGAGGGTATGGCAACGCTTTAGGGGGAGCGTGGGTGTGAGGGCGTGGGTTAGTGTTAGCGTACGGGTTAGGATTAGGGGACGGGTGAGGGTCAGGCTTCGGGGAAGGGTTAGGGTTAGGGTTCGGGCTAGGGTTAGGCTTAGGGGACGGGGACGGTTTAGGGTCCAGGTGAGGGTACGGCAA
This sequence comes from Delphinus delphis, assembly GCF_949987515.2. Lineage (NCBI taxonomy): Eukaryota > Metazoa > Chordata > Mammalia > Artiodactyla > Delphinidae > Delphinus > Delphinus delphis. The sequence continues at coordinate 3,693,321 of NW_027192657.1, read as the reverse complement.
CGCTTTAGGGGGAGCGTGCGTGTGCGGGCGCGTGTTAGTGTTAGCGTACGGGTTAGGATTAGGGGACGGGTGAGGGTCAGGCTTCGGGGAAGGGTTAGGGTTAGGGTTCGGTCTAGGGTTAGGGTTAGGGCACGGGGACGGTTTAGGGTCCAGGTGAGGGTACGGCAACGCTTTAGGGGGAGCGTGCGTGTGAGGGCCTGGGTTAGTGTTAGCGTACGGGTTAGGATTAGGGGACGGGTGAGGGTCAGGCTTCGGGGAAGGGTTAGTGTTAGGGTTCGGGCTAGGGTTAGGGTTAGGGGACGGGGACGGTTTAGGGTCCAGGTGAGGGTACGGCAACGCTTTAGGGGGAGCGTGTGTGTGAGGGCGCGGGTTAGTGTTATCGTACGGGTTAGGATTAGGGGACGGGTGAGGGTCAGGCTTCGGGGAAGGGTTAGGTTTAGGGTTCGGGCTAGGGTTAGGGTTAGGGGACGGGGACGGTTTAGGGTCCAGGTGAGGGTACGGCAACGCTTCAGGGGGAGAGTGCGTGTGAAGGCGCGGGTTAGTGTTAGCGTACGGGTTAGGATTAGGGGACGGGTGAGGGTCAGGCTTCGGGGAAGGGTTAGGGTTAGGGTTCGGGCTAGGGTTAGGGTTAGGGGACGGGGACGGTTTAGGGTCCAGGTGAGGGTACGGCAACGATTTAGGGGGAGCGTGCGTGTGAGGGCGCGGGTTAGTGTTAGCGTACGGGTTAGGATTAGGGGACGGGTGAGGGTCAGGCTTCGGGGAAGGGTTAGGGTTAGGGTTCGGGCTAGGGTTAGGGTTAGGGGATGGGGACGGTTTAGGGTCCAGGTGAGGGTACGGCAACTCTTTAGGGGGAGCGTGCGTGTGAGGGCGCGGGTCAGTGTTAGCGTACGGGTTAGGATTAGGGGACGGGTGAGGGTCAGGCTTCGGGGAAGGGTTAGGGTTAGGGTTCGGGCTAGGGTTAGGGTTAGGGGACGGGGACGGTTTAGGGTCCAGGTGAGGGTACGGCAACGCTTTAGGGGGAGCGTGCGTGTGAGGGCGCGGGTTAGTGTTAGCGTACGGGTTAGGATTAGGGGACGGGTGAGGGTCAGGCTTTGGGGAAGGTTTAGGGTTAGGGTTCGGGCTAGGGTTAGGGTTAGGGGACGGGGACGGTTTAGGGTCCAGGTGAGGGTACGGCAACGCTTTAGGGGGAGCGTGCGTGTGAGGGCGCGGGTTAGTGTTAGCGTACGGGTTAGGATTAGGGGACGGGTGAGGGTCAGGCTTCGGGGAAGGGTTAGGGTTAGGGTTCGGGCTAGGGTTAGGGTTAGGGGACGGGGACGGTTTAGGGTCCAGGTGAGGGTACGGCAACGCTTTAGGGGGAGCGTGCGTGTGAGGGCGCGGGTTAGTGTTAGCGTACGGGTTAGGATTAGGGGACGGGTGAGGGTCAGGCTTCGGGGAAGTGTTAGGTTTAGGGTTCGGGCTAGGGTTAGGATTAGGGGACGGGGAGGGTTTAGGGTCCAGGTGAGGGTACGGCAACGCTTTAGGGGGAGCGTGCGTGTGAGGGCGCGGGTTAGTGTTAGCGTACTGGTTAGGATTAGGGGACGGGTGAGGGTCAGGCTTCGGGGAAGGGTTAGGGTTAGGGTTCGGGCTAGGGTTAGGGTTAGGGGACGGGGACGGTTTAGGGTCCAGGTGAGGGTACGGCAACGCTTTAGGGGGAGCGTGTGTGTGAGGGCGTGGGTTAGTGTTAGCGTACGGGTTAGGATTAGGGGACGGGTGAGGGTCAGGCTTCGGGGAAGGGTTAGGGTTAGGGTTCGGGCTAGGGTTAGGGTTAGGGGACGGGGACGGTTTAGGGTCCAGGTGAGGGTACGGCAACGCTTTAGGGCGAGCGTGCGTGTGAGGGCGTGGGTTAGTGTTACAGTACGTGTTAGGATTAGGGGACGGGTGAGGGTCAGGCTTCGGGGAAGGGTTAGGGTTAGGGTTCGGGCTAGGGTTAGGGTTAGGGGACGGGGACGGTTTAGGGTCCAGGTGAGGGTACGGCAACGCTTTAGGGGGAGCGTGCGTGTGAGGGCGCGGGTTAGTGTTAGCGTACGGGTTAGGATTAGGGGACGGGTGAGGGTCAGGCTTCGGGGAAGGGTTAGGGTTAGGGTTCGGGCTAGGGTTAGGGTCAGGGGACGGGGACGGTTTAGGGTCCAGGTGAGGGTACGGCAACGGTTTAGGGGGAGCGTGCGTGTGAGGGCGCGGGTTAGTGTTAGCGTACGGGTTAGGATTAGGGGACGGGTGAGGGTCAGGCTTCGGGGAAGGGTTAGGGTTAGGGTTCGGTCTAGGGTTAGGGTTAGGGGACGGGGACGGTTTAGGGTCCAAGTGAGGGTACGGCAATGGTTTAGGGGGAGCGTGCGTGTGAGGGCGCGGGTTAGTGTTAGCGTACGGGTTAGGATTAGGTTACGGGTGAGGGTCAGGCTTCGGGGAAGAGTTAGGGTTAGGGTTCGGGCTAGGGTTAGGGTTAGGGGACGGGGACGGTTTAGGGTCCAGGTGAGGGTACGGCAACGCTTTAGGGGGAGCGTGCGTGTGAGGGCGAGGGTTAGTGTTAGCGTACGGGTTAGGATTAGGGGACAGGTGAGGGTCAGGCTTCGGAGAAGGGTTAGGGTTAGGGTTCGGGCTAGGGTTAGGGTTAGGGGACGGGGACGGTTTAGGGTCCAGGTGAGGGTATGGCAACGCTTTAGGGGGAGCGTGCGTGTGAGGGCGCGGGTTAGTGTTAGCGTACGGGTTAGGATTAGGGGACGGGTGAGGGTCAGGCTTCGGGGAAGGGTTAGGGTTCGGGCTAGGGTTAGGGTTAGGGGACGGGGACGGTTTACGGTCCAGGTGAGGGTACGGCAACGCTTTAGGGGGAGCGTGCGTGTGAGGGCGCGGGTTAGTGTTAGCGTACGGGTTAGGATTAGGGGACGGGTGAGGGTCAGGCTTCGGGGAAGGGTTAGGGTTAGGGTTCGGGCTAGGGTTAGGGTTAGGGGACGGGGACGGTTTAAGGTCCAGGTGAGGGTACGGCAACGCTTTAGGGGGAGCGTGCGTGTGAGGGCGCAGGTTAGTGTTAGCGTACGGTTTAGGATTAGGGGACGGGTGAGGGTCAGGCTTCGGGGAAGGGTTAGGGTTATGGTTCGGGCTAGGCTTAGGGTTAGGGGATGGGGACGGTTTAGGGTCCAGGTGAGGGTACGGCAACGCTTTAGGGGGAGCGTGCGTGTGAGGGCGCGGGTTAGTGTTAGCGTACGGGTTAGGATTAGGGGACGGGTGAGGGTCAGGCTTCGGGGAAGGGTTAGGGTTAGGGTTCGGGCTAGGGTTAGGGTTAGGGGACGGGGACGGTTTAGGGTCCAGGTGAGGGTACGGCAACGCTTTAGGGGGAGCGTGCGTGTGAGGGCGCGGGTTAGTGTTAGCGTACGGGTTAGGATTAGGGGACGGGTGAGGGTCAGGCTTCGGGGAAGGATTAGGGTTAGGGTTCGGGCTAGGGTTAGGGTTAGGGGACGGGGACGGTTTAGGGTCCAGGTGAGGGTACGGCAACGCTTTAGGGGGAGCGTGCGTGTGAGGGCGCGGGTTAGTGTTAGCGTACGGGTTAGGATTAGGGGACGGGTGAGGGTCAGGCTTCGGGGAAGGGTTAGGGTTAGGGTTCGGGCTAGGGTTAGGGTTAGGGGACGGGGACGGTTTAGGGTCCGGGTGAGGGTATGGCAACGCTTTAGGGGGAGCGTGCGTGTGAGGGCGCGGGTTAGTGTTAGCGTACGGGTTAGGATTAGGGGACGGGTGAGGGTCAGGCTTCGGGGAAGGTTTAGGGTTAGGGTTCGGGCTAGGGTTAGGGTTAGGGGACGGGGACGGTTTAAGGTCCAGGTGAGGGTACGGCAACGCTTGAGGGGGAGCGTGCGTGTGAGGGCGCGGGTTAGTGTTAGCGTACGGTTTAGGATTAGGGGACGGGTGAGGGTCAGGCTTCGGGGAAGGGTTAGGGTTAGGGTTCGGGCTAGGCTTAGGGTTAGGGGATGGGGACGGTTTAGGGTCCAGGTGAGGGTACGGCAACGCTTGAGGGGGAGCGTGCGTGTGAGGGCGCGGGTTAGTGTTAGTGTACGGGTTAGGATTAGGGGACGGGTGAGTGTCAGGCTTCGGGGAAGGGTTAGGGTTAGTGTTCGGGCTAGGGTTAGGGTTAGGGGACGGGGACGGTTTAGGGTTCAGGTGAGGGTACGGCAATGCTTTAGGGGCAGCGTGCGTGTGAGGGCGCGGGTTAGTGTTAGCGTACGGGTTAGGATTAGGGGACGGGTGAGCGTCAGGCTTCGATGAAGGGTTAGGGTTAGGGTTCGGGCTAGGGTTAGGGTTAGGGGACGGGGACGGTTTAGGGTCCAGGTGAGGGTACGGCAACGCTTTAGGGGGAGCGTGCGTGTGAGGGCGCGGGTTAGTGTTAGCGTGCGGGTTATGATTAGGGGACGGGTGAGGGTCAGGCTTCGGGGAAGGGTTAGGGTTAGGGTTCGGGCTAGGGTTAGGGTTAGGGGATGGGGACGGTTTAGGGTCCAGGTGAGGGTACGGCAACGCTTTAGGGGGAGCGTGCGTGTGAGGGCGCGGGTTAGTGTTAGCGTACGGGTTAGGATTAGGGGACGGGTGAGTGTCAGGCTTCGGGGAAGGGTTAGGGTTAGGGTTCGGGCTAGGGTTAGGGTTAGGGGACGGGGACGGTTTAGGGTCCAGGTGAGTGTACGGCAACGCTTTAGGGGGAGCGTGCGTGTGAGGGCGCGGGTTAGTGTTAGCGTACGGGTTAGGATTAGGGGACGGGTGAGGGTTAGGCTTCGGGGAAGGATTAGGGTTAGGGTTCAGGCTAGGGTTAGGGTTAGGGGACGGGGACGGTTTAGGGTCCAGGTGAGGGTACGGCAACGCTTTAGGGGGAGCGTGCGTGTGAGGGCGTGGGTTAGTGTTAGCGTACGGGTTAGGATTAGGGGACGGGTGAGCGTCAGGCTTCGGGGAAGTGTTAGGGTTAGGGATCGGGCTAGGGTTAGGGTTAGGGGACGGGGACGGTTTAGGGTCCAGGTGACGGTACGGCAACGCTTTAGGGGGAGCGTGCGTGTGAGGGCGCAGGTTAGTGTTAGCTTCCGGTTAGGATAGGGGACAGGTGAGTGTCAGGCTTCGGGGAAGGGTTAGGGTTAGGGTTGGGGCTAGGGTTAGGGTTAGGGGACGGGGACGGTTTAGGGTCTAGGTGAGGGTACGGCAACGCTTTAGGGGGAGCGTGCGTGTGAGGGCGCGGGTTAGTGTTAGCGTACGGGTTAGGATTAGGGGACGGGTGAGTGTCAGGCTTCGGGGAAGGGTTAGGGTTAGCGTTCGGGCTAGGGTTAGGGTTAGGGAACGCGGACGCTTTAGGGTCCATGTGAGGGTACGGCAACGCTTTAGGGTGAGCGTGCGTGTGAGGGCGCGGGTTAGTGTTAGCGTACGGGTTAGGATTAGGGGACGGGTGAGCGTCAGGCTTCGGGGAAGTGTTAGGGTTAGGGTTCAGGCTAGGGTTAGGGTTAGGGGACGGGTACGGTTTAGGGTCCAGGTGAGGGTACGGCAACGCTTTAGGGGGAGCGAGCGTGTGAGGGCGCAGGTTAGTGTTAGCGTACGGGTTAGGATTAGGGGACGGGTGAGGGTCAGGCTTCGGGGAAGGGTTAGGGTTAGGGTTCGGGCTAGGGTTAGGGTTAGGAGACGGGGACGGTTTAGGGTCCAGGTGAGGGTATGGCAACGCTTTAGGGGGAGCGTGGGTGTGAGGGCGTGGGTTAGTGTTAGCGTACGGGTTAGGATTAGGGGACGGGTGAGGGTCAGGCTTCGGGGAAGGGTTAGGGTTAGGGTTCGGGCTAGGGTTATGGTTAGGGGACGGGGACGGTTTAGGGTCCAGGTGAGGGTACGGCAACGCTTTAGGGGGAGCGTGCGTGTGAGGGCGCGGGTTAGTGTTAGCGTACGGGTTAGGATTAGGGGACGGGTGAGGGTCAGGCTTCGGGGAAGGGTTAGGGTTAGGGTTCGGGTAGGCTTAGGGTTAGGGGACGGGGACGGTTTAGGGTCCAGGTGAGGGTACGGCAACGCTTCAGGGGGAGCGTGCGTGTGAGGGCGCGGGTTAGTGTTAGCGTACGGGTTAGGATTAGGGGACGGGTGAGGGTCAGACTTCGGGGAAGGGTTAGGGTTCGGGCTAGGGTTAGGGTTAGGGGACGGGGACGGTTTAGGGTCCAGGTGAGGGTACGGCAACGCTTTAGGGGAAGCGTGCATGTGAGGGCGCGGGTTAGTGTTAGCGTACGGGTTAGGATTAGGGGACGGGTGAGGGTCAGGCTTCGGGGAAGGGTTAGGGTTAGGGTTCGGGCTAGGGTTAGGGTTAGGGGACGGGGACGGTTTAGGGTCCAGGTGGGGGTACGGCAACACTTTAGGGGGAGCGTGCGTGTGAGAGCGCAGGTTAGTGTTAGCGTATGGGTTAGGATTAGGGGACGGGTGAGGATCAGGCTTCGGGGAAGGGTTAGGGTTAGGGTTCGGGCTAGGGTTAGGGTTAGGGGACGGGGACGGTTTAGGGTCCAGGTGAGGGTACGGCAACGCTTTAGGGGGAGCGTGCGTGTGAGGGCGCGGGTTAGTGTTAGCGTACGGGTTAGGATTAGGGGACGGGTGAGGGTCAGGCTTCGGGGAAGGGTTAGGGTTAGGGTTCGGGCTAGGGTTAGGGTTAGGGCACGGGGACGGTTTAGGGTCCAGGTGAGGGTACGGCAACGCTTTAGGGGGAGCGTGCGTGTGAGGGCCTGGGTTAGTGTTAGCGTACGGGTTAGGATTAGGGGACGGGTGAGGGTCAGGCTTCGGGGAAGGGTTAGTGTTAGGGTTCGGGCTAGGGTTAGGGTTAGGGGACGGGGACGGTTTAGGGTCCAGGTGAGGGTACGGCAACGCTTTAGGGGGAGCGTGCGTGTGAGGGCGCGGGTTAGTGTTAGCGTACGGGTTAGGATTAGGGGACGGGTGAGGGTCAGGCTTCGGGGAAGGGTTAGGGTTAGGGTTCGGGCTAGGGTTAGGGTTAGGGGACGGGGACGGTTTAGGGTCCAGGTGAGGGTACGGCAACGCTTCAGGGGGAGCGTGCGTGTGACGGCGCGGGTTAGTGTTAGCGTACGGGTTAGGATTAGGGGACGGGTGAGGGTCAGGCTTCGGGGAAGGGTTAGGGTTAGGGTTCGGGCTAGGGTTAGGGGACGGGGACGGGGACGGTTTAGGGTCCAGGTGAGGGTACGGCAACACTTTAGGGGGAGCGTGCGTGTGAGGGCGCGGGTTAGTGTTAGCGTATGGGTTAGGATTAGGGGACGGGTGAGGGTCAGGCTTCGGGGAAGGGTTAGGGATAGGGTTCGGGCTAGGGTTAGGGTTAGGGGACGGGGACGGTTTAGGGTCCAGGTGATGGTACGGCAACGCTTTAGGGGGAGCGTGCGTGTGAGGGCGCGTGTTAGTGTTAGCGTACGGGTTAGGATTAGGGGACGGGTGAGGGTCAGGCTTCGGGGAAGGGTTAGGGTTAGGGTTCGGGCTAGGGTTAGGGTTAGGGGACGGGGACGGTTTAGGGTCCAGGTGAGGGTACGGCAACGCTTCAGGGGGAGCGTGCGTGTGAGGGCGCGGGTTAGTGTTAGCGTACGGGTTAGGATTAGGGGACGGGTGAGGCTCAGGCTTCGGGGAAGGGTTAGGGTTAGGGTTCGGGCTAGGGTTAGGGTTAGGGGACGGGGACGGTTTAGGGTCCAGGTGAGGGCACGGCAACGCTTTAGGGGGAGCGTGCGTGTGAGGGCGCGGGTTAGTGTTAGCGTACGGGTTAGGATTAGGGGACGGGTGAGGGTCAGGCTTTGGGGAAGGGTTAGGGTTAGGGTTTGGGCTAGGGTTAGGGTTAGGGGACGGGGACGGTTTAGGGTCCAGGTGAGGGTACGGCAACGCTTTAGGGGGAGCGTGCGTGTGAGGGCGCGGGTTAGTGTTAGCGTACGGGTTAGGATTAGGGGACGTGTGAGGGTCAGGCTTCGGGGAAGGGTTAGGGTTAGGGTTCGGGCTAGGGTTAGGGTTAGGGGACGGGGACGGTTTAGGGTCAAGGTGAGGGTACGGCAACGCTTTAGGGGGAGCGTGCGTGTGAGGGCGCGGGTTAGTGTTAGCGTACGGGTTAGGATTAGGGGACGGGTGAGGGTCAGGCTTCGGGGAAGGGTTAGGGTTAGGGTTCAGGTAGGCTTAGGGTTAGGGTACGGGGACGGTTTAGGGTCCAGGTGAGGGTACGGCAACGCTTCAGGGGGAGCGTGCGTGTGAGGGCGCGGGTTAGTGTTAGCGTACGGGTTAGGATTAGGGGACGGGTGAGGGTCAGACTTCGGGGAAGGGTTAGGGTTCGGGCTAGGGTTAGGGTTAGGGGACGGGGACGGTTTAGGGTCCAGGTGAGGGTACGGCAACGCTTTAGGTGAAGCGTGCGTGTGAGGGCGCGGGTTAGTGTTAGCGTACGGGTTAGGATTAGGGGACGGGTGAGGGTCAGGCTTCGGGGAAGGGTTAGGGTTAGGGTTCGGGCTAGGGTTAGGGTTAGGGGACGGGGACGGTTTAGGGTCCAGGTGAGGGTACGGCAACGCTTTAGGGGGAGCGTGCGTGTGAGAGCGCAGGTTAGTGTTAGCGTACGGGTTAGGATTAGGGGACGGGTGAGGATCAGGCTTCGGGGAAGGGTTAGGGTTAGGGTTCGGGCTAGGGTTAGGGTTAGGGTACGGGGACGGTTTAGGGTCCAGGTGAGGGTACGGCAACGCTTTAGGGGGAGCGTGCGTGTGAGGGCGCGGGTTAGTGTTAGCGTACGGGTTAGGATTAGGGGACGGGTGAGGGTCAGGCTTCGGGGAAGGGTTAGGGTTAGGGTTCGGGCTAGGGTTAGGGTTAGGGGACGGGGACGGTTTAGGGTCCAGGTGAGGGTACGGCAACGCTTTAGGGGGAGCGTGCGTGTGAGGGCGCGGGTTAGTGTTAGCGTACGGGTTAGGATTAGGGGACGGGTGAGGGTCAGGCTTCGGGGAAGGGTTAGGGTTAGGGTTCGGGCTAGGGTTAGGGTTAGGGGACGGGGACGGTTTAGGGTCCAGGTGAGGGTACGGCAACGCTTTAGGGGGAGCGTGCGTGTGAGGGCGCAGGTTAGTGTTAGCGTACGGGTTAGGATTAGGGGACGGGTGAGGGTCAGGCTTCGTGGAAGGGTTAGGGTTAGGGTTCGGGCTAGGGTTAGGGTTAGGGTACGGGGATGGTTTAGGGTCCAGGTGAGGGTATGGCAACGCTTTAGGGGGAGCGTGGGTGTGAGGGCGTGGGTTAGTGTTAGCGTACGGGTTAGGATTAGGGGACGGGTGAGGGTCAGGCTTCGGGGAAGGGTTATGGTTATGGTTCGGGCTAGGGTTAGGCTTAGGGGACGGGGACGGTTTAGGGTCCAGGTGAGGGTACGGCAACGCTTTAGGGGGAGCGTGCGTGTGCGGGCGCGTGTTAGTGTTAGCGTACGGGTTAGGATTAGGGGACGGGTGAGGGTCAGGCTTCGGGGAAGGGTTAGGGTTAGGGTTCGGTCTAGGGTTAGGGTTAGGGCACGGGGACGGTTTAGGGTCCAGGTGAGGGTACGGCAACGCTTTAGGGGGAGCGTGCGTGTGAGGGCCTGGGTTAGTGTTAGCGTACGGGTTAGGATTAGGGGACGGGTGAGGGTCAGGCTTCGGGGAAGGGTTAGTGTTAGGGTTCGGGCTAGGGTTAGGGTTAGGGGACGGGGACGGTTTAGGGTCCAGGTGAGGGTACGGCAACGCTTTAGGGGGAGCGTGTGTGTGAGGGCGCGGGTTAGTGTTAGCGTACGGGTTAGGATTAGGGGACGGGTGAGGGTCAGGCTTCGGGGAAGGGTTAGGGTTAGGGTTCGGGCTAGGGTTAGGGTTAGGGGACGGGGACGGTTTAGGGTCCAGGTGAGGGTACGGCAACGCTTCAGGGGGAGCGTGCGTGTGAGGGCGCGGGTTAGTGTTAGCGTACGGGTTAGGATTAGGGGACGGGTGAGGGTCAGGCTTCGGGGAAGGGTTAGGGTTAGGGTTCGGGCTAGGGTTAGGGTTAGGGGACGGGGACGGTTTAGGGTCCAGGTGAGGGTACGGCAACGATTTAGGGGGAGCGTGCGTGTGAGGGCGCGGGTTAGTGTTAGCGTACGGGTTAGGATTAGGGGACGGGTGAGCGTCAGGCTTCGGGGAAGGGTTAGGGTTAGGGTTCGGGCTAGGGTTAGGGTTAGGGGATGGGGACGGTTTAGGGTCCAGGTGAGGGTACGGCAACTCTTTAGGGGGAGCGTGCGTGTGAGGGCGCGGGTCAGTGTTAGCGTACGGGTTAGGATTAGGGGACGGGTGAGGGTCAGGCTTCGGGGAAGGGTTAGGGTTAGGGTTCGGGCTAGGGTTAGGGTTAGGGGACGGGGACGGTTTAGGGTCCAGGTGAGGGTACGGCAACGCTTTAGGGGGAGCGTGCGTGTGAGGGCGCGGGTTAGTGTTAGCGTACGGGTTAGGATTAGGGGACGGGTGAGGCTCAGGCTTCGGGGAAGGTTTAGGGTTAGGGTTCGGGCTAGGGTTAGGGTTAGGGGACGGGGACGGTTTAGGGTCCAGGTGAGGGTACGGCAACGCTTTAGGGGGAGCGTGCGTGTGAGGGCGCGGGTTAGTGTTAGCGTACGGGTTAGGATTAGGGGACGGGTGAGGGTCAGGCTTCGGGGAAGGGTTAGGGTTAGGGTTCGGGCTAGGGTTAGGGTTAGGGGACGGGGACGGTTTAGGGTCCAGGTGAGGGTACGGCAACGCTTTAGGGGGAGCGTGCGTGTGAGGGCGCGGGTTAGTGTTAGCGTACGGGTTAGGATTAGGGGACGGGTGAGGGTCAGGCTTCGGGGAAGTGTTAGGTTTAGGGTTCGGGCTAGGGTTAGGATTAGGGGACGGGGAGGGTTTAGGGTCCAGGTGAGGGTACGGCAACGCTTTAGGGGGAGCGTGCGTGTGAGGGCGCGGGTTAGTGTTAGCGTACTGGTTAGGATTAGGGGACGGGTGAGGGTCAGGCTTCGGGGAAGGGTTAGGGTTAGGGTTCGGGCTAGGGTTAGGGTTAGGGGACGGGGACGGTTTAGGGTCCAGGTGAGGGTACGGCAACGCTTTAGGGGTAGCGTGTTTGTGAGGGCGTGGGTTAGTGTTAGCGTACGGGTTAGGATTAGGGGACGGGTGAGGGTCAGGCTTCGGGGAAGGGTTAGGGTTAGGGTTCGGGCTAGGGTTAGGGTTAGGGGACGGGGACGGTTTAGGGTCCAGGTGAGGGTTCGGCAACGCTTTAGGGCGAGCGTGCGTGTGAGGGCGTGGGTTAGTGTTACAGTACGTGTTAGGATTAGGGGACGGGTGAGGGTCAGGCTTCGGGGAAGGGTTAGGGTTAGGGTTCGGGCTAGGGTTAGGGTTAGGGGACGGGGACGGTTTAGGGTCCAGGTGAGGGTACGGCAACGCTTTAGGGGGAGCGTGCGTGTGAGGGCGCGGGTTAGTGTTAGCGTACGGGTTAGGATTAGGGGACGGGTGAGTGTCAGGCTTCGGGGAAGGGTTAGGGTTAGGGTTCGGGCTAGGGTTAGGGTCAGGGGACGGGGACGGTTTAGGGTCCAGGTGAGGGTACGGCAACGGTTTAGGGCGAGTGTGCGTGTGAGGGCGCGGGTTAGTGTTAGCGTACGGGTTAGGATTAGGGGACGGGTGAGGGTCAGGCTTCGGGGAAGGGTTAGGGTTAGGGTTCGGTCTAGGGTTAGGGTTAGGGGACGGGGACGGTTTAGGGTCCAAGTGAGGGTACGGCAATGGTTTAGGGGGAGCGTGCGTGTGAGGGCGCGGGTTAGTGTTAGCGTACGGGTTAGGATTAGGGGACGGGTGAGGGTCAGGCTTCGGGGAAGAGTTAGGGTTAGGGTTCGGGCTAGGGTTAGGGTTAGGGGACGGGGACGGTTTAGGGTCCAGGTGAGGGTACGGCAACGCTTTAGGGGGAGCGTGCGTGTGAGGGCGCGGGTTAGTGTTAGCGTACGGGTTAGGATTAGGGGACAGGTGAGGGTCAGGCTTCGGGGAAGGGTTAGGGTTAGGGTTCGGGCTAGGGTTAGGGTTAGGGGACGGGGACGGTTTAGGGTCCAGGTGAGGGTATGGCAACGCTTTAGGGGGAGCGTGCGTGTGAGGGCGCGGGTTAGTGTTAGCGTACGGGTTAGGATTAGGGGACTGGTGAGGGTCAGGCTTCGGGGAAGGGTTAGGGTTCGGGCTAGGGTTAGGGTTAGGGGACGGGGACGGTTTACGTTCCAGGTGAGGGTACGGCAACGCTTTAGGGGGAGCGTGCGTGTGAGGGCGCGGGTTAGTGTTAGCGTACGGGTTAGGATTAGGGGACGGGTGAGGGTCAGGCTTCGGGGAAGGTTTAGGGTTAGGGTTCGGGCTAGGGTTAGGGTTAGGGGACGGGGACGGTTTAAGGTCCAGGTGAGGGTACGGCAACGCTTTAGGGGGAGCGTGCGTGTGAGGGCGCAGGTTAGTGTTAGCGTACGGTTTAGGATTAGGGGACGGGTGAGGGTCAGGCTTCGGGGAAGGGTTAGGGTTATGGTTCGGGCTAGGCTTAGGGTTAGGGGATGGGGACGGTTTAGGGTCCAGGTGAGGGTACGGCAACGCTTTAGGGGGAGCGTGCGTGTGAGGGCGCGGGTTAGTGTTAGCGTACGGGTTAGGATTAGGGGACGGGTGAGCGTCAGGCTTCGGGGAAGGGTTAGGGTTAGGGTTCGGGCTAGGGTTAGGGTTAGGGGACGGGGACGGTTTAGGGTCCAGGTGAGGGTACGGCAACGCTTTAGGGGGAGCGTGCGTGTGAGGGCGCGGGTTAGTGTTAGCGTACGGGTTAGGATTAGGGGACGGGTGAGGGTCAGGCTTCGGGGAAGGATTAGGGTTAGGGTTCGGGCTAGGGTTAGGGTTAGGGGACGGGGACGGTTTAGGGTCCAGGTGAGGGTACGGCAACGCTTTAGGGGGAGCGTGCGTGTGAGGGCGCGGGTTAGTGTTAGCGTACGGGTTAGGATTAGGGGACGGGTGAGGGTCAGGCTTCGGGGAAGGGTTAGGGTTAGGGTTCGGGCTAGGGTTAGGGTTAGGGGACGGGGACGGTTTAGGGTCCGGGTGAGGGTATGGCAACGCTTTAGGGGGAGCGTGCGTGTGAGGGCGCGGGTTAGTGTTAGCGTACGGGTTAGGATTAGGGGACGGGTGAGGGTCAGGCTTCGGGGAAGGTTTAGGGTTAGGGTTCGGGCTAGGGTTAGGGTTAGGGGACGGGGACGGTTTAAGGTCCAGGTGAGGGTACGGCAACGCTTGAGGGGGAGCGTGCGTGTGAGGGCGCGGGTTAGTGTTAGCGTACGGTTTAGGATTAGGGGACGGGTGAGGGTCAGGCTTCGGGGAAGGGTTAGGGTTAGGGTTCGGGCTAGGCTTAGGGTTAGGGGATGGGGACGGTTTAGGGTCCAGGTGAGGGTACGGCAACGCTTTAGGGGGAGCGTGCGTGTGAGGGCGCGGGTTAGTGTTAGCGTACGGGTTAGGATTAGGGGACGGGTGAGTGTCAGGCTTCGGGGAAGGGTTAGGGTTAGTGTTCGGGCTAGGGTTAGGGTTAGGGGACGGGGACGGTTTAGGGTTCAGGTGAGGGTACGGCAATGCTTTAGGGGGAGCGTGCGTGTGAGGGCGCGGGTTAGTGTTAGCGTACGGGTTGGGATTAGGGGACGGGTGAGCGTCAGGCTTCGATGAAGGGTTAGGGTTAGGGTTCGGGCTAGGGTTAGGGTTAGGGGACGGGGACGGTTTAGGGTCCAGGTGAGGGTACGGCAACGCTTTAGGGGGAGCGTGCGTGTGAGGGCGCGGGTTAGTGTTAGCGTGCGGGTTATGATTAGGGGACGGGTGAGGGTCAGGCTTCGGGGAAGGGTTAGGGTTAGGGTTCGGGCTAGGGTTAGGGTTAGGGGATGGGGACGGTTTAGGGTCCAGGTGAGGGTACGGCAACGCTTTAGGGGGAGCGTGCGTGTGAGGGCGCGGGTTAGTGTTAGCGTACGGGTTAGGATTAGGGGACGGGTGAGTGTCAGGCTTCGGGGAAGGGTTAGGGTTAGGGTTCGGGCTAGGGTTAGGGTTAGGGGACGGGGACGGTTTAGGGTCCAGGTGAGTGTACGGCAACGCTTTAGGGGGAGCGTGCGTGTGAGGGCGCGGGTTAGTGTTAGCGTACGGGTTAGGATTAGGGGACGGGTGAGGGTCAGGCTTCGGGGAAGGATTAGGGTTAGGGTTCGGGCTAGGGTTAGGGTTAGGGGACGGGGACGGTTTAGGGTCCAGGTGAGGGTACGGCAACGCTTTAGGGGGAGCGTGCGTGTGAGGGCGTGGGTTAGTGTTAGCGTACGGGTTAGGATTAGGGGACGGGTGAGCGTCAGGCTTCGGGGAAGTGTTAGGGTTAGGGATCGGGCTAGGGTTAGGGTTAGGGGACGGGGACGGTTTAGGGTCCAGGTGACGGTACGGCAACGCTTTAGGGGGAGCGTGCGTGTGAGGGCGCAGGTTAGTGTTAGCTTCCGTTAGGATAGGGGACAGGTGAGTGTCAGGCTTCGGGGAAGGGTTAGGGTTAGGGTTGGGGCTAGGGTTAGGGTTAGGGGACGGGGACGGTTTAGGGTCTAGGTGAGGGTACGGCAACGCTTTAGGGGGAGCGTGCGTGTGAGGGCGCGGGTTAGTGTTAGCGTACGGGTTAGGATTAGGGGACGGGTGAGTGTCAGGCTTCGGGGAAGGGTTAGGGTTAGCGTTCGGGCTAGGGTTAGGGTTAGGGGACGCGGACGCTTTAGGGTCCATGTGAGGGTACGGCAACGCTTTAGGGTGAGCGTGCGTGTGAGGGCGCGGGTTAGTGTTAGCGTACGGGTTAGGATTAGGGGACGGGTGAGCGTCAGGCTTCGGGGAAGTGTTAGGGTTAGGGTTCAGGCTAGGGTTAGGGTTAGGGGACGGGGACGGTTTAGGGTCCAGGTGAGGGTACGGCAACGCTTTAGGGGGAGCGTGCGTGTGAGGGCGTGCATTAGTGTTAGCGTACGGGTTAGGATTAGGGGACGGGTGAGGGTCAGGCTTCGGGGAAGGGTTAGGGTTAGGGTTCGGGCTAGGGTTAGGGTTAGGGGACGGGGACGGTTTAGGGTCCAGGTGAGGGTACGGCAACGCTTTAGGGGGAGCGTGCGTGTGAGGGCGTGGGTTAGTGTTAGCGTACGGGTTAGGATTAGGGGACTGGTGAGCGTCAGGCTTCGGGGAAGGGTTAGGGTTAGGGTTCGGGCTAGGCTTAGGGTTAGGGGACGGGGACGGTTTAGGGTCCAGGTGAGGGTACGGCAACGCTTTAGGGGGAGCGTGCGTGTGAGGGCGTGGGTTAGTGTTAGCGTGCGGGTTATGTTTAGGGGACGGGTGAGGGTCAGGCTTTGGGGAAGGGTTAGGGTTAGGGTTCGGCCTAGGGTTAGGGTTAGGGGACGGGGACGGTTTAGGGTCCAGGTGAGGGTACGGCAACGCTTTAGGGGGAGCGTGCGTGTGAGGGCGCGGGTTAGTGTTAGCGTACGGGTTAGGATTAGGGGACGGGTGAGGGTCAGGCTTCGGGGAAGTGTTAGGGTTAGGTTTCGGGCTAGGGTTAGGGTTAGGGGACGGGGAGGGTTTAGGGTCCAGGTGAGGGTACGGCAACGCTTTAGGGGGAGCGTGCGTGTGAGGGCACAGGTTAGTGTTAGCGTATTGGTTAGGATTAGGGGACGGGTGAGGGTCAGGCTTCGGGGAAGGGTTAGGGTTAGGGTTCGGGCTAGGGTTAGGGTTAGGGGACGGGGACGGTTTAGGGTCCAGGTGAGGGTACGGCAACGCTTTAGGGGGAGCGTGCGTGTGAGGGCGTGGGTTAGTGTTAGCGTACGGGTTAGGATTAGGGGACGGGTGAGGGTCAGGCTTCGGGGAAGGGTTAGGGTTAGGGTTCGGGCTAGGGTTAGGGTTAGGGGACGGGGACGGTTTAGGGTCCAGGTGAGGGTACGGCAACGCTTTAGGGCGAGCGTGCGTGTGAGGGCGTGGGTTAGTGTTAGCGTACGGGTTAGGATTAGGGGACGGGTGAGGGTCAGGCTTCGGGGAAGGGTTAGGGTTAGGGTTCGGGCTAGGGTTAGGGTTAGGGGACGGGGACGGTTTAGGGTCCAGGTGAGGGTACGGCAACGCTTTAGGGGGAGCGTGTGTGTGAGGGCGCGGGTTAGTGTTAGCGTACGGGTTAGGATTAGGGGACGGGTGAGGGTCAGGCTTCGGGGAAGGGTTAGGCTTAGGGTTCGGGCTAGGGTTAGGGTTAGGGGACGGGGATGGTTTAGGGTCCAGGTGAGGGTACGGCAACGCTTTAGGGGGAGCGTGCGTGTGAGGGCGCGGGTTAGTGTTAGCGTACGGGTTAGGATTAGGGGACGGGTGAGGGTCAGGCTTCGGGGAAGTGTTAGGGTTAGGGTTCGGGCTAGGGTTAGGGGACGGGGACGGTTTAGGGTCCAGGTGAGGGTACGGCAACGCTTTAGGGGGAGCGTGCGTGTGAGGGCGCGGGTTAGTGTTAGCGTACGGGTTAGGATTAGGGGACAGGTGAGGGTCAGGCTTCGGGGAAGGGTTACGGTTAGGGTTCGGTCTAGGGTTAGGGTTAGGGGACGGGGACGGTTTAGGGTCCAGGTGAGGGTGCGGCAACGCTTTAGGGGGAGCGTGGGTGTGAGGGCGTGGGTTAGTGTTAGCGTACGGGTTAGGATTAGGGGACGGGTGAGGGTCAGGCTTCGGGGAAGGGTTAGGTTTAGGGTTCGGGCTAGGGTTAGGGTTAGGGGACGGGGACGGTTTAGGGTCCAGGTGAGGGTACGGCAATGCTTTAGGGGGAGCGTGCGTGTGAGGGCGCGGGTTAGTGTTAGCGTACGGGTTAGGATTAGGGGACGGGTGAGGGTCAGGCTTCGGGGAAGGGTTAGGGTTAGGGTTCGGGCTAGGGTTAGGGTTAGGGGACGGGGAGGGTTTAGGGTCCAGGTGAGGGTACGGCAACGCTTTAGGGGGAGCGTGCGTGTGAGGGCGCTGGTTATTGTTAGCGTACGGCTTAGGATTAGGGGACTGGTGAGGGTCAGGCTTCGGGGAAGGGTTAGGGTTCGGGCTAGGGTTAGGGTTAGGGGACGGGGACGGTTTACGTTCCAGGTGAGGGTACGGCAACGCTTTAGGGGGAGCGTGCGTGTGAGGGCGCGGGTTAGTGTTAGCGTACGGGTTAGGATTAGGGGACGGGTGAGGGTCAGGCTTCGGGGAAGGTTTAGGGTTAGGGTTCGGGCTAGGGTTAGGGTTAGGGGACGGGGACGGTTTAAGGTCCAGGTGAGGGTACGGCAACGCTTTAGGGGGAGCGTGCGTGTGAGGGCGCAGGTTAGTGTTAGCGTACGGTTTAGGATTAGGGGACGGGTGAGGGTCAGGCTTCGGGGAAGGGTTAGGGTTATGGTTCGGGCTAGGCTTAGGGTTAGGGGATGGGGACGGTTTAGGGTCCAGGTGAGGGTACGGCAACGCTTTAGGGGGAGCGTGCGTGTGAGGGCGCGGGTTAGTGTTAGCGTACGGGTTAGGATTAGGGGACGGGTGAGCGTCAGGCTTCGGGGAAGGGTTAGGGTTAGGGTTCGGGCTAGGGTTAGGGTTAGGGGACGGGGACGGTTTAGGGTCCAGGTGAGGGTACGGCAACGCTTTAGGGGGAGCGTGCGTGTGAGGGCGCGGGTTAGTGTTAGCGTACGGGTTAGGATTAGGGGACGGGTGAGGGTCAGGCTTCGGGGAAGGATTAGGGTTAGGGTTCGGGCTAGGGTTAGGGTTAGGGGACGGGGACGGTTTAGGGTCCAGGTGAGGGTACGGCAACGCTTTAGGGGGAGCGTGCGTGTGAGGGCGCGGGTTAGTGTTAGCGTACGGGTTAGGATTAGGGGACGGGTGAGGGTCAGGCTTCGGGGAAGGGTTAGGGTTAGGGTTCGGGCTAGGGTTAGGGTTAGGGGACGGGGACGGTTTAGGGTCCGGGTGAGGGTATGGCAACGCTTTAGGGGGAGCGTGCGTGTGAGGGCGCGGGTTAGTGTTAGCGTACGGGTTAGGATTAGGGGACGGGTGAGGGTCAGGCTTCGGGGAAGGTTTAGGGTTAGGGTTCGGGCTAGGGTTAGGGTTAGGGGACGGGGACGGTTTAAGGTCCAGGTGAGGGTACGGCAACGCTTGAGGGGGAGCGTGCGTGTGAGGACGCGGGTTAGTGTTAGCGTACGGGTTAGGATTAGGGGACGGGTGAGGGTCAGGCTTCGGGGAAGGGTTAGGGTTAGGGTTCGGGCTAGGCTTAGGGTTAGGGGATGGGGACGGTTTAGGGTCCAGGTGAGGGTACGGCAACGCTTTAGGGGGAGCGTGCGTGTGAGGGCGCGGGTTAGTGTTAGCGTACGGGTTAGGATTAGGGGACGGGTGAGTGTCAGGCTTCGGGGAAGGGTTAGGGTTAGTGTTCGGGCTAGGGTTAGGGTTAGGGGACGGGGACGGTTTAGGGTTCAGGTGAGGGTACGGCAATGCTTTAGGGGGAGCGTGCGTGTGAGGGCGCGGGTTAGTGTTAGCGTACGGGTTGGGATTAGGGGACGGGTGAGCGTCAGGCTTCGATGAAGGGTTAGGGTTAGGGTTCGGGCTAGGGTTAGGGTTAGGGGACGGGGACGGTTTAGGGTCCAGGTGAGGGTACGGCAACGCTTTAGGGGGAGCGTGCGTGTGAGGGCGCGGGTTAGTGTTAGCGTGCGGGTTATGATTAGGGGACGGGTGAGGGTCAGGCTTCGGGGAAGGGTTAGGGTTAGGGTTCGGGCTAGGGTTAGGGTTAGGGGATGGGGACGGTTTAGGGTCCAGGTGAGGGTACGGCAACGCTTTAGGGGGAGCGTGCGTGTGAGGGCGCGGGTTAGTGTTAGCGTACGGGTTAGGATTAGGGGACGGGTGAGTGTCAGGCTTCGGGGAAGGGTTAGGGTTAGGGTTCGGGCTAGGGTTAGGGTTAGGGGACGGGGACGGTTTAGGGTCCAGGTGAGTGTACGGCAACGCTTTAGGGGGAGCGTGCGTGTGAGGGCGCGGGTTAGTGTTAGCGTACGGGTTAGGATTAGGGGACGGGTGAGGGTCAGGCTTCGGGGAAGGATTAGGGTTAGGGTTCGGGCTAGGGTTAGGGTTAGGGGACGGGGACGGTTTAGGGTCCAGGTGAGGGTACGGCAACGCTTTAGGGGGAGCGTGCGTGTGAGGGCGTGGGTTAGTGTTAGCGTACGGGTTAGGATTAGGGGACGGGTGAGCGTCAGGCTTCGGGGAAGTGTTAGGGTTAGGGATCGGGCTAGGGTTAGGGTTAGGGGACGGGGACGGTTTAGGGTCCAGGTGACGGTACGGCAACGCTTTAGGGGGAGCGTGCGTGTGAGGGCGCAGGTTAGTGTTAGCTTCCGTTAGGATAGGGGACAGGTGAGTGTCAGGCTTCGGGGAAGGGTTAGGGTTAGGGTTGGGGCTAGGGTTAGGGTTAGGGGACGGGGACGGTTTAGGGTCTAGGTGAGGGTACGGCAACGCTTTAGGGGGAGCGTGCGTGTGAGGGCGCGGGTTAGTGTTAGCGTACGGGTTAGGATTAGGGGACGGGTGAGTGTCAGGCTTCGGGGAAGGGTTAGGGTTAGCGTTCGGGCTAGGGTTAGGGTTAGGGGACGCGGACGCTTTAGGGTCCATGTGAGGGTACGGCAACGCTTTAGGGTGAGCGTGCGTGTGAGGGCGCGGGTTAGTGTTAGCGTACGGGTTAGGATTAGGGGACGGGTGAGCGTCAGGCTTCGGGGAAGTGTTAGGGTTAGGGTTCAGGCTAGGGTTAGGGTTAGGGGACGGGGACGGTTTAGGGTCCAGGTGAGGGTACGGCAACGCTTTAGGGGGAGCGTGCGTGTGAGGGCGTGCATTAGTGTTAGCGTACGGGTTAGGATTAGGGGACGGGTGAGGGTCAGGCTTCGGGGAAGGGTTAGGGTTAGGGTTCGGGCTAGGGTTAGGGTTAGGGGACGGGGACGGTTTAGGGTCCAGGTGAGGGTACGGCAACGCTTTAGGGGGAGCGTGCGTGTGAGGGCGTGGGTTAGTGTTAGCGTACGGGTTAGGATTAGGGGACTGGTGAGCGTCAGGCTTCGGGGAAGGGTTAGGGTTAGGGTTCGGGCTAGGCTTAGGGTTAGGGGACGGGGACGGTTTAGGGTCCAGGTGAGGGTACGGCAACGCTTTAGGGGGAGCGTGCGTGTGAGGGCGTGGGTTAGTGTTAGCGTGCGGGTTATGTTTAGGGGACGGGTGAGGGTCAGGCTTTGGGGAAGGGTTAGGGTTAGGGTTCGGCCTAGGGTTAGGGTTAGGGGACGGGGACGGTTTAGGGTCCAGGTGAGGGTACGGCAACGCTTTAGGGGGAGCGTGCGTGTGAGGGCGCGGGTTAGTGTTAGCGTACGGGTTAGGATTAGGGGACGGGTGAGGGTCAGGCTTCGGGGAAGTGTTAGGGTTAGGTTTCGGGCTAGGGTTAGGGTTAGGGGACGGGGAGGGTTTAGGGTCCAGGTGAGGGTACGGCAACGCTTTAGGGGGAGCGTGCGTGTGAGGGCACAGGTTAGTGTTAGCGTATTGGTTAGGATTAGGGGACGGGTGAGGGTCAGGCTTCGGGGAAGGGTTAGGGTTAGGGTTCGGGCTAGGGTTAGGGTTAGGGGACGGGGACGGTTTAGGGTCCAGGTGAGGGTACGGCAACGCTTTAGGGGGAGCGTGCGTGTGAGGGCGTGGGTTAGTGTTAGCGTACGGGTTAGGATTAGGGGACGGGTGAGGGTCAGGCTTCGGGGAAGGGTTAGGGTTAGGGTTCGGGCTAGGGTTAGGGTTAGGGGACGGGGACGGTTTAGGGTCCAGGTGAGGGTACGGCAACGCTTTAGGGCGAGCGTGCGTGTGAGGGCGTGGGTTAGTGTTAGCGTACGGGTTAGGATTAGGGGACGGGTGAGGGTCAGGCTTCGGGGAAGGGTTAGGGTTAGGGTTCGGGCTAGGGTTAGGGTTAGGGGACGGGGACGGTTTAGGGTCCAGGTGAGGGTACGGCAACGCTTTAGGGGGAGCGTGTGTGTGAGGGCGCGGGTTAGTGTTAGCGTACGGGTTAGGATTAGGGGACGGGTGAGGGTCAGGCTTCGGGGAAGGGTTAGGCTTAGGGTTCGGGCTAGGGTTAGGGTTAGGGGACGGGGATGGTTTAGGGTCCAGGTGAGGGTACGGCAACGCTTTAGGGGGAGCGTGCGTGTGAGGGCGCGGGTTAGTGTTAGCGTACGGGTTAGGATTAGGGGACGGGTGAGGGTCAGGCTTCGGGGAAGTGTTAGGGTTAGGGTTCGGGCTAGGGTTAGGGGACGGGGACGGTTTAGGGTCCAGGTGAGGGTACGGCAACGCTTTAGGGGGAGCGTGCGTGTGAGGGCGCGGGTTAGTGTTAGCGTACGGGTTAGGATTAGGGGACAGGTGAGGGTCAGGCTTCGGGGAAGGGTTACGGTTAGGGTTCGGTCTAGGGTTAGGGTTAGGGGACGGGGACGGTTTAGGGTCCAGGTGAGGGTGCGGCAACGCTTTAGGGGGAGCGTGGGTGTGAGGGCGTGGGTTAGTGTTAGCGTACGGGTTAGGATTAGGGGACGGGTGAGGGTCAGGCTTCGGGGAAGGGTTAGGTTTAGGGTTCGGGCTAGGGTTAGGGTTAGGGGACGGGGACGGTTTAGGGTCCAGGTGAGGGTACGGCAATGCTTTAGGGGGAGCGTGCGTGTGAGGGCGCGGGTTAGTGTTAGCGTACGGGTTAGGATTAGGGGACGGGTGAGGGTCAGGCTTCGGGGAAGGGTTAGGGTTAGGGTTCGGGCTAGGGTTAGGGTTAGGGGACGGGGAGGGTTTAGGGTCCAGGTGAGGGTACGGCAACGCTTTAGGGGGAGCGTGCGTGTGAGGGCGCTGGTTATTGTTAGCGTACGGCTTAGGATTAGGGGACGGGTGAGGGTCAGGCTTCGGGGAAGGGTTAGGGTTAGGGTTCGGGCTAGGGTTAGGGTTAGGGGACGGGGACGGTTTAGGGTCCAGGTGAGGGTACGGCAACGCTTTAGGGGGAGCGTGCGTGTGAGGGCGTGGGTTAGTGTTAGCGTACGGGTTAGGATTAGGGGACGGGTGAGGGTCAGGCTTCGGGAAGGGTTAGGGTTAGGGTTCGGGCTAGGGTTAGGGTTAGGGGACGGGGACGGTTTAGGGTCCAGGTGAGGGTACGGCAAAGCTTTAGGGGGAGCGTGTGTGTGAGGGCGCGGGTTAGTGTTAGCGTACGGGTTAGGATTAGGGGACGGGTGAGGGTCAGGCTTCGGGGAAGGGTTGTGGTTAGGGTTCGGGCTAGGGTTAGGGTTAGGGGACGGGGACGGTTTAGGGTCCAGGTGAGGGTACGGCAACGGTTTAGGGGGAGCGTGCGTGTGAGGGCGCGGGTTAGTGTTATCGTACGGGTTAGGATTAGGGGACGGGTGAGGGTCAGGCTTCGGGGAAGGGTTAGGGTTAGGGTTCGGGCTAGGGTTAGGGTTAGGGGACGGGGACGGTTTAGGGTCCAGGTGAGGGTACGGCAACGCTTTAGGGGGAGCGTGCGTGTGAGGGCGCGGGTTAGTGTTAGCGTACGGGTTAGGATTAGGGGACGGGTGAGGGTCAGGCTTCGGGGAAGGGTTAGGGTTAGGGTTCGGGCTAGGGTTAGGGGACGGGGACGGTTTAGGGTCCAGGTGAGGGTACGGCAACGCTTTAGGGGTAGCGTGCGTGTGAGGGGGCGGGTTAGTGTTAGCGTACGGGTGAGGATTAGGGGACGGGTGAGGGTCAGGCTTCGGGGAAGGGTTAGGGTTAGGGATCGGGCTAGGGTTAGGGTTAGGGGACGGGGACGGTTTAGGGTCCAGGTGAGGGTGCGGCAACGCTTTAGGGGGAGCGTGGGTGTGAGGGCGTGGGTTAGTGTTAGCGTACGGGTTAGGATTAGGGGACGGGTGAGGGTCAGGCTTCGGGGAAGTGTTAGGGTTAGGGTTCGGTCTAGGGTTAGGGTTAGGGGACGGGGACGGTTTAGGGTCCAGGTGAGGGTACGGCAATGCTTTAGGGGGAGCGTGCGTGTGAGGGCGCGGGTTAGTGTTAGCGTACGGGTTAGGATTAGGGGACGGGTGAGGGTCAGGCTTCGGGGAAGGGTTAGGGTTAGGGTTCGGGCTAGGGTTAGGGTTAGGGGACGGGGACGGTTTAGGGTCCAGGTGAGGGTACGGCAACGCTTTAGGGGGAGCGTGCGTGTGAGGGCGCGGGTTAGTGTTAGCGTACGGGTTAGGATTAGGGGACGGGTGAGGGTCAGGCTTCGGGGAAGTGTTAGGGTTAGGGTTCGGGCTAGGGTTAGGGGACGGGGACGGTTTAGGGTCCAGGTGAGGGTACGGCAACGCTTTAGGGGGAGCGTGCGTGTGAGGGCGCGGGTTAGTGTTAGCGTACGGGTTAGGATTAGGGGACAGGTGAGGGTCAGGCTTCGGGGAAGGTTTACGGTTAGGGTTCGGGCTAGGGTTAGGGTTAGGGGACGGGGACGGTTTAGGGTCCAGGTGAGGGTGCGGCAACGCTTTAGGGGGAGCGTGGGTGTGAGGGCGTGGGTTAGTGTTAGCGTACGGGTTAGGATTAGGGGACGGGTGAGGGTCAGGCTTCGGGGAAGGGTTAGGTTTAGGGTTCGGGCTAGGGTTAGGGTTAGGGGACGGGGACGGTTTAGGGTCCAGGTGAGGGTACGGCAATGCTTTAGGGGGAGCGTGCGTGTGAGGGCGCGGGTTAGTGTTAGCGTACGGGTTAGGATTAGGGGACGGGTGAGGGTCAGGCTTCGGGGAAGGGTTAGGGTTAGGGTTCGGGCTAGGGTTAGGGTTAGGGGACGGGGAGGGTTTAGGGTCCAGGTGAGGGTACGGCAACGCTTTAGGGGGAGCGTGCGTGTGAGGGCGCTGGTTATTGTTAGCGTACGGCTTAGGATTAGGGGACGGGTGAGGGTCAGGCTTCGGGGAAGGGTTAGGGTTAGGGTTCGGGCTAGGGTTAGGGTTAGGGGACGGGGACGGTTTAGGGTCCAGGTGAGGGTACGGCAACGCTTTAGGGGGAGCGTGCGTGTGAGGGCGTGGGTTAGTGTTAGCGTACGGGTTAGGATTAGGGGACGGGTGAGGGTCAGGCTTCGGGAAGGGTTAGGGTTAGGGTTCGGGCTAGGGTTAGGGTTAGGGGACGGGGACGGTTTAGGGTCCAGGTGAGGGTACGGCAAAGCTTTAGGGGGAGCGTGTGTGTGAGGGCGCGGGTTAGTGTTAGCGTACGGGTTAGGATTAGGGGACGGGTGAGGGTCACGCTTCGGGGAAGGGTTGTGGTTAGGGTTCGGGCTAGGGTTAGGGTTAGGGGACGGGGACGGTTTAGGGTCCAGGTGAGGGTACGGCAACGGTTTAGGGGGAGCGTGCGTGTGAGGGCGCGGGTTAGTGTTAGCGTACGGGTTAGGATTAGGGGACGGGTGAGGGTCAGGCTTCGGGGAAGGGTTAGGGTTAGGGTTCGGGCTAGGGTTAGGGTTAGGGGACGGGGACGGTTTAGGGTCCAGGTGAGGGTACGGCAACGCTTTAGGGGGAGCGTGCGTGTGAGGGCGCGGGTTAGTGTTAGCGTACGGGTTAGGATTAGGGGACGGGTGAGGGTCAGGCTTCGGGGAAGGGTTAGGGTTAGGGTTCGGGCTAGGGTTAGGGGACGGGGACGGTTTAGGGTCCAGGTGAGGGTACGGCAACGCTTTAGGGGTAGCGTGCGTGTGAGGGGGCGGGTTAGTGTTAGCGTACGGGTTAGGATTAGGGGACGGGTGAGGGTCAGGCTTCGGGGAAGGGTTAGGTTTAGGGATCGGGCTAGGGTTAGGGTTAGGGGACGGGGACGGTTTAGGGTCCAGGTGAGGGTGCGGCAACGCTTTAGGGGGAGCGTGGGTGTGAGGGCGTGGGTTAGTGTTAGCGTACGGGTTAGGATTAGGGGACGGGTGAGGGTCAGGCTTCGGGGAAGTGTTAGGGTTAGGGTTCGGTCTAGGGTTAGGGTTAGGGGACGGGGACGGTTTAGGGTCCAGGTGAGGGTACGGCAATGCTTTAGGGGGAGCGTGCGTGTGAGGGCGCGGGTTAGTGTTAGCGTACGGGTTAGGATTAGGGGACGGGTGAGGGTCAGGCTTCGGGGAAGGGTTAGGGTTAGGGTTCGGGCTAGGGTTAGGGGACGGGGACGGTTTAGGGTCCAGGTGAGGGTACGGCAACGCTTTAGGGGTAGCGTGCGTGTGAGGGGGCGGGTTAGTGTTAGCGTACGGGTTAGGATTAGGGGACGGGTGAGGGTCAGGCTTCGGGGAAGGGTTAGGTTTAGGGATCGGGCTAGGGTTAGGGTTAGGGGACGGGGACGGTTTAGGGTCCAGGTGAGGGTGCGGCAACGCTTTAGGGGGAGCGTGGGTGTGAGGGCGTGGGTTAGTGTTAGCGTACGGGTTAGGATTAGGGGACGGGTGAGGGTCAGGCTTCGGGGAAGTGTTAGGGTTAGGGTTCGGTCTAGGGTTAGGGTTAGGGGACGGGGACGGTTTAGGGTCCAGGTGAGGGTACGGCAATGCTTTAGGGGGAGCGTGCGTGTGAGGGCGCGGGTTAGTGTTAGCGTACGGGTTAGGATTAGGGGACGGGTGAGGGTCAGGCTTCGGGGAAGGGTTAGGGTTAGGGTTCGGGCTAGGGTTAGGGTTAGGGGACGGGGACGGTTTAGGGTCCAGGTGAGGGTACGGCAACGCTTTAGGGGGAGCGTGCGTGTGAGGGCGCGGGTTAGTGTTAGCGTACGGGTTAGGATTAGGGGACGGGTGAGGGTCAGGCTTCGGGGAAGGTTTAGGGTTAGGGTTCGGGCTAGGGTTAGGGTTAGGGGACGGGGACGGTTTAGGATCCAGGTGAGGGTATGGCAACGCTTTAGGGGGAGCGTGCGTGTGAGGGCTCGGGTTAGTGTTAGCGTACGGTTTAGGATTAGGGGACGGGTGAAGGTCAGGCTTCGGGGAATGGTTAGGGTTCGGGCTAGGGTTACGGTTAGGGGACGGGGACGGTTTAGGGTCCAGGTGAGGGTACGGCAACGCTTCAGGGGGAGCGTGCATGTGAGGGCGCGGGTTAGTGTTAGCGTACGGCTTAGGATTAGGGGACGGGTGAGGGTCAGGCTTCGGGGAAGGGTTAGGGTTATTGTTCGGGCTAGGGTTAGGGTTAGTGGATGGGGACGGTTTAAGGTCCAGGTGAGGGTACGGCAACGCTTTAGGGGGAGCGTGCGTGTGAGGGCGCGGGTTAGTGTTAGCGTACGGGTTAGCATTAGTGGACGGGTGAGGGTCAGGCTTCGGGGAAGTGTTAGTGTTAGGGTTCGGGCTAGGGTTAGGGTTAGGGGACGGGGACGGGTTAGGGTCCAGGTGAGGGTACGGCAACGCTTTAGCGGGAGCGTGCGTGTGAGGGCGCGGGTTAGTGTTAGCGTACGGGTTAGGATTAGGGGACGGGTGAGCGTCAGGCTTCGGGGAAGGGTTAGGGTTAGGGTTCGGGCTAGGGTTACGGTTAGGGGACGGGGACGGTTTAGGGTCCAGGTGAGGGTATGGCAACGCTTTAGGGGGAGCGTGGTTGTGAGGGCGCGGGTTAGTGTTAGCGTACGGGTTAGGATTAGGGGACGGGTGAGGGTCAGGCTTCGGGGAAGGGTTAGGGTTAGGGTTCGGGCTAGGGTTAGGGTTAGGGGACGGGGACGGTTTAGGGTCCAGGTGAGGGTATGGCAACGCTTTAGGGGGAGCGTGGGTGTGAGGGCGCGGGTTAGTGTTAGCGTACGGGTTAGGATTAGGGGACGGGTGAGGGTCAGGCTTCGGGGAAGGGTTAGGGTTAGGGTTCGGGCTAGGGTTAGGGTTAGGGGACGGGGACGGTTTAGGGTCCAGGTGAGGGTACGGCAACGCTTTAGGGGGAGCGTGCGTGTGAGGGCGCGGGTTAGTGTTAGCGTACGGGTTAGGATTAGGGGAGGGTGAGGGTCAGGCTTCGGGGAAGGGTTAGGGTTAGGGTTCGGGCTAGGGTTAGGGTTAGGGCACGGGGACGGTTTAGGGTCCAGGTGAGGGTACGGCAACGCTTTAGGGGGAGCGTGCGTGTGAGGGCCTGGGTTAGTGTTAGCGTAAGGGTTAGGATTAGGGGACGGGTGAGGGTCAGGCTTCGGGGAAGGGTTAGTGTTAGGGTTCGGGCTAGGGTTAGGGTTAAGGGACGGGGAAGGTTTAGGGTCCAGGTGAGGGTACGGCAACGCTTTAGGGGGAGCGTGCGTGTGAGGGCGCGGGTTAGTGTTAGCGTACGGGTTAGGATTAGGGGACGGGTGAGGGTCAGGCTTCGGGGAAGGGTTAGGGTTAGGGTTCGGGCTAGGGTTAGGGTTAGGGGACGGGGACGGTTTAGGCTCCAGGTGAGGGTACGGCAACGCTTTAGGGGGAGCGTGCGTGTGAGGGCGCGGGTTAGTGTTAGCGTACGGGTTAGGATTAGGGGACGGGTGAGGGTCAGGCTTCGGGGAAGGGTTAGGGTTAGGGTTCGGGCTAGGGTTAGTGTTAGGGGACGGAGACGGTTTAGGGTCCAGGTGAGGGTACGGCAACGCTTTAGGGGGAGCGTGCGTGTGAGGGCGCGGGTTAGTGTTAGCGTACGGGTTAGGATTAGGGGACGGGTGAGGGTCAGGCTTCGGGGAAGGGTTAGGGTTAGGGTTCGGGCTAGGGTTAGGGTTAGGGGACGGGGACGGTTTAGTGTCCAGGCGAGGGTACGGCAACGCTTTAGGGGGAGCGTGCGTGTGAGGGCGCGGGTTAGTGTTAGCGTACGGGTTAGGATTAGGGGACGGGTGAGGCTCAGGCTTCGGGGAAGGGTTAGGGTTAGGGTTCGGGCTAGGGTTAGGGTTAGGGGACGGGGACGGTTTAGGGTCCAAGTGAGGGTACGGCAATGCTTTAGGGGGAGCGTGCGTGTGAGGGCGCGGGTTAGTGTTAGCGTACGGGTTAGGATTAGGGCACAGGTGAGGGTCAGGCTTCGGGTAAGGGTTAGGGTTAGGGTTCGGGCTAGGGTTAGGGTTAGGGGACGGGGACGGTTTAGGGTCCAGGTGAGGGTACGGCAACGTTTTAGGGGGAGCGTGAGGGTGAGGGTTAGTGTTAGCGTCCGGGTTAGGATTAGGGGACGTGTGAGGGTCATGCTTCGGGGAAGAGTTAGGGTTAGGGTTCGGCCTAGGGTTAGGGTTAGGGGACGGGGACGGTTTAGGGTCCAGGTGAGGGTACGGCAACGCTTTAGGGGGAGCGTGCGTGTGAGGGCGCGGGTTAGTGTTAGCGTACGGGTTAGGATTAGGGGACGGGTGAGGGTCAGGCTTCGGGGAAGGGTTAGGGTTAGGGTTCGGGCTAGGGTTAGGGTTAGGGGACGGGGACGGTTTAGGGTCCAGGTGAGGGTACGGCAACGCTTTAGGGGGAGCGTGCGTGTGAGGGCGCGGGATAGTGTTAGCATACGGGTTAGGATTAGGGGACGGGTGAGGGTCAGGCTTCGGGGAAGGGTTAGGGTTAGGGTTCGGGCTAGGGTTAGGGTTAGGGGACGGGGACGGTTTAGGGTCCAGGTGAGGGTACGGCAACGCTTTAGGGGGAGCGTGCGTGTGAGGGCGTGGGTTAGTGTTAGCGTACGGGTTAGGATTAGGGGACGGGTGAGGGTCAGGCTTCGGGGAAGGGTTAGGGTTAGGGTTCGGGCTAGGGTTAGGGTTAGGGGACGGGGACGGTTTAGGGTCCAGGTGAGGGTACGGCAACGCTTTAGGGGGAGCGTGCGTGTGAGGGCGCGGGTTAGTGTTAGCGTACGGGTTAGGATTAGGGGACGGGTGAGGGTCAGGCTTCGGGGAAGGGTTAGGGTTAGGGTTCGGGCTAGGGTTAGGGTTAGGGGACGGGGACGGTTTAGGGTCCAGGTGAGGGTACGGCAACGCTTTAGGGGGAGCGTGCGTGTGAGGGTGCGGGGTAGTGTTAGCGTACGGGTTAGGATTAGGGGACGGGTGAGGTTCAGGCTTCGGGGAAGGGTTAGGGTTAGGGTTCGGGCTAGGGTTAGGGTTAGGGGACGGGGACGGTTTAGGGTCCAGGTGAGGGTACGGCAACGCTTTAGGGGGAGCGTGCGTGTGAGGGCGCGGGTTAGTGTTAGCGTACGGTTTAGGATTAGGGGACGGGTGAGGGTCAGGCTTCGGGGAAGGGTTAGGGTTAGGGTTCGGGCTAGGGTTAGGGTTAGGGGACGGGGACGGTTTAGGGTCCAGGTGAGGGTACGGCAACGCTTTAGGGGGAGCGTGCGTGTGAGGGCGCGGGTTAGTGTTAGCGTACGGGTTAGGATTAGGGGACGGGTGAGGGTCAGGCTTCGGGGAAGGGTTAGGGTTAGGGTTCGGGCTAGGGTTAGGGTTGGGGGACGGGGACGGTTTAGGGTCCAGGTGAGGGTACGGCAACGCTTTAGGGGGAGTGTGCGTGTGAGGGAGCGGGTTAGTGTTAGCGTACGGGTTAGGATTAGGGGACGGGTGAGGGTCAGGCTTCGGGGAAGGGTTAGGGTTAGGGTTCGGGCTAGGGTTAGGGTTAGGGGACAGGGACGGTTTAGGGTCCAGGTGAGGGTACGGCAACGCTGTAGGGGGAGCGTGCGTGTGAGGGCGCGGGTTAGTGTTAGCGTACGGGTTAGGATTAGGGGACGGGTGAGGGTCAGGCTTCGGGGAAGTGTTAGGGTTAGGGTTCGGGCTAGGGTTAGGGGACGGTGACGGTTTAGACTCCAGGTGAGGGTACGGCAACGCTTTAGGGGGAGCGTGCGTGTGAGGGGGCGGGTTAGTGTTAGCGTACGGGTTAGGATTAGGGGACGGGTGAGGGTCAGGCTTCGGGGAAGGGTTAGGGTTAGGGTTCGGTCTAGGGTTAGGGTTAGGGGACGGGGACGGTTTAGGGTCCAGGTGAGGTACGGCAATGCTTTAGGGGGAGCGTGCGTGTGAGGGCACGGGTTAGTGTTAGCGTACGGGTTAGGATTAGGGGACGGGTGAGGGTCCGGCTTCGGGGAAGAGTTAGGGTTAGGGTTCGGGCTAGGGTTAGGGTTAGGGGACGGGGACGGTTTAGGGTCCAGGTGAGGGTACGGCAACGCTTTAGGGGGAGCGTGCGTGTGAGGGCGCGGGTTAGTGTTAGCGTACGGGTTAGGATTAGGGGACGGGTGAGGGTCAGGCTTCGGGGAACGGTTAGGGTTAGGGTTCGGGCTAGGGTTAGGGTTAGGGGACGGGGACGGTTTAGGGTCCAGGTGAGGGTATGGCAACGCTTTAGGGGGAGCGTGCGTGTGAGGGCGAGGGTTAGTGTTAGCGTACGGGTTAGGATTAGGGGACGGGTGAGGGTCAGGCTTCGGGGAAGGGTTAGGGTTCGGGCTAGGGTTAGGGTTAGGGGACGGGGACGGTTTAGGGTCCAGGTGAGGGTACGGCAACGCTTTAGGGGGAGCGTGCGTGTGAGGGCGTGGGTTAGTGTTAGCGTACGGGTTAGGATTAGGGGACGGGTGAGGGTCAGGCTTCGGGGAAGGTTTAGGGTTAGGGTTCGGGCTAGGGTTAGGGTTAGGGGACGGGGACGGTTTAAGGTCCAGGTGAGGGTACAGCAACGCTTTAGGGGGAGCGAGCGTGTGAGGGCACAGGTTAGTGTTAGCGTACGGTTTAGGATTAGGGGACGGGTGAGGGTCAGGCTTCGGGGAAGTGTTAGGGTTAGGGTTCGGGCTAGGCTTAGGGTTAGGGGATGGGGACGGTTTAGGGTCCAGGTGAGGGTACGGCAACGCTTTAGGGGGAGCGTGCGTGTGAGGGCGCGGGTTAGTGTTAGCGTACGGGTTAGGATTAGGGGACGGGTGAGGGTCAGGCTTCGGGGAAGGGTTAGGGTTAGGGTTCGGGCTAGGGTTAGGGTTAGGGGACAGGGACGGTTTAGGGTCCAGGTGAGGGTACGGCAACGCTTTAGGGGGAGCGTGCGTGTGAGGGCGCGGGTTAGTGTTAGCGTACGGGTTAGGATTAGGGGACGGGTGAGGGTCAGGCTTCGGGGAAGGGTTAGGGTTAGGGTTCGGGCTAGGGTTAGGGTTAGGGGACAGGGACGGTTTAGGGTCCAGGTGAGGGAACGGCAACGCTTTAGGGGGAGCGTGCGTGTGAGGGCGCGGGTTAGTGTTAGCGTACGGGTTAGGATTAGGGGACGGGTGAGGGTCAGGCTTCGGGGAAGGGTTAGGGTTAGGGTTCGGGCTAGGGATAGGGTTAGGGGACGGGGACGGTTTAGGGTCCAGTTGAGGGTACGGCAACGCTTTAGGAGGAGCGTGCGTGTGAGGGCGCGGGTTAGTGTTAGCGTACGGGTTAGGATTAGGGGACGGGTGAGGGTCAGGCTTCGGGGAAGGGTTAGGGTTAGGGTTCGGGCTAGGGTTAGGGTTAGGGTACGGGGACGGTTTAGGGTCCAGGTGAGGGTACGGCAACGCTTTAGGGGGAGTGTGCGTGTGAGGGCGCGGGTTAGTGTTAGCGTACGGGTTAGGATTAGGGGACGGGTGAGGGTCAGGCTTTGGGGAAGGGTTAGGTTTCGGGCTAGGGTTAGGGTTAGGGGACGGGGACGGTTTAGGGTCCAGGTGAGGGTACGGCAACGCTTTAGGGTGAGCGTGCGTGTGAGGGCACGGGTTAGTGTTAGCGTACGGGTTAGGATTAGGGGACGGGTGAAGGTCAGGCTTCGGGGAAGGTTTAGGGTTAGGGTTCGGGCTAGGGTTAGGGTTAGGGGACGGGGACGGTTTAAGGTCCAGGTGAGGGTACGGCAACGCTTTAGGGGGAGCGTGCGTGTGAGGGCGCGGGTTAGTGTTAGTGTACGGGTTAGGATTAGGGGACGGGTGAGGGTCAGGCTTCCGGGAAGGGTTAGGGTTAGGGTTCGGGCTAGGGTTAGGGTTAGGGGACGGGGACGGTTTAGGGTCCAGGTGAGGGTACGGCAACGCTTTAGGGGGAGCGTGCGTGTGAGGGCGCAGGTTAGTGTTAGCGTACGGCTTAGGATTAGGGGACGGGTGAGGGTCAGGCTTCGGGGAAGGGTTAGGGTTAGGGTTCGGGCTAGGGTTAGGGTTAGGGGACGGGGACGGTTTAGGGTCCAGGTGAGGGTTAGGCAATGCTTTAGGGGGAGCGTGCGTGTGAGGGCGCGGGTTAGTGTTAGCGTACGGGTTAGGATTAGGGGACGGGTGAGGGTCAGGCTTCGGGGAAGGGTTAGTGTTAGGGTTCGGGCTAGGGTTAGGGTTAGGGGACGGGGACGGGTTAGGGTCCAGGTGAGGGTACGGCAACGCTTTAGCGGGAGCGTGCGTGTGAGGGTGCGGGTTAGTGTTAGTGTACGGGTTAGGATTAGGGGACGGGTGAGGGTCAGGCTTCGGGGAAGGGTTAGGGTTAGGGTTCGGGCTAGGGTTAGGGTTAGGGGACGGGGACGGTTTAGGGTCCAGGTGAGGGTACGGCAACGCTTTAGGGGGAGCGTGCGTGTGAGGGCGTGGGTTAGTGTTAGCGTATGGGTTAGGATTAGGGGATGGGTGAGGGTCAGGCTTCGGGGAAGGGTTAGGGTTAGGGTTCGGGCTAGGGTTAGGGTTAGGGGACGGGGACGGTTTAGGGTCCAGGTGAGGGTACGGCAACGCTTTAGGGGGAGCGTGCGTCTGAGGGCGCGGGTTAGTGTTAGCGTACGGGTTAGGATTAGGGGACGGGTGAGGGTCAGGCTTCAGGGAAGGGTTAGGGTAAGGGTTCGGGCTAGGGTTAGGGTTAGGGGACGGGGACGGTTTAGGGTCCAGTTGAGGGTATGGCAACAATTTAGGGGGAGCGTGGGTGTGAGGGCGCGGGTTAGTGTTAGCGTACGGGTTAGGATTAGGGGACGGGTGAGGGTCAGGCTTCGGGGAAGGGTTAGGGTTAGGGTTCGGTCTAGGGTTAGGGTTAGGGGACGGGGACGGTTTAGGGTCCAGGTGAGGGTACCGCAACGCTTTAGGGGGAGCGTGCGTGTGAGGGCGCGGGTTAGTGTTAGCGTACGGGTTAGGATTAGGGGACGGGTGAGGGTCAGGCTTCGGGGAAGCGTTAGGGTTAGGGTTCGGGCTAGGGTTAGGGTTAGGGCACGGGGACGGTTTAGGGTCCAGGTGAGGGTACGGCAACGCTTTAGGGGGAGCGTGCGTGTGAGGGCGCGGGTTAGTGTTAGCGTACGGGTTAGGATTAGGGGACGGGTGAGGGTCAGGCTTCGGGGAAGGGTTAGTGTTAGGGTTCGGGCTAGGGTTAGGGTTAGGGGACGGGGACGGTTTAGGGTCCAGGTGAGGGTACGTCAACGCTTTAGGGGGAGCGTGCGTGTGAGGGTGTGGGTTAGTGTTAGCGTACGGGTTAGGATTAGGGAACGGGTGAGGGTCAGGCTTTGGGGAAGGTTTAATGTTAGGGTTCGGGCTAGGGTTAGGGTTAGGGTACGGGGACGGTTTAGGTTCCAGGTGAGGGTACGGCAACGCTTTAGGGGGAGCGTGCGTGTGAGGGCGTGGGTTAGTGTTAGCGTACGGGTTAGCATTAGGGGACAGGTGAGGGTCAGGCTTCGGGGAAGGGTTAGGGTTAGGGTTCGGGCTAGGGTTAGGGTTAGGGGACGGGGACGGTTTAGGGTCCAGGTGAGGGTACGGCAACGCTTTAGGGGGAGCGTGCGTGTGAGGGCGCGCGTTAGTGTTAGCGTACGGGTTAGGATTAGGGGACGGGTGAGGGTCAGGCTTCGGGGAAGGGTTAGGGTTAGGGTTCGGGCTAGGGTTAGGGTTAGGGGACGGGGACGGTTTAGGCTCCAGGTGAGGGTACGGCAACGCTTTAGGGGGAGCGTGCGTGTGAGGACGCGGGTTAGTGTTAGCGTACGGGTTAGGATTAGGGGACGGGTGAGGGTCAGGCTTCGGGGAAGGGTTAGGGTTAGGGTTCGGGCTAGGGTTAGGGTTAGGGGACGGGGACGGTTTAGGGTCCAGGTGTTGTACGGCAATGCTTTAGGGGGAGCGTGCGTGTGAGGGCGCGGGTTAGTGTTAGCGTACGGGTTAGGATTAGGGGACGGGTGAGGGTCAGGCTTCGGGGAAGGGTTAGGGTTAGGGTTCGGGCTAGGGTTAGGGTTAGGGGACGGGGACGGTTTAGGGTCCAGGTGAGGGTACGGCAACGCTTTAGGGGGAGCGTGCGTGTGAGGGCGCGGGTTAGTTTTAGCGTACGGGTTAGGATTAGGGGACGGGTGAGGGTCAGGCTTCAGGGAAGGGTTAGGGTTAGGGTTCGGGCTAGGGTTAGAGTTAGGGGACGGGGACGGTTTAGGGTCCAGTGAGGGTACGGCAACGCTTTAGGGGGAGCGTGCGTGTGAGGGCGCGGGGTAGTGTTAGCGTACGGGTTAGGATTAGGGGACGGGTGAGGTTCAGGCTTCGGGGAAGGGTTAGGGTTAGGGTTCGGGCTAGGTTTAGGGTTAGGGGACGGGGACGGTTTAGGGTCCAGGTGAGGGTACGGCAACGCTTTAGGGGGAGCGTGCGTGTGAGGGCGCGGGTTAGTGTTAGCGTACGGGTTAGGATTAGGGGACGGGTGAGGGTCAGGCTTCGGGGAAGGGTTAGGGTTAGGGTTCGGGCTAGGGTTAGGGTTAGGGGACGGGGACGGTTTAGGGTCCAGGTGAGGGTACGGCAACGCTTTAGGGGGAGCGTGCGTGTGAGGGCGCGGGTTAGTGTTAGCGTACGGGTTAGGATTAGGGGACGGGTGAGGGTCAGGCTTCGGAGAAGGGTTAGGGTTAGGGTTCGGGCTAGGGTTAGGGTTGGGGGACGGGGACGGTTTAGGGTCCAGGTGAGGGTACGGCAACGCTTTAGGGGGAGCGTGCGTGTGAGGGAGCGGGTTAGTGTTAGCGTACGGGTTAGGATTAGGGGACGGGTGAAGGTCAGGCTTCGGGGAAGGGTTAGGGTTAGGGTTCGGGCTAGGGTTAGGGTTAGGGGACGGGGACGGTTTAGGGTCCAGGTGAGGGTACGGCAACGCTGTAGGGGGAGCGTGCGTGTGAGGGCGCGGGTTAGTGTTAGCGTACGTGTTAGGATTAGGGGACGGGTGAGGGTCAGGCTTCGGGGAAGTGTTAGGGTTAGGGTTCGGGCTAGGGTTAGGGGACGGGGACGGTTTAGGGTCCAGGTGAGGGTACGGCAACGCTTTAGGGGGAGCGTGCGTCTGAGGGCGCGGGTTAGTGTTAGCGTACGGGTTAGGATTAGGGGACGGGTGAGGGTCAGGCTTCGGGGAAGGGTTAGGGTAAGGGTTCGGGCTAGGGTTAGGGTTAGGGGACGGGGACGGTTTAGGGTCCAGTTGAGGGTATGGCAACAATTTAGGGGGAGCGTGGGTGTGAGGGCGCGGGTTAGTGTTAGCGTACGGGTTAGGATTAGGGGACGGGTGAGGGTCAGGCTTCGGGGAAGGGTTAGGGTTAGGGTTCGGTCTAGGGTTAGGGTTAGGGGACGGGGACGGTTTAGGGTCCAGGTGAGGGTACCGCAACGCTTTAGGGGGAGCGTGCGTGTGAGGGCGCGGGTTAGTGTTAGCGTACGGGTTAGGATTAGGGGACGGGTGAGGGTCAGGCTTCGGGGAAGCGTTAGGGTTAGGGTTCGGGCTAGGGTTAGGGTTAGGGCACGGGGACGGTTTAGGGTCCAGGTGAGGGTACGGCAACGCTTTAGGGGGAGCGTGCGTGTGAGGGCGCGGGTTAGTGTTAGCGTACGGGTTAGGATTAGGGGACGGGTGAGGGTCAGGCTTCGGGGAAGGGTTAGTGTTAGGGTTCGGGCTAGGGTTAGGGTTAGGGGACGGGGACGGTTTAGGGTCCAGGTGAGGGTACGTCAACGCTTTAGGGGGAGCGTGCGTGTGAGGGTGTGGGTTAGTGTTAGCGTACGGGTTAGGATTAGGGAACGGGTGAGGGTCAGGCTTTGGGGAAGGTTTAATGTTAGGGTTCGGGCTAGGGTTAGGGTTAGGGTACGGGGACGGTTTAGGTTCCAGGTGAGGGTACGGCAACGCTTTAGGGGGAGCGTGCGTGTGAGGGCGTGGGTTAGTGTTAGCGTACGGGTTAGCATTAGGGGACAGGTGAGGGTCAGGCTTCGGGGAAGGGTTAGGGTTAGGGTTCGGGCTAGGGTTAGGGTTAGGGGACGGGGACGGTTTAGGGTCCAGGTGAGGGTACGGCAACGCTTTAGGGGGAGCGTGCGTGTGAGGGCGCGCGTTAGTGTTAGCGTACGGGTTAGGATTAGGGGACGGGTGAGGGTCAGGCTTCGGGGAAGGGTTAGGGTTAGGGTTCGGGCTAGGGTTAGGGTTAGGGGACGGGGACGGTTTAGGCTCCAGGTGAGGGTACGGCAACGCTTTAGGGGGAGCGTGCGTGTGAGGACGCGGGTTAGTGTTAGCGTACGGGTTAGGATTAGGGGACGGGTGAGGGTCAGGCTTCGGGGAAGGGTTAGGGTTAGGGTTCGGGCTAGGGTTAGGGTTAGGGGACGGGGACGGTTTAGGGTCCAGGTGTTGTACGGCAATGCTTTAGGGGGAGCGTGCGTGTGAGGGCGCGGGTTAGTGTTAGCGTACGGGTTAGGATTAGGGGACGGGTGAGGGTCAGGCTTCGGGGAAGGGTTAGGGTTAGGGTTCGGGCTAGGGTTAGGGTTAGGGGACGGGGACGGTTTAGGGTCCAGGTGAGGGTACGGCAACGCTTTAGGGGGAGCGTGCGTGTGAGGGCGCGGGTTAGTTTTAGCGTACGGGTTAGGATTAGGGGACGGGTGAGGGTCAGGCTTCAGGGAAGGGTTAGGGTTAGGGTTCGGGCTAGGGTTAGAGTTAGGGGACGGGGACGGTTTAGGGTCCAGTGAGGGTACGGCAATGCTTTAGGGGGAGCGTGCGTGTGAGGGCGCGGGGTAGTGTTAGCGTACGGGTTAGGATTAGGGGACGGGTGAGGTTCAGGCTTCGGGGAAGGGTTAGGGTTAGGGTTCGGGCTAGGTTTAGGGTTAGGGGACGGGGACGGTTTAGGGTCCAGGTGAGGGTACGGCAACGCTTTAGGGGGAGCGTGCGTGTGAGGGCGCGGGTTAGTGTTAGCGTACGGGTTAGGATTAGGGGACGGGTGAGGGTCAGGCTTCGGGGAAGGGTTAGGGTTAGGGTTCGGGCTAGGGTTAGGGTTAGGGGACGGGGACGGTTTAGGGTCCAGGTGAGGGTACGGCAACGCTTTAGGGGGAGCGTGCGTGTGAGGGCGCGGGTTAGTGTTAGCGTACGGGTTAGGATTAGGGGACGGGTGAGGGTCAGGCTTCGGGGAAGGGTTAGGGTTAGGGTTCGGGCTAGGGTTAGGGTTGGGGGACGGGGACGGTTTAGGGTCCAGGTGAGGGTACGGCAACGCTTTAGGGGGAGCGTGCGTGTGAGGGAGCGGGTTAGTGTTAGCGTACGGGTTAGGATTAGGGGACGGGTGAAGGTCAGGCTTCGGGGAAGGGTTAGGGTTAGGGTTCGGGCTAGGGTTAGGGTTAGGGGACGGGGACGGTTTAGGGTCCAGGTGAGGGTACGGCAACGCTGTAGGGGGAGCGTGCGTGTGAGGGCGCGGGTTAGTGTTAGCGTACGTGTTAGGATTAGGGGACGGGTGAGGGTCAGGCTTCGGGGAAGTGTTAGGGTTAGGGTTCGGGCTAGGGTTAGGGGACGGTGACGGTTTAGGCTCCAGGTGAGGGTACGGCAACGCTTTAGGGGGAGCGTGCGTGTGAGGGGGCGGGTTAGTGTTAGCGTACGGGTTAGGATTAGGGGACGGGTGAGGGTCAGGCTTCGGGGAAGGGTTAGGGTTAGGGTTCGGTCTAGGGTTAGGGTTAGGGGACGGGGACGGTTTAGGGTCCAGGTGAGGATACGGCAACGCTTTAGGGGGAGCGTGCGTGTGAGGGCGCGGGTTAGTGTTAGCGTACGGGTTAGGATTAGGGGACGGGTGAGGGTCAGGCTTCGGGGAAGGGTTAGGGTTAGGGTTCGGGCTAGGGTTAGGGATAGGGGACGGGGACGGTTTAGGATCCAGGTGAGGGTATGGCAACGCTTTAGGGGGAGCGTGCGTGTGAGGGCGAGGGTGAGTGTTAGCGTACGGGTTAGGATTAGGGGACGGGTGAGGGTCAGGCTTCGGGGAAGGGTTAGGGTTCGGGCTAGGGTTAGGGTTAGGGGACGGGGACGGTTTAGGGTCCAGGTGAGGGTACGGCAACGCTTTAGGGGGAGCGTGCATGTGAGGGCGCGGGTTAGTGTTAGCGTACGGGTTAGGATTAGGGGACGGGTGAAGGTCAGGCTTCCGGGAAGGTTTAGGGTTAGGGTTCGGGCTAGGGTTAGGGTTAGGGGACGGGGACGGTTTAGGGTCCAGGTGAGGGTACGGCAACGCTTTAGGGGGAGCGTGCGTGTGAGGGCGCGGGTTAGTGTTAGCGTACGGGTTAGGATTAGGGGACGGGTGATGGTCAGGCTTCGGGGAAGTGTTAGTGTTAGGGTTCGGGCTAGGGTTAGGGTTAGGGGACGGGGACGGGTTAGGGTCCAGGTGAGGGTACGGCAACACTTTAGCGGGAGCGTGCGTGTGAGGGTGCGGGTTAGTGTTAGTGTACGGGTTAGGATTAGGGGACGGGTGAGGGTCAGGCTTCGGGGAAGGGTTAGGGTTAGGGTTCGGGCTAGGGTTAGGGTTAGGGGACGGGGACGGTTTAGGGTCCAGGTGAGGGTACGGCAACGCTTTAGGGGGAGCGTGCGTGTGAGGGCGTGGGTTAGTATTAGCGTACGGGTTAGGATTAGGGGATGGGTGAGGGTCAGGCTTCGGGGAAGGGTTAGGGTTAGGGTTCGGGCTAGGGTTAGGGTTAGGGGACGGGGACGGTTTAGGGTCCAGGTGAGGGTACGGCAACGCTTTAGGGGGAGCGTGCGTGTGAGGGCGCTTGTTAGTGTTAGCGTACGGGTTAGGATTAGGGGACGGGTGAGGGTCAGGCTTCGGGGAAGGGTTAGGGTTAGGGTTCGGGCTAGGGTTAGGGTTAGGGGACGGGGACGGTTTAGGGTCCAGTTGAGGGTATGGCAACGCTTTAGGGGGAGCGTGGGTGTGAGGGCGCGGGTTAGTGTTAGCGTACGGGTTAGGATTAGGGGACGGGTGAGGGTCAGGCTTCGGGGAAGGGTTAGGGTTAGGGTTCGGTCTAGGGTTAGGGTTAGGGGACGGGGACGGTTTAGGGTCCAGGTGAGGGTACCGCAACGCTTTAGGGGGAGCGTGCGTGTGAGGGCGCGGGTTAGTGTTAGCGTACGGGTTAGGATTAGGGGAAGGGTGAGGGTCAGGCTTCGGGGAAGGGTTAGGGTTAGGGTTCGGGCTAGGGTTAGGGTTAGGGCACGGGGACGGTTTAGGGTCCAGGTGAGGGTACGGCAATGATTTAGGGGGAGCGTGCGTGTGAGGGCGCGGGTTAGTGTTAGCGTACGGGTTAGGATTAGGGGACGGGTGAGGGTCAGGCTTCGGGGAAGGGTTAGTGTTAGGGTTCGGGCTAGGGTTAGGGTTAGGGGACGGGGACGGTTTAGGGTCCAGGTGAGGGTACGGCAACGCTTTAGGGGGAGCGTGCGTGTGAGGGTGTGGGTTAGTGTTAGCGTACGGGTTAGGATTAGGGGACGGGTGAGGGTCAGGCTTCGGGGAAGGTTTAGTGTTAGGGTTCGGGCTAGGGTTAGGGTTAGGGTACGGGGACGGTTTAGGGTCCAGGTGAGGGTACGGCAACGCTTTAGGGGGAGCGTGCGTGTGAGGGCGCGGGTTAGTGTTAGCGTACGGGTTAGGATTAGGGGACGGGTGAGGGTCAGGCTTCGGGGAAGTGTTAGGGTTAGGGTTCGGGCTAGGGTTAGGGTTAGGGGACGGGGACGGTTTAGGGTCCAGGTGAGGGTACGGCAACGCTTTAGGGGGAGCGTGCGTGTGAGGGCGCGGGTTAGTGTTAGCGTACGGGTTAGGATTAGGGGACGGGTGAGGGTCAGGCTTCGGGGAAGGGTTAGGGTTAGGGTTCGGGCTAGGGTTAGGGTTAGGGGACGGGGACGGTTTAGGGTCCAGGTGAGGGTACGGCAACGCTTTAGGGGGAGCGTGCGTGTGAGGGCACAGGTTAGTGTTAGCGTACGGTTTAGGATTAGGGGACGGGTGAGGGTCAGGCTTCGGGGAAGGGTTAGGGTTAGGGTTCGGGCTAGGGTTAGGGTTAGGGGACGGGGACGGTTTAGGCTCCAGGTGAGGGTACGGCAACGCTTTAGGGGGAGCGTGCGTGTGAGTGGGCGGGTTAGTGTTAGCGTACGGGTTAGGATTAGGGGACGCGTGAGGGTCAGGCTTCGGGGAAGGGTTAGGGTTAGGGTTCGGGCTAGGGTTAGGGTTAGAGGACGGGGACGGTTTAGGGTCCAGGTGAGGTACGGCAATGCTTTAGGGGGAGCGTGCGTGTGAGGGCGCTGGTTAGTGTTAGCGTACGGGTTAGGATTAGGGGACGGGTGAGGGTCAGGCTTCGGGGAAGGGTTAGGGTTAGGGTTCGGGCTAGGGTTAGGGTTAGGGGACGGGGACGGTTTAGGGTCCAGGTGAGGGTACGGCAACGCTTTAGGGGGAGCGTGCGTGTGAGGGCGCGGGTTAGTGTTAGCGTACGGGTTAGGATTAGGGGACGGGTGAGGGTCAGGCTTCAGGGAAGGGTTAGGGTTAGGGTTCGGGCTAGGGTTAGGGTTAGGGGACGGGGACGGTTTAGGGTCCAGGTGAGGGTACGGCAACGCTTTAGGGGGAGCGTGCGTGTGAGGGCGCGGGGTAGTGTTAGCGTACGGGTTAGGATTAGGGGACGGGTGAGGTTCAGGCTTCGGGGAAGTGTTAGGGTTAGGGTTCGGGCTAGGGTTAGGGTTAGGGGACGGGGACGGTTTAGGGTCCAGGTGAGGGTACGGCAACGCTTTAGGGGGAGCGTGCGTGTGAGGGCGCGGGTTAGTGTTAGCGTACGGGTTAGGATTAGGGGACGGGTGAGGGTCAGGCTTCGGGGAAGGGTTAGGGTTAGGGTTCGGGCTAGGGTTAGGGTTAGGGGACGGGGACGGTTTAGGGTCCAGGTGATGGTACGGCAACGCTTTAGGGGTAGCGTGCGTGTGAGGGCGCGGGTTAGTGTTAGTGTACGGGTTAGGATTAGGGGACGGGTGAGGGTCAGGCTTCGGGGAAGGGTTAGGGTTAGGGTTCGGGCTAGGGTTAGGTTTGGGGGACGGGGACGGTTTAGGGTCCAGGTGAGGGTACGGCAACGCTTTACGGGGAGCGTGCGTGTGAGGGAGCGGGTTAGTGTTAGCGTACGGGTTAGGATTAGGGGACGGGTGAGGGTCAGGCTTCGGGGAAGGGTTAGGGTTAGGGTTCGGTCTAGGGTTAGGGTTAGGGGACGGGGACGGTTTAGGGTCCAGG
Organism: Delphinus delphis; assembly: GCF_949987515.2. Taxonomy (NCBI): domain Eukaryota; kingdom Metazoa; phylum Chordata; class Mammalia; order Artiodactyla; family Delphinidae; genus Delphinus; species Delphinus delphis. The sequence goes on along the minus strand of NW_027192657.1, from coordinate 3,652,140 downwards.
TGAGGTACGGCAATGCTTTAGGGGGAGCGTGCGTGTGAGGGCGCGGGTTAGTGTTAGCGTACGGGTTAGGATTAGGGGACGGGTGAGGGTCCGGCTTCGGGGAAGAGTTAGGGTTAGGGTTCGGGCTAGGGTTAGGGTTAGGGGACGGGGACGGTTTAGGGTCCAGGTGAGGGTACGGCAACGCTTTAGGGGGAGCGTGCGTGTGAGGGCGCAGGTTAGTGTTAGCGTACGGGTTAGGATTAGGGGACGGGTGAGGGTCAGGCTTCGGGAAGGGTTAGGGTTAGGGTTCGGGCTAGGGTTAGGGATAGGGGACGGGGACGGTTTAGGATCCAGGTGAGGGTATGGCAACGCTTTAGGGGGAGCGTGCGTGTGAGGGCGAGGGTTAGTGTTAGCGTACGGGTTAGGATTAGGGGACGGGTGAGGGTCAGGCTTCGGGGAAGGGTTAGGGTTCGGGCTAGGGTTAGGGTTAGGGGACGGGGACGGTTTAGGGTCCAGGTGAGGGTACGGCAACGCTTTAGGGGGAGCGTGCGTGTGAGGGCGCGGGTTAGTGTTAGCGTACGGGTTAGGATTAGGGAACGGGTGAGGGTCAGGCTTCGGGAAGGGTTAGGGTTAGGGTTCGGGCTAGCGTTAGGGTTAGGGGACGGGGACGGGTTAGGGTCCAGGTGAGGGTACGGCAACGCTTTAGGGGGAGCGTGCGTGTGAGCGCGCGGGTTAGTGTTAGCGTACGGGTTAGGATTAGGGGACGGGTGAGGGTCAGGCTTCGGGGAAGGGTTAGGGTTAGGGTTCGGGCTAGGGTTAGGTTTAGGGGACGGGGACGGTTTAGGGTCCAGGTGAGGGTACGGCAACGCTTTAGGGGGAGCGTGCGTGTGAGGGCGCGGGTTAGTGTTAGCGTACGGGTTAGGATTAGGGGACGGGTGAGGGTCAGGCTTCGGGGAAGGGTTAGGGTTAGGGTTCGGGCTAGGGTTAGGGTTAGGGGACAGGGACGGTTTAGGGTCCAGGTGAGGGTACGGCAACGCTTTAGGGGGAGCGTGCGTGTGAGGGCGTGGGTTAGTGTTAGCGTACGGGTTAGGATTAGGGACGGATGAGGGTCAGGCTTCGGGGAAGGGTTAGGGTTAGGGTTCGGGCTAGGGTTAGGGTTAGGGGACAGGGACGGTTTAGGGTCCAGGTGAGGGTACGGCAACGCTTTAGGGGGACCGTGCGTGTGAGGGCGCGGGTTAGTGTTAGCGTACGGGTTAGGATTAGGGGACGGGTGAGGGTCAGGCTTCGGGGAAGGGTTAGGGTTAGGGTTCGGGCTAGGGTTAGGGTTAGGGGACGGGGACGGTTTAGGGTCCAGGTGAGGGTACGGCAACGCTTTAGGAGGAGCGTGCGTGTGAGGGCGCGGGTTAGTGTTAGCGTACGGGTTAGGATTAGGGGACGGGTGAGGGTCAGGCTTCGGGGAAGGGTTAGGGTTAGGGTTCGGGCTAGGGTTAGGGTTAGGGGACGGGGACGGTTTAGGTTCCAGGTGAGGGTACGGCAACGCTTTAGGGGGAGTGTGCGTGTGAGGGCGCGGGTTAGTGTTAGCGTACGGGTTAGGATTAGGGGACGGGTGAGGGTCAGGCTTTGGGGAAGGGTTAGGTTTCGGGCTAGGGTTAGGGTTAGAGGACAGGGACGGTTTAGGGTCCAGGTGAGGGTACGGCAACGCTTTAGGGGGAGCGTGCGTGTGAGGGCACGGGTTAGTGTTAGCGTACGGGTTAGGATTAGGGGACGGGTGAAGGTCAGGCTTCCGGGAAGGTTTAGGGTTAGGGTTCGGGCTAGGGTTAGGGTTAGGGGACGGGGACGGTTTAGGGTCCAGGTGAGGGTACGGCGACGCTTTAGGGGGAGCGTGCGTGTGAGGGCGCGGGTTAGTGTTAGCGTACGGCTTAGGATTAGGCGACGGGTGAGGGTCAGGCTTCGGGGAAGGGTTAGTGTTAGGGTTCGGGCTAGGGTTAGGGTTAGGGGACGGGGACGGTTTAGGGTCCAGGTGAGGGTACGGCAACGCTTTAGGGGGAGCGTGCGTGTGAGGGCGCGGGTTAGTGTTAGCGTACGGGTTAGGATTAGGGGACGGGTGAGGGTCAGGCTTCGGGGAAGGGTTAGTGTTAGGGTTCGGGCTAGGGTAGGGTTAGGGGACGGGGACGGGTTAGGGTCCAGGTGAGGGTACGGCAACACTTTAGCGGGAGCGTGCGTGTGAGGGTGCGGGTTAGTGTTAGTGTACGGGTTAGGATTAGGGGACGGGTGAGGGTCAGGCTTCGGGGAAGGGTTAGGGTTAGGGTTCGGGCTAGGGTTAGGGTTAGGGGACGGGGACGGTTTAGGGTCCAGGTGAGGGTACGGCAACGCTTTAGGGGGAGCGTGCGTGTGAGGGCGTGGGTTAGTATTAGCGTACGGGTTAGGATTAGGGGATGGGTGAGGGTCAGGCTTCGGGGAAGGGTTAGGGTTAGGGTTCGGGCTAGGGTTAGGGTTAGGGGACGGGGACGGTTTAGGGTCCAGGTGAGGGTACGGCAACGCTTTAGGGGGAGCGTGCGTGTGAGGGCGCTGGTTAGTGTTAGCGTACGGGTTAGGATTAGGGGACGTGTGAGGGTCAGGCTTCGGGGAAGGGTTAGGGTTAGGGTTCGGGCTAGGGTTAGGGTTAGGGGACGGGGACGGTTTAGGGTCCAGTTGAGGGTATGGCAACGCTTTAGGGGGAGCGTGGGTGTGAGGGCGCGGGTTAGTGTTAGCGTACGGGTTAGGATTAGGGGACGGGTGAGGGTCAGGCTTCGGGGAAGGGTTAGGGTTAGGGTTCGGTCTAGGGATAGGGTTAGGGGACGGGGACGGTTTAGGGTCCAGGTGAGGGTACCGCAACGCTTTAGGGGGAGCGTGCGTGTGAGGGCGCGGGTTAGTGTTAGCGTACGGGTTAGGATTAGGGGACGGGTGAGGGTCAGGCTTCGGGGAAGGGTTAGGGTTAGGGTTCGGGCTAGGGTTAGGGTTAGGGCACGGGGACGGTTTAGGGTCCAGGTGAGGGTACGGCAACGCTTTAGGGGGAGCGTGCGTGTGAGGGCGCGGGTTAGTGTTAGCGTACGGGTTAGGATTAGGGGACGGGTGAGGGTCAGGCTTCGGGGAAGGGTTAGTGTTAGGGTTCGGGCTAGGGTTAGGGTTAGGGGACGGGGACGGTTTAGGGTCCAGGTGAGGGTACGGCAACGCTTTAGGGGGAGCGTGCGTGTGAGGGTGTGGGTTAGTGTTAGCGTACGGGTTAGGATTAGGGGACGGGTGAGGGTCAGGCTTTGGGGAAGGTTTAGTGTTAGGGTTCGGGCTAGGTTTAGGGTTAGGGTACGGGGACGGTTTAGGGTCCAGGTGAGGGTACGGCAACGCTTTAGGGGGAGCGTGCGTGTGAGGGCGCGGGTTAGTGTTAGCGTACGGGTTAGGATTAGGGGACGGGTGAGGGTCAGGCTTCGGGGAAGGGTTAGGGTTAGGGTTCGGGCTAGGGTTAGGGTTAGGGGACGGGGACGGTTTAGGGTCCAGGTGAGGGTACGGCAACGCTTTAGGGGGAGCGTGCGTGTGAGGGCGCGGGTTAGTGTTAGCGTACGGGTTAGGATTAGGGGACGGGTGAGGGTCAGGCTTCGGGGAAGGGTTAGGGTTAGGGTTCGGGCTAGGGTTAGGGTTAGGGGACGGGGACGGTTTAGGGTCCAGGTGAGGGTACGGCAACGCTTTAGGGGGAGTGTGCGTGTGAGGGCGTGGGTTAGTGTTAGCGTACGGGTTAGGATTAGGGGACGGGTGAGGGTCAGGCTTAGGGGAAGGGTTAGGTTTCGGGCTAGGGTTAGGGTTAGGGGACGGGGACGGTTTAGGGTCCAGGTGAGGGTACGGCAACGCTTTAGGGGGAGCGTGTGTGTGAGGGCGCGGGTTAGTGTTAGCGTAAGGGTTAGGATTAGGGGACGGGTGAGGGTCAGGCTTCGGGGAAGGGTTAGTGTTAGGGTTCGGGCAAGGGTTAGGGTTAGGGGACGGGGACGGGTTAGGGTCCAGGTGAGGGTACGGCAACGCTTTAGCGGGAGCGTGCGTGTGAGGGTGCGGGTTAGTGTTAGTGTACGGGTTAGGATTAGGGGACGGGTGAGGGTCAGGCTTCGGGGAAGGGTTAGGGTTAGGGTTCGGGCTAGGGTTAGGGTTAGGGGACGGGGACGGTTTAGGGTCCAGGTGAGGGTACGGCAACGCTTTAGGGGGAGCGTGCGTGTGAGGGCGTGGGTTAGTATTAGCGTACGGGTTAGGATTAGGGGATGGGTGAGGGTCAGGCTTCGGGGAAGGGTTAGGGTTAGGGTTCGGGCTAGGGTTAGGGTTAGGGGACGGGGACGGTTTAGGGTCCAGGTGAGGGTACGGCAACGCTTTAGGGGCAGCGTGCGTGTGAGGGCGCTGGTTAGTGTTAGCGTACGGGTTAGGATTAGGGGACGGGTGAGGGTCAGGCTTCGGGGAAGGGTTAGGGTTAGGGTTCGGGCTAGGGTTAGGGTTAGGGGACGGGGACGGTTTAGGGTCCAGTTGAGGGTATGGCAACGCTTTAGGGGGAGCGTGGGTGTGAGGGCGCGGGTTAGTGTTAGCGTACGGGTTAGGATTAGGGGACGGGTGAGGGTCAGGCTTCGGGGAAGGGTTAGGGTTAGGGTTCGGGCTAGGGTTAGGGTTAGGGCACGGGGACGGTTTAGGGTCCAGGTGAGGGTACGGCAATGATTTAGGGGGAGCGTGCGTGTGAGGGCGCGGGTTAGTGTTAGCGTACGGGTTAGGATTAGGGGACGGGTGAGGGTCAGGCTTCGGGGAAGGGTTAGTGTTAGGGTTCGGGCTAGGGTTAGGGTTAGGGGACGGGGACGGTTTAGGGTCCAGGTGAGGGTACGGCAACGCTTTAGGGGGAGCGTGCGTGTGAGGGCGCGTGTTAGTGTTAGCGTACGGGTTAGGATTAGGGGACGGGTGAGGGTCAGGCTTCGGGGAAGGGTTAGGGTTAGGGTTCGGGCTAGGGTTAGGGTTAGGGGACGCGGACTGTTTAGGGTCCAGGTGAGGGTACGGCAACGCTTTAGGGGGAGCGTGCGTGTGAGGGCGCGGGTTAGTGTTAGCGTACGGGTTAGGATTAGGGGACGGGTGAGGGTCAGGCTTCGGGGAAGGGTTAGGGTTAGGGTTCGGGCTAGGGTTAGGGTTAGGGGACGGGGACGGTTTAGGGTCCAGGTGAGGGTACGGCAACACTTTAGGGGGAGCGTGCGTGTGAGGGCGCGGGTTAGTGTTAGCGTACGGTTTAGGATTAGCGGACGGGTGAGGGTCAGGCTTCGGGGAAGGGTTAGGGTTAGGGTTAGGGCTAGGGTTAGGGTTAGGGGACGGGGACGGTTTAGGGTCCAGGTGAGGGTATGGCAACGCTTTAGGGGGAGCGTGCATGTGAGAGCGTGGGTTAGTGTTAGCGTACGGGTTAGGATTAGGGTACGCGTGAGGCTCAGGCTTCGGGGAAGTGTTAGGGTTAGGGTTCGGGCTAGGGTTATGGTTAGGGGACGGGGACGGTTTAGGGTCCAGGTGAGGGTACGGCAACGCTTTAGGGGGAGCGTGCGTGTGAGGGCGCGGGTTAGTGTTAGCGTACGGTTTAGGATTAGGGGACGGGTGAGGGTCAGGCTTTGGGGAAGGATTAGGGTTAGGGTTCGGGCTAGGGTTAGGGTTAGGGGACGGGGACGGTTTAGGGTCCAGGTAAGGGTACGGCAACGCTTTAGGGGGAGCGTGCGTGTGAGGGCGGGGGTTAGTGTTAGCGTACGGGTTAGGATTAGGGGACGGGTGAGGGTCAGGCTTCGGGGAAGGGTTAGGGTTAGGGTTCGGGCTAGGGTTAGGGGACGGTGACGGTTTAGGGTCCAGGTGAGGGTACGGGAACGCCTTAGGGGGAGCGTGCGTGTGAGGGCGCGGGTTAGTGTTAGCGTACGGGTTAGGATTAGGGGACGGGTGAGGGTCAGGCTTCGGGGAAGGGTTAGGGTTAGGGTTCGGGCTAGGGTTAGGGTTAGGGGACGGGGACGGTTTAGGGTCCAGGTGAGGGTACGGCAACGCTTTAGGTGGAGCGTGCGTGTGAGGGCGCGGGTTAGTGTTAGCGTACGGGTTAGGATTATGGGCGGGTGAGGGTCAGGCTTCGGGGAAGGGTTAGGGTTAGGGTTCGGGCTAGGGTTAGGTTTAGGGGACGGGGACGGTTTAGGGTCCAGGTGAGGGTACGGCAACGCTTTAGGGGGAGCGTGCGTGTGAGGGCGCGGGTTAGTGTTAGCGTACGGGTTAGGATTAGGGGACGGGTGAGGGTCAGGCTTCGGGGAAGGGTTAGGGTTAGGGTTAGGGCTAGGGTTAGGGTTAGGGGACGGGGACGGTTTAGGGTCCAGGTGAGGGTATGGCAACGCTTTAGGGGGAGCGTGCATGTGAGAGCGTGGGTTAGTGTTAGCGTACGGGTTAGGATTAGGGTACGGGTGAGGCTCAGGCTTCGGGGAAGTGTTAGGGTTAGGGTTCGGGCTAGGGTTATGGTTAGGGGACGGGGACGGTTTAGGGTCCAGGTGAGGGTACGGCAACGCTTTAGGGGGAGCGTGCGTGTGAGGGCGCGGGTTAGTGTTAGCGTACGGTTTAGGATTAGGGGACGGGTGAGGGTCAGGCTTTGGGGAAGGATTAGGGTTAGGGTTCGGGCTAGGGTTAGGGTTAGGGGACGGGGACGGTTTAGGGTCCAGGTAAGGGTACGGCAACGCTTTAGGGGGAGCGTGCGTGTGAGGGCGGGGGTTAGTGTTAGCGTACGGGTTAGGATTAGGGGACGGGTGAGGGTCAGGCTTCGGGGAAGGGTTAGGGTTAGGGTTCGGGCTAGGGTTAGGGTTAGGTGACGGGGACGGTTTAGGGTCCAGGTGAGGGTACGGCAACGCTTTAGGGGGAGCGTGCGTGTGAGGGCGTGGGTTAGTGTTAGCGTACGGGTTAGGATTAGGTGACGGGTGAGGGTCAGGCTTCGGGGAAGGGTTAGGGTTAGGGTTCGGGCTAGGGTTAGGGGACGGTGACGGTTTAGGGTCCAGGTGAGGGTACGGGAACGCCTTAGGGGGAGCGTGCGTGTGAGGGCGCGGGTTAGTGTTAGCGTACGGGTTAGGATTAGGGGACGGGTGAGGGTCAGGCTTCGGGGAAGGGTTAGGGTTAGGGTTCGGGCTAGGGTTAGGGTTAGGGGACGGGGACGGTTTAGGGTCCAGGTGAGGGTACGGCAACGCTTTAGGGGGAGCGTGCGTGTGAGGGCGCGGGTTAGTGTTAGCGTACGGGTTAGGATTAGGGGCGGGTGAGGGTCAGGCTTCGGGGAAGGGTTAGGGTTAGGGTTCGGGCTAGGGTTAGGTTTAGGGGACGGGGACGGTTTAGGGTCCAGGTGAGGGTACGGCAACGCTTTAGGGGGAGCGTGCGTGTGAGGGCGCGGGTTAGTGTTAGCGTACGGGTTAGGATTAGGGGACGGGTGAGGGTCAGGCTTCGGGGAAGGGTTAGGGTTAGGGTTCGGGCTAGGGTTAGGGTTAGGGGACAGGGACGGTTTAGGGTCCAGGTGAGGGTACGGCAACGCTTTAGGGGGAGCGTGCGTGTGAGGGCGCGGGTTAGTGTTAGCGTACGGGTTAGGATTAGGGGACGGATGAGGGTCAGGCTTCGGGGAAGGGTTAGGGTTAGGGTTCGGGCTAGGGTTAGGGTTAGGGGACAGGGACGGTTTAGGGTCCAGGTGAGGGTACGGCAACGCTTTAGGGGGAGAGTGCGTGTGAGGGCGCGGGTTAGTGTTAGCGTACGGGTTAGGATTAGGGGACGGGTGAGGGTCAGGCTTCGGGGAAGGGTTAGGGTTAGGGTTCGGTCTAGGGTTAGGGTTAGGGGACGGGGACGGTTTAGGGTCCAGGTGAGGGTACGGCAATGATTTAGGGGGAGCGTGCGTGTGAGGGCGCGGGTTAGTGTTAGCGTACGGGTTAGGATTAGGGGACGGGTGAGGGTCAGGCTTCGGGGAAGGGTTAGGGTTAGGGTTCGGGCTAGGGTTAGGGGACGGGGACGGTTTAGGTTCCAGGTGAGGGTACGGCAACGCTTTAGGGGGAGTGTGCGTGTGAGGGCGCGGGTTAGTGTTAGCGTACGGGTTAGGATTAGGGGACGGGTGAGGGTCAGGCTTTGGGGTAGGGTTAGGTTTCAGGCTAGGGTTAGGGTTAGGGGACGGGGACGGGTTAGGGTCCAGGTGAGGGTACGGCAACGCTTTAGGGGGAGCGTGCGTGTGAGGGCACGGGTTAGTGTTAGCGTACGGGTTAGGATTAGGGGACGGGTGAAGGTCAAGCTTCGGGGAAGGTTTAGGGTTAGGGTTCGGGCTAGGGTTAGGGTTAGGGGACGGGGACGGTTTAAGGTCCAGGTGAGGGTACGGCAACGCTTTAGGGGGAGCGTGCGTGTTAGGGCGCGGGTTAGTGTTAGTGTACGGGTTACGATTAGGGGACGGGTGAGGGTCAGGCTTCCGGGAAGGGTTAGGGTTAGGGTTTGGGCTAGGGTTAGGGTTAGGGGACGGGGACGGTTTAGGGTCCAGGTGAGGGTACGGCAACGCTTTAGGGGGAGCGTGCGTGTGAGGGCGCGGGTTAGTGTTAGCGTACGGCTTAGGATTAGGGGACGGGTGAGGGTCAGGCTTCGGGGAAGGGTTAGGGTTACGGTTCGGGCTAGGGTTAGGGTTAGGGGACGGGGACGGTTTAGGGTCCAGGTGAGGGTACGGCAACGCTTTAGGGGGAGCGTGCCTGTGAGGGCGCGGGTTAGTGTTAGCGTACGGGTTAGGATTAGGGGACGGGTGAGGGTCAGGCTTCGGGGAAGGGTTAGTGTTAGGGTTCGGGCTAGGGTTAGGGTTAGGGGACGGGGACGGGTTAGGGTCCAGGTGAGGGTACGGCAACGCTTTAGCGGGAGCGTGTGTGTGAGGGTGCGGGTTAGTTTTAGTGTACGGGTTAGGATTAGGGGACGGGTGAGGGTCAGGCTTCGGGGAAGGGTTAGGGTTAGGGTTCGGGCTAGGGTTAGGGTTAGGGGACGGGGACGGTTTAGGGTCCAGGTGAGGGTACGGCAACGCTTTAGGGGGAGCGTGCGTGTGAGGGCGTGGGTTAGTGTTAGCGTACGGGTTAGGATTAGGGGACGGGTGAGGGTCAGGATTCGGGGAAGGGTTAGGGTTAGGGTTCGGGCTAGGGTTAGGGTTAGGGGACGGGGACGGTTTAGGGTCCAGGTGAGGGTACGGCAACGCTTTAGGGGGAGCGTGCGTGTGAGGACGCTGGTTAGTGTTAGCGTACGGGTTAGGATTAGGGGACGGGTGAGGGTCAGGCTTCGGGGAAGGGTTAGGGTTAGGGTTCGGGCTAGGGTTAGGGTTAGGGGACGGGGACGGTTTAGGGTCCAGTTGAGGGTATGGCAACGCTTTAGGGGGAGCGTGGGTGTGAGGGCGCGGGTTAGTGTTAGCGTACGGGTTAGGATTAGGGAACGGGTGAGGGTCAGGCTTCGGGGAAGGTTTAGGGTTAGGGTTCGGGCTAGGGTTAGGGTTAGGGCACGGGGACGGTTTAGGGTCCAGGTGAGGGTACCGCAACGCTTTAGGGGGAGCGTGCGTGTGAGGGCGCGGGTTAGTGTTAGCGTACGGGTTAGGATTAGGGGACGGGTGAGGGTCAGGCTTCGGGTAAGGGTTAGGGTTAGGGTTCGGGCTAGGGTTAGGGTTAGGGCACGGGGACGGTTTAGGGTCCAGGTGAGGGTACGGCAACGCTTTAGGGGGAGCGTGCGTGTGAGGGCGCGGGTTAGTGTTAGCGTACGGGTTAGGATTAGGGGACGGGTGAGGGTCAGGCTTCAGGGAAGGGTTAGTGTTAGGGTTCGGGCTAGGGTTAGGGTTAGGGGACGGGGACGGTTTAGGGTCCAGGTGAGGGTACGGCAACGCTTTAGGGGGAGCGTGCGTGTGAGGGTGTGGGTTAGTGTTAGCGTACGGGTTAGGATTAGGGGACGGGTGAGGGTCAGGCTTTGGGGAAGGTTTAGTGTTAGGGTTCGGGCTAGGGTTATGTTTAGGGTACGGGGACGGTTTAGGGTCCAGGTGAGGGTACGGCAACGCTTTAGGGGGAGCGTGCGTGTGAGGGCGCGGGTTAGTGTTAGCGTACGGGTTAGGATTAGGGGACGGGTGAGGGTCAGGCTTCGGGGAAGGGTTAGGGTTAGGGTTCGGGCTAGGGTTAGGGTTAGGGGACGGGGACGGTTTAGGGTCCAGGTGAGGGTACGGCAACGCTTTAGGGGGAGCGTGCGTGTGAGGGCGCGGGTTAGTGTTAGCGTACGGGTTAGGATTAGGGGACGGGTGAGGGTCAGGCTTCGGGGAAGGGTTAGGGTTAGGGTTCGGGCTAGGGCTAGGGTTAGGGGACGGGGACGGTTTAGGGTCCAGGTGAGGGTACGGCAACGCTTTAGGGGGAGCGTGCGTGTGAGGGCGCGGGTTAGTGTTAGCGTACGGTTTAGGATTAGGGGACGGGTGAGGGTCAGGCTTCGGGGAAGGGTTAGGGTTAGGGTTCGGGCTAGGGTTAGGGTTAGGGGACGGGGACGGTTTAGGGTCCAGGTGAGGGTACGGCAACGCTTTAGGGGGAGTGTACATGTGAGGGCGTGGGTTAGTGTTAGCGTACGGGTTAGGATTAGGGTACGGGTGAGGCTCAGGCTTCGGGGAAGGGTTAGGGTTAGGGTTCGGGCTAGGGTTACGGTTAGGGGACGGGGACGGTTTAGGGTCCAGGTGAGGGTACGGCAACGCTTTAGGGGGAGCGTGCGTGTGAGGGCGGGGGTGAGTGTTAGCGTACGGGTTAGGATTAGGGGACGGGTGAGGGTCAGGCTTCGGGGAAGGGTTAGGGTTAGGGTTCGGGCTAGGGTTAGGGTTAGGGGACGGGGACGGTTTAGGGTCCAGGTGAGGGTACGGCAACGCTTTAGGGGGAGCGTGCGTGTGGGGGCGTGGGTTAGTGTTAGCGTACGGGTTAGGATTAGGGGACGGGTGAGGGTCAGGCTTTGGGGAAGGATTAGGGTTAGGGTTCGGGCTAGGGTTAGGGTTAGGGGACGGGGACGGTTTAGGGTCCAGGTGAGGGTACGGCAACGCTTTAGGGGGAGCGTGCGTGTGAGGGCGGGGGTGAGTGTTAGCGTACGGGTTAGGATTAGGGGACGGGTGAGGGTCAGGCTTCGGGGAAGGGTTAGGGTTAGGGTTCGGGCTAGGGTTAGGGTTAGGGGACGGGGACGGTTTAGGGTCCAGGTGAGGGTACGGCAACGCTTTAGGGGGAGCGTGCGTGTGGGGGCGTGGGTTAGTGTTAGCGTACGGGTTAGGATTAGGGGACGGGTGAGGGTCAGGCTTCGGGGAAGTGTTAGGGTTAGGGTTCGGGCTAGGTTTAGGGGACGGTGACGGTTTAGGGTCCAGGTGAGGGTACGGCAACGCTTTAGGGGGAGCGTGCATGAGAGGGGGCGGGTTAGTGTTAGCGTACGGGTTAGGATTAGGGGACGGGTGAGGGTCAGGCTTCGGGGAAGGGTTAGGGTTAGGGTTCGGGCTAGGGTTAGGGTTAGGGGACGGGGACGGTTTAGGGTCCAGGTGAGGGTACGGCAACGCTTTAGGGGGAGCGTGGGTGTGAGGGCGCGGGTTAGTGTTAGCGTACGGGTTAGGATTAGGGGACGGGTGAGGGTCAGGCTTCGGGGAAGGGTTAGGGTTAGGGTTCGGTCTAGGGTTAGGGTTAGGGGACGGGGACAGTTTAGGGTCCAGGTGAGGGTACGGCAATGCTTTAGGGGGAGCGTGCGTGTGAGGGCGTGGGTTAGTGTTAGCGTACGGGTTAGGATTAGGGGACGGGTGAGGGTCAGCCTTCGGGGAAGAGTTAGGGTTAGGGTTCGGGCTAGGGTTAGGGTTAGGGGACGGGGACGGTTTAGGGTCCAGGTGAGGGTACGGGAACGCTTTAGGGGGAGCGTGCGTGTGAGGGCATGGGTTAGTGTTAGCGTACGGGTTAGGATTAGGGGACGGGTGAGGGTCAGGCTTCGGGGAAGGGTTAGGGTTAGGGTTCGGGCTAGGGTTAGGGTTAGGGGACGGGGACGGTTTAGGGTCCAGGTGAGGGTATGGCAAAGCTTTAGGGGGAGCGTGCGTGTGAGGGCGCGGGTTAGTGTTAACGTACGGGTTAGGATTAGGGGACGGGTGAGGGTCAGGCTTCGGGGAAGGGTTAGGGTTCGGGCTAGGGTTAGGGTTAGGGGACGGGGACGGTTTAGGGTCCAGGTGAGGGTACGGCAATGCTTTTGGGGGACCGTGCGTGTGAGGGCGCGGGTTAGTGTTAGCGTACGGGTTAGGATTAGGTGACGGGTGACGGTCAGGCTTCGGGGAAGGGTTAGGGTTAGGGTTCGGGCTAGGTTTAAGGTTAGGGGACGGGGACGGTTTAGGGTCCAGGTGAGGGTACGGCAACGCTTTAGGGGGAGCGTGCGTGTGAGGGCGCGGGTTAGTGTTAGCGTACGGGTTAGGATTAGGGGACGGGTGAGGGTCTTGCTTCGGGGAAGGGTTAGGGTTAGGGTTCGGGCTAGGGTTAGGGTTAGGTGACGGGGACGGTTTAGGGTCCAGCTAAGGGTACGGCAGCGCTTTAGGGGGAGCGTGCATGTGAGGGCGCGGGTTAGTGTTAGCGTACGGGTTAGGATTAGGGGACGGGTGAGGGTCAGGCTTCGGGGAAGAGTTAGGGTTAGGGTTCGGTCTAGGGTTAGCGTTAGGGGACGGGGACGGTTTAGGGTCCAGGTGAGGGTACGGCAACAGTTTAGGGGGAGCGTGCATGTGAGGGCGCGGGTTAGTGTTAGCGTATGGGTTAGGATTAGGGGACGGGTGAGGGTCAGGCTTCTGGGAAGGATTAGGGTTAGGGTTCGGGCTAGGGTTAGGGTTAGGGGACGGGGACGGTTTAGGGTCCAGGTGAGGGTACGGGAACGCTTTAGGGTGAGCGTGCGTGTGAGGGCGCGGGTTAGTGTTAGCATACGGGTTAGGATTAGGGGACGGGTGAGGGTCAGGCTTCGGGGAAGGGTTAGTGTTAGGGTTCGGGCTAGTGTTAGGGTTAGGAGACGGGGACAGTTTAGGGTCCATGTGAGGGTACGGCAACGCTTTAGGGTGAGCGTGCGTGTGAGGGCGCGGGTTAGTGTTAGCGTACGGGTTAGGATTAGGGGACGGGTGAGGGTCAGGCTTCGGGGAAGGGTTAGGGTTAGGGTTCGGGCTAGGGTTAGGGTTAGGGGACGGGGACGGTTTAGGGTCCAGGTGAGCATACGGCAACGCTTTAGGGGGAGCGTGCGTGTGAGGGCGCGCGTTAGGGTTAGCGTATGGGTTAGGATTAGGGGACGGGTGAGGGTCAGGCTTCGGGGAAGGATTAGGGTTAGGGTTCGGGCTAGGGTTAGGGTTAGGGGACGGGGACGGTTTAGGGTCCAGGTGACGGTACGGCAACGCTTTAGGGGGAGCGTGCGTGTGAGGGCGCGGGTTAGTGTTAGCGTACGGGTTAGGATTAGGGGACGGGTGAGGGTCAGGCTTCGGGGAAGTGTTAGGGTTAGGGTTCGGGCTAGGGTTAGGGTTAGGTGACGGGGACGGTTTAGGGTCCAGGTGAGGGTACGGCAACGCTTTAGGGGGAGCGTGCGTGTGAGGGCGCGGGTTAGTGTTAGCGTACGGGTTAGGATTAGGGGACGGGTGAGGGTCAGGCTTCGGGGAAGGGTTAGGGTTAGGGTTCGGGCTAGGGTTAGGGTTAGGGGACGGGGACGGTTTAGGGTCCAGGTGAGGGTACGGCAACGCTTTAGGGGGAGCGTGCGTGTGAGGGCATGGGTTAGTGTTAGCGTACTGGTTAGGATTAGGGGACAGGTGAGGGTCAGGCTTCGGGGAAGGGTTAGGTTTAGGGTTCGGGCTAGGGTTAGGGTTAGGGGACGGGTACGGTTTAGGGTCCAGGTGAGGGTACGGCAACGCTTTAGGGGGAGCGTGCGTGTGAGGGCGTGGGTTAGTGTTAGCGTACGGCTTAGGATTAGGGGACGGGTGAGGGTCAGGCTTCGGGGAAGGGTTAGGGTTAGGGTTCGGGCTAGGGTTAGGGTTAGGGGACGGGGACGGTTTAGGGTCCAGGTGAGGGTACGGCAATGCTTTAGGGCGAGCGTGCGTGTGAGGGCGTGGGTTAGTGTTAGCGTACGGGTTAGGATTAGGGGACGGGTGAGGGTAAGGCTTCGGGGAAGGGTTAGGGTTAGGGTTCGGGCTAGGATTAGGGTTCGGGCTAGGGTTAGGGTTAGGGGACGGGGACTGTTTAGGGTCCAGGTGAGGGTACGGCAACGCTTTAGGGGGAGCGTGCGTGTGAGGGCGTGGGTTAGTGTTAGCGTACGGGTTAGGATTAGGGGACGGGTGAGGGTCAGGCTTCGGGGAAGGGTTAGGGTTAGGGTTCGGGCTAGGGTTAGGGTTAGGGGACGGGGACGGTTTAGGGTCCAGGTGAGGGTACGGCAACGCTTTAGGGGGAGCGTGCGTGTGAGGGCGCGGGTTAATGTTAGCGTACGGTTTAGGATTAGGGGACGGGTGAGGGTCAGGCTTCGGGGAAGGTTTAGGGTTAGGGTTCGGGCTAGGGTTAGGGTTAGGGGACGGGGACGGTTTAGGGTCCAAGTGAGGGTACGGCAACGCTTTAGGGGGAGCGTGCGTGTGAGGGCGCGGGTTAGTGTTAGCGTACGGGTTAGGATTAGGGGACGGGTGAGGGTCAGGCTTCGGGGAAGTGTTAGGGTTAGGGTTCGGGCTAGGGTTAGGGTTAGGGGACGGGGAAGGTTTAGGGTCCAGGTGAGGGTATGGCAACGCTTTAGGGGGAGCGTGCGTGTGAGGGCGCGGGTTAGTGTTAGCGTACGGGTTAGGATTAGGGGACGGGTGAGGGTCAGGCTTCGGGGAATGGTTAGGGTTAGGGTTCGGGCTGGGGTTAGGGTTAGGGGACGGGGTCGGTTTAGGGTGCAGGTGAGGGTACGGCAATGCTTTAGGGGGAGCGTGGGTGTGAGGGCGCGGGTTAGTGTTAGCGTACGGGTTAGGATTAGGGGACGGGTGAGGGTCAGGCTTCGGGAAAGGGTTAGGGTTAGGGTTCGGTCTAGGTTTAGCGTTAGGGGACGGGGACGGTTTAGGGTCCAGGTGAGGGTACGGCAACGCTTTAGGGGGAGCGTGCGTGTGAGGGCGCGGATTAGTGTTAGCGTACGGGTTAGGATTAGGGGACGGGTGAGGGTCAGGCTTCAGGGAAGGATTAGGGTTAGGGTTCGGGCTAGGGTTAGGGTTAGGGGACGGGGACGGTTTAGGGTCCAGGTGAGGGTACGGCAACGCTTTAGGGTGAGCGTGCGTGTGAGGGCGCGGGTTAGTGTTAGCGTACGGGTTAGGATTAGGGGACGGGTGAGGATCAGGCTTCGGGGAAGGATTAGGCTTAGGGTTCGGGCTAGGGTTAGGGTTAGGGGACGGGGACGGTTTAGGGTCCAGGTGAGGGTACGGCAACGCTTTAGGGGGAGCGTGCGTGTGAGAGCGTGGGTTAGTGTTAGCGTACGGGTTAGGATTAGGGGACGGGTGAGCGTCAGGCTTCGGGGAAGGGTTAGGGTTAGGGTTCGGGCTAAGGTTAGGGTTAGGGGACGGGGACGGTTTAGGGTCCATGTGAGGGTACGGCAACGCTTTAGGGGGAGCGTGCGTGTGAGGGCGCGAGTTAGTGTTAGCGTACGGGTTAGGATTAGGGGACGGGTGAGGGTCAGGCTTCGGGGAAGGGTTAGGGTTAGGGTTCGGGCTAGGGTTAGCGTTAGCGGACGGGGACGGTTTAGGGTCCATGTGAGGGTACGGCAACGCTTTAGGGGGAGCGTGCGTGTGAGGGCGCGAGTTAGTGTTAGCGTACGGGTTAGGAATAGGGGACGGGTGAGGGTCAGGCTTCGGGGAAGGGTTAGGGTTAGGGTTCGGGCTAGGGTTAGGGTTAGGGGACGGGGACGGTTTAGGGTCCAGGTGAGGGTACGGCAACGCTTTAGGGGGAGCGTGCGTGTGAGGGCGTGGGTTAGTGTTAGCGTACGGGTTAGGATTAGGGGACGGGTGAGCGTCAGGCTTCGGGGAAGGGTTAGGGTTAGGGTTCGGGCTAGGGTTAGGGTTAGGGGACGGGACGGTTTAGGGTCCAGGTGAGGGTACGGCAACGCTTTAGGGGGAGCGTGCGTGTGAGGGCGCGCGTTAGTGTTAGCGTACGGGTTAGGATTAGGGGACGGGTGAGGGTCAGGCTTCGGGGAAGGGTTAGGGTTAGGGTTCGGGCTAGGGTTAGGGTTAGGGGACGGGGACGGTTTAGGGTCCAGGTGACGGTACGGCAACGCTTTAGGGGGAGCGTGCGTGTGAGGGCGCGGGTTAGTGTTAGCGTACGGGTTAGGATTAGGGGACGGGTGAGGGTCAGGCTTCGGGGAAGTGTTAGGGTTAGGGTTCGGGCTAGGGTTAGGGTTAGGTGACGGGGACGGTTTAGGGTCCAGGTGAGGGTACGGCAACGCTTTAGGGGGAGCGTGCGTGTGAGGGCGCGGGTTAGTGTTAGCGTACGGCTTAGGATTAGGGGACGGGTGAGGGTCAGGCTTCGGGGAAGGGTTAGGGTTAGGGTTCGGGCTAGGGTTAGGGTTAGGGGACGGGGACGGTTTAGGGTCCAGGTGAAGGTACGGCAACGCTTTAGGGGGAGCGTGCGTGTGAGGGCATGGGTTAGTGTTAGCGTACTGGTTAGGATTAGGGGACGGGTGAGGGTCAGGCTTCGGGGAAGGGTTAGGTTTAGGGTTCGGGCTAGGGTTAGGGTTAGGGGACGGGGACGGTTTAGGGTCCAGGTGAGGGTACGGCAACGCTTTAGGGGGAGCGTGCGTGTGAGGGCGTGGGTTAGTGTTAGCGTACGGCTTAGGATTAGGGGACGGGTGAGGGTCAGGCTTCGGGGAAGGGTTAGGGTTAGGGTTCGGGCTAGGGTTAGGGTTAGGGGACGGGGACGGTTTAGGGTCCAGGTGAGGGTACGGCAATGCTTTAGGGCGAGCATGCGTATGAGGGCGTGGGTTAGTGTTAGCGTACGGGTTAGGATTAGGGGACGGGTGAGGGTCAGGTTTCGGGGAAGGGTTAGGGTTAGGGTTCGGGCTAGGGTTAGGGTTCGGGCTAGGGTTAGGGTTAGGGGACGGGGACGGTTTAGGGTCCAGGTGAGGGTACGGCAACGCTTTAGGGGGAGCGTGCGTGTGAGGGCGCGGGTTAGTGTTAGCGTACGGGTTAGGATTAGGGGACGGGTGAGGGTCAGGCTTCGGGGAATGGTTAGGGTTAGGGTTCGGGCTAGGGTTAGGGTTAGGAGACGGGGAAGGGTTAGGGTCCAGGTGAGGGTACGGCAACGCTTTAGGGGGAGCGTGCGTGTGAGGGCGCGGGTTAGTGTTAGCGTACGGGTTAGGATTAGGGGACGGGTGAGGTTCAGGCTTCGGGGAAGGGTTAGGGTTAGGGTTCGGGCTAGGGTTAGGGTTAGGGGACGGGGACGGTTTAGGGTCCAGGTGAGGGTACGGCAACGCTTTAGGGTGAGCGTGCATGTGAGGGCGTGGGTTAGTGTTAGCGTACGGGTTAGGATTAGGGGACGGGTGAGGGTCAGGCTTCGGGGAAGGGTTAGGGTTAGGGTTCGGGCTAGGGTTAGGGTTAGGGGACGGGGACGGTTTAGGGTCCAGGTGAGGGTACGGCAACGCTTTAGGGGGAGCGTGCGTGTGAGGGCGCGGGTTAGTGTTAGCGTACGGGTTAGGATTAGGGGACGGGTGAGGGTCAGGCTTCGGGGAAGGGTTAGGGTTAGGGTTCGGGCTAGGGTTAGGGTTAGGGGACGGGGACGGTTTAGGGTCCAGGTGAGGGTATGGCAACGCTTTAGGGCGAGCGTGCGTGTGAGGGCGTGGGTTAGTGTTAGCGTACGGGTTAGGATTAGGGGACGGGTGAGGGTCAGGCTTCGGGGAAGGGTTAGGGTTAGGGTTCGGGCTAGGGTTAGGGTTAGGGGACGGGTACGGTTTAGGGTCCAGGTGAGGGTACGGCAACGCTTTAGGGGGAGCGTGCGTGTGAGGGCGCGGGTTAGTGTTAGCGTACGGGTTAGGATTAGGGGACGGGTGAGGGTCAGGCTTCGGGGAAGGGTTAGGGTTAGGGTTCGGGCTAGGGTTAGGGTTAGGGGACGGGGACGGTTTAGGGTCCAGGTGAGGGTACGGCAACGCTTTAGGGGGAGCGTGCGTGTGAGGGCATGGGTTAGTGTTAGCGTACTGGTTAGGATTAGGGGACGGGTGAGGGTCAGGCTTCGGGGAAGGGTTAGGTTTAGGGTTCGGGCTAGGGTTAGGGTTAGGGGACGGGGACGGTTTAGGGTCCAGGTGAGGGTACGGCAACGCTTTAGGGGGAGCGTGCATGTGAGGGCGTGGGTTAGTGTTAGCGTACGGCTTAGGATTAGGGGACGGGTGAGGGTCAGGCTTCGGGGAAGGGTTAGGGTTAGGGTTCGGGCTAGGGTTTGGGTTAGGGGACGGGGACGGTTTAGGGTCCAGGTGAGGGTACGGCAATGCTTTAGGGCGAGCGTGCGTATGAGGGCGTGGGTTAGTGTTAGCGTACGGGTTAGGATTAGGGGACGGGTGAGGGTCAGGTTTCGGGGAAGGGTTAGGGTTAGGGTTCGGGCTAGGGTTAGGGTTCGGGCTAGGGTTAGGGTTAGGGGACGGTTTAGGGTCCAGGTGAGGGTACGGCAACGCTTTAGGGGGAGCGTGCGTGTGAGGGCGCGGGTTAGTGTTAGCGTACGGGTTAGGATTAGGGGACGGGTGAGGGTCAGGCTTCGGGGAATGGTTAGGGTTAGGGTTCGGGCTAGGGTTAGGGTTAGGAGACGGGGAAGGGTTAGGGTCCAGGTGAGGGTACGGCAACGCTTTAGGGGGAGCGTGCGTGTGAGGGCGCGGGTTAGTGTTAGCGTACGGGTTAGGATTAGGGGACGGGTGAGGTTCAGGCTTCGGGGAAGGGTTAGGGTTAGGGTTCGGGCTAGGGTTAGGGTTAGGGGACGGGGACGGTTTAAGGTCCAGGTGAGGGTACGGCAACGCTTTAGGGTTAGCGTGCATGTGAGGGCGTGGGTTAGTGTTAGCGTACGGGTTAGGATTAGGGGACGGGTGAGGGTCAGGCTTCGGGGAAGGGTTAGGGTTAGGGTTCGGGCTAGGGTTAGGGTTAGGGGACGGGGACGGTTTAGGGTCCAGGTGAGGGTACGGCAACGCTTTAGGGGGAGCGTGCGTGTGAGGGCGCGGGTTAGTGTTAGCGTACGGGTTAGGATTAGGGGACGGGTGAGGGTCAGGCTTCGGGGAAGGGTTAGGGTTAGGGTTCGGGCTAGGGTTAGGGTTAGGGGACGGGGACGGTTTAGGGTCCAGGTGAGGGTACGGCAACACTTTAGGGGGAGCGTGCGTGTGAGGGCGTGGGTTAGTGTTAGCGTACGGGTTAGGATTAGGGGACGGGTGAGGGTCAGGCTTCGGGGAAGGGTTAGGGTTAGGGTTCGGGCTAGGGTTAGGGTTAGGGGACAGGGACGGTTTAGGGTCCAGGTGAGGGTACGGCAACGCTTTAGGGGGAGCGTGCGTTTGAGGGCGCGGGTTAGTGTCAGCGTACGGGTTAGGATTAGGGGACGGGTGAGGGTCAGGCTTCGGGGAAGGGTTAGGGTTAGGGTTCGGGCTAGGGTTAGGGTTAGGGGACGGGGACGGTTTAGGGTCCAGGTGAGGGTATGGCAACGCTTTAGGGCGAGCGTGCGTGTGAGGGCGTGGGTTAGTGTTAGCGTACGGGTTAGGATTAGGGGACGGGTGAGGGTCAGGCTTCGGGGAAGGGTTAGGGTTAGGGTTCGGGCTAGGGTTAGGGTTAGGGGACGGGGACGGTTTAGGGTCCAGGTGAGGGTACGGCAACGCTTTAGGGGGAGCGTGCGGGTGAGGGCGCGGGTTAATGTTAGCGTACGGTTTAGGATTAGGGGACGGGTGAGGGTCAGGCTTCGGGGAAGGGTTAGGGTTAGGGTTCGGGCTAGGGTTAGGGTTAGGGGACGGGGACGGTTTAGGGTCCAAGTGAGGGTACGGCAACGCTTTAGGGGGAGCGTGCGTGTGAGGGCGCGGGTTAGTGCTAGCGTACGGGTTAGGATTAGGCGACGGGTGAGGGTCAGGCTTCGGGGAAGTGTTAGGGTTAGGGTTCGGGCTAGGGTTAGGGTTAGGGGACGGGGACGGTTTAGGGTCCAGGTGAGGGTACGGCAACACTTTAGGGGGAGCGTGCGTGTGAGGGCGCGAGTTAGTGTTAGCGTACGGGTTAGGATTAGGGGACGGGTGAGGGTCAGGCTTCGGGGAAGGGTTAGGGTTAGGGTTCGGGCTAGGGTTAGGGTTAGGGGACGGGACGGTTTAGGGTCCAGGTGAGGGTACGGCAACGCTTTAGGGGGAGCGTGCGTGTGAGGGCGCGCGTTAGTGTTAGCGTACGGGTTAGGATTAGGGGACGGGTGAGGGTCAGGCTTCGGGGAAGGGTTAGGGTTAGGGTTCGGGCTAGGGTTAGGGTTAGGGGACGGGGACGGTTTAGGGTCCAGGTGACGGTACGGCAACGCTTTAGGGGGAGCGTGCGTGTGAGGGCGCGGGTTAGGGTTAGCGAACGGGTTAGGATTAGGGGACGGGTGAGGGTCAGGCTTCGGGGAAGTGTTAGGGTTAGGGTTCGGGCTAGGGTTAGGGTTAGGTGACGGGGACGGTTTAGGGTCCAGGTGAGGGTACGGCAACGCTTTAGGGGGAGCGTGCGTGTGAGGGCGCGGGTTAGTGTTAGCGTACGGGTTAGGATTATGGGACGGGTGAGGGTCAGGCTTCGGGGAAGGGTTAGGGTTAGGGTTCGGGCTAGGGTTAGGGTTAGGGGACGGGGACGGTTTAGGGTCCAGGTGAGGGTACGGCAACGCTTTAGGGGGAGCGTGCGTGTGAGGGCGTGGGATAGTGTTAGCGTACGGCTTAGGATTAGGGGACGGGTGAGGGTCAGGCTTCGGGGAAGGGTTAGGGTTAGGGTTCGGGCTAGGGTTTGGGTTAGGGGACGGGGACGGTTTAGGGTCCAGGTGAGGGTACGGCAATGCTTTAGGGTGAGCGTGCGTGTGAGGGCGTGGGTTAGTGTTAGCGTACGGGTTAGGATTAGGGGACGGGTGAGGGTCAGGTTTCGGGGAAGGGTTAGGGTTAGGGTTCGGGCTAGGGTTAGGGTTCGGGCTAGGGTTAGGGTTAGGGGACGGGGACGGTTTAGGGTCCAGGTGAGGGTACGGCAACGCTTTAGGGGGAGCGTGCGTGTGAGGGCGCGGGTTAGTGTTAGCGTACGGGTTAGGATTAGGGGACGGGTGAGGGTCAGGCTTCGGGGAATGGTTAGGGTTAGGGTTCGGGCTAGGGTTAGGGTTAGGAGACGGGGAAGGGTTAGGGTCCAGGTGAGGGTACGGCAACGCTTTAGGGGGTGCGTGCGTGTGAGGGCGCGGGTTAGTGTTAGCGTACGGGTTAGGATTAGGGGACGGGTGAGGTTCAGGCTTCGGGGAAGGGTTAGGGTTAGGGTTCGGGCTAGGGTTAGGGTTAGGGGACGGGGACGGTTTAGGGTCCAGGTGAGGGTACGGCAACGCTTTAGGGGGAGCGTGCGTTTGAGGGCGCGGGTTAGTGTCAGCGTACGGGTTAGGATTAGGGGACGGGTGAGGGTCAGGCTTCGGGGAAGGGTTAGGGTTAGGGTTCGGGCTAGGGTTAGGGTTAGGGGACGGGGACGGTTTAGGGTCCAGGTGAGGGTATGGCAACGCTTTAGGGCGAGCGTGCGTGTGAGGGCGTGGGTTAGTGTTAGCGTACGGGTTAGGATTAGGGGACGGGTGAGGGTCAGGCTACGGGGAAGGGTTAGGGTTAGGGTTCGGGCTAGGGTTAGGGTTAGGGGACGGGGACGGTTTAGGGTCCAGGTGAGGGTACGGCAACGCTTTAGGGGGAGCGTGCGTGTGAGGGCGCGGGTTAATGTTAGCGTACGGTTTAGGATTAGGGGACGGGTGAGGGTCAGGCTTCGGGGAAGGGTTAGGGTTAGGGTTCGGGCTAGGGTTAGGGTTAGGGGACGGGGACGGTTTAGGGTCCAAGTGAGGGTACGGCAACGCTTTAGGGGGAGCGTGCATGTGAGGGCGCGGGTTAGTGCTAGCGTACGGGTTAGGATTAGGCGACGGGTGAGGGTCAGGCTTCGGGGAAGTGTTAGGGTTAGGGTTCGGGCTAGGGTTAGGGTTAGGGGACGGGGACGGTTTAGGGTCCAGGTGAGGGTACGGCAACACTTTAGGGGGAGCGTGCGTGTGAGGGCGCGGGTTAGTGTTAGCGTACGGGTTAGGATTAGGGGACGGGTGAGGGTCAGGCTTCGGGGAAGGGTTAGGGTTAGGGTTCGGGCTGGGGTTAGGGTTAGGGGACGGGGTCGGTTTAGGGTCCAGGTGAGGGTACGGCAATGCTTTAGGGGGAGCGTGGGTGTGAGGGCACGGGTTAGTGTTAGCGTACGGCTTAGGATTAGGGGACGGGTGAGGGTCAGGCTTCGGGGAAGGGTTAGGGTTAGGGTTCGGGCTAGGGTTAGGGTTAGGGGACGGGGACGGTTTAGGGTCCAGGTGAGGGTACGGCAACGCTTTAGGGGGAGCGTGTGTGTGAGGGCGTGGGTTAGTGTTAGCGTACGGGTTAGGATTAGGGGACGGGTGAGGGTCAGGCTTCGGGGAAGGGTTAGGGTTAGGGTTCGGGCTAGGGTTAGGGTTAGGGGACGGGGACGGTTTAGGGTCCAGGTGAGGGTACGGCAACACTTTAGGGGGAGCGTGCGTGTGAGGGCGCGGGTTAGTGTTAGCGTACGGGTTAGGATTAGGGGACGGGTGAGGGTCAGGCTTCGGGGAATGGTTAGGGTTAGGGTTCGGGCTAGGGTTAGGGTTAGGGGACGGGGAAGGGTTAGGGTCCAGGTGAGGGTACGGCAACGCTTTAGGGGGAGCGTGCGTGTGAGGGCGTGGGTTAGTGTTAGCGTACGGGTTAGGATTAGGGGACGGGTGAGGTTCAGGTTTCGGGGAAGGGTTAGGGTTAGGGTTCGGGCTAGGGTTAGGGTTAGGGGACGGGGACGGTTTAGGGTGCAGGTGAGGGTACGGCAACGCTTTAGGGTGAGCGTGCATGTGAGGGCGTGGGTTAGTGTTAGCGTACGGGTTAGGATTAGGGGACGGGTGAGGGTCAGGCTTCGGGGAAGGGTTAGGGTTAGGGTTCGGGCTAGGGTTAGGGTTAGGGGACGGGGACGGTTTAGGGTCCAGGTGAGGGTACGGCAACGCTTTAGGGGGAGCGTGCGTGTGAGGGCGCGGGTTAGTGTTAGCGTACGGGTTAGGATTAGGGGACGGGTGAGGGTCAGGCTTCGGGGAAGGGTTAGGGTTAGGGTTCGGGCTAGGGTTAGGGTTAGGGGACGGGGACGGTTTAGGGTCCAGGTGAGGGTACGGCAACGCTTTAGGGGGAGCGTGCGTGTGAGGGCGTGGGTTAGTGTTAGCGTACGGGTTAGGATTAGGGGATGGTTGAGGGTCAGGCTTCGGGGAAGGTTTAGGGTTAGGGTTCGGGCTAGGGTTAGGGTTAGGGGACAGGGACGGTTTAGGGTCCAGGTGAGGGTACGGCAACGCTTTAGGGGGAGCGTGCGTGTGAGGGCGCGGGTTAGTGTCAGCGTACGGGTTAGGATTAGGGGACGGGTGAGGGTCAGGCTTCGGGGAAGGGTTAGGGTTAGGGTTCGGGCTAGGGTTAGGGTTAGGGGACGGAACGGTTTAGGGTCCAGGTGAGGGTATGGCAACGCTTTAGGGCGAGCGTGCGTGTGAGGGCGTGGGTTAGTGTTAGCGTACGGGTTAGGATTAGGGGACGGGTGAGGGTCAGGCTTCGGGGAAGGGTTAGGGTTAGGGTTCGGGCTAGGGTTAGGGTTAGGGGACGGGGACGGTTTAGGGTCCAGGTGAGGGTACGGCAACGCTTTAGGGGGACCGTGCGTGTGAGGGCGCGGGTTAATGTTAGCGTACGGTTTAGGATTAGGGGACGGGTGAGGGTCAGGCTTCGGGGAAGGGTTAGGGTTAGGGGACGGGGACGGTTTAGGGTCCAGGTGAGGGTACGGCAACGCTTTAGGGGGACCGTGCGTGTGAGGGCGCGGGTTAATGTTAGCGTACGGTTTAGGATTAGGGGACGGGTGAGGGTCAGGCTTCGGGGAAGGGTTAGGGTTAGGGTTCGGGCTAGGGTTAGGATTAGGGGACGGGGACGGTTTAGGGTCCAAGTGAGGGTACGGCAACGCTTTAGGGGGAGCGTGCGTGTGAGGGCGCGGGTTAGTGTTAGCGTACGGGTTAGGATTAGGCGACGGGTGAGCGTCAGGCTTCGGGGAAGTGTTAGGGTTAGGGTTCGGGCTAGGGTTAGGGTTAGGGGACGGGGACGGTTTAGGGTCCAGGTGAGGGTACGGCAACACTTTAGGGGGAGCGTGCGTGTGAGGGCGCGGGTTAGTGTTAGCGAACGGGTTAGGATTAGGGGACGGGTGAGGGTCAGGCTTCGGGGAAGGGTTAGGGTTAGGGTTCGGGCTGGGGTTAGCATTAGGGGACGGGGTCGGTTTAGGGTGCAGGTGAGGGTACGGCAATGCTTTAGGGGGAGCGTGGGTGTGAGGGCGCGGGTTAGTGTTAGCGTACGGATTAGGATTAGGGGACGGGTGAGGGTCAGGCTTCGGGTAAGGGTTAGGGTTAGGGTTCGGTCTAGGGTTAGCGTTAGGGGACGGGGACGGTTTAGGGTCCAGGTGAGGGTACGGCAACGCTTTAGGGGGAGCGTGCGTGTGAGGGCGCGGATTAGTGTTAGCGTACGGGTTAGGATTAGGGGACGGGTGAGGGTCAGGCTTCAGGGAAGGATTAGGGTTAGGGTTCGGGCTAGGGTTAGGGTTAGGGGACGGGGACGGTTTAGGGTCCAGGTGAGGGTACGGCAACGCTTTAGGGTGAGCGTGCGTGTGAGGGCGCGGGTTAGTGTTAGCGTACGGGTTAGGATTAGGGGACGGGTGAGGGTCAGGCTTCGGGGAAGGATTAGGCTTAGGGTTCGGGCTAGGGTTAGGGTTAGGGGACGGGGACGGTTTAGGGTCCAGGTGAGGGTACGGCAACGCTTTAGGGGGAGCGTGTGTGTGAGGGCGTGGGTTAGTGTTAGCGTACGGGTTAGGATTAGGGGACGGGTGAGGGTCAGGCTTCGGGGAAGGGTTAGGGTTAGGGTTCGGGCTAGGGTTAGGGTTAGGGGACGGGGACGGTTTAGGGTCCAGGTGAGGGTACGGCAACGCTTTAGGGGGAGCGTGCGTGTGAGGGCGTGGGTTAGTGTTAGCGTACGGGTTAGGATTAGGGGACGGGTGAGCGTCAGGCTTCGGGGAAGGGTTAGGGTTAGGGTTCGGGCTAGGGTTAGGGTTAGGGGACGGGACGGTTTAGGGTCCAGGTGAGGGTACGGCAACGCTTTAGGGGGAGCGTGCGTGTGAGGGCGCGCGTTAGTGTTAGCGTACGGGTTAGGATTAGGGGACGGGTGAGGGTCAGGCTTCGGGGAAGGGTTAGGGTTAGGGTTCGGGCTAGGGTTAGGGTTACGGGACGGGACGGTTTAGGGTCCAGGTGAGGGTACGGCAACGCTTTAGGGGGAGCGTGCGTGTGAGGGCGCGCGTTAGTGTTAGCGTACGGGTTAGGATTAGGGGACGGGTGAGGGTCAGGCTTCGGGGAAGGGTTAGGGTTAGGGTTCGGGCTAGGGTTAGGGTTAGGGGACGGGGACGGTTTAGGGTCCAGGTGACGGTACGGCAACGCTTTAGGGGGAGCGTGCGTGTGAGGGCGCGGGTTAGTGTTAGCGTACGGGTTAGGATTAGGGGACGGGTGAGGGTCAGGCTTCGGGGAAGTGTTAGGGTTAGGGTTCGGGCTAGGGTTAGGGTTAGGGGACGGGGACGGTTTAGGGTCCAGGTGAGGGTACGGCAACGCTTTAGGGGGAGCGTGCGTGTGAGGGCGCGGGTTAGTGTTAGCGTACGGGTTAGGATTAGGGGACGGGTGAGGGTCAGGCTTCGGGGAAGGGTTAGGGTTAGGGTTCGGGCTAGGGTTAGGGTTAGGGGACGGGGACGGTTTAGGGTCCAGGTGAGGGTACGGCAACGCTTTAGGGGGAGCGTGCGTGTGAGGGCATGGGTTAGTGTTAGCGTACTAGTTAGGATTAGGGGACGGGTGAGGGTCAGGCTTCGGGGAAGGGTTAGGTTTAGGGTTCGGGCTAGGGTTAGGGTTAGGGGACGGGGACGGTTTAGGGTCCAGGTGAGGGTACGGCAACGCTTTAGGGGGAGCGTGCGTGTGAGGGCGTGGGTTAGTGTTAGCGTACGGCTTAGGATTAGGGGACGGGTGAGGGTCAGGCTTCGGGGAAGGGTTAGGGTTAGGGTTCGGGCTAGGGTTTGGGTTAGGGGACGGGGACGGTTTAGGGTCCAGGTGAGGGTACGGCAATGCTTTAGGGCGAGCGTGCGTGTGAGGGCGTGGGTTAGTGTTAGCGTACGGGTTAGGATTAGGGGACGGGTGAGGGTCAGGTTTCGGGGAAGGGTTAGGGTTAGGGTTCGGGCTAGGGTTAGGGTTCGGGCTAGGGTTAGGGTTAGGGGACGGGGACGGTTTAGGGTCCAGGTGAGGGTACGGCAACGCTTTAGGGGGAGCGTGCGTGTGAGGGCGCGGGTTAGTGTTAGCGTACGGGTTAGGATTAGGGGACGGGTGAGGGTCAGGCTTCGGGGAATGGTTAGGGTTAGGGTTCGGGCTAGGGTTAGGGTTAGGAGACGGGGAAGGGTTAGGGTCCAGGTGAGGGTACGGCAACGCTTTAGGGGGAGCGTGCGTGTGAGGGCGCGGGTTAGTTTTAGCGTACGGGTTAGGATTAGGGGACGGGTGAGGGTCAGGCTTCGGGGAAGGGTTAGGGTTAGGGTTCGGGCTAGGGTAAGGGTTAGGGGATGGTGACGGTTTAGGGTCCAGGTGAGGGTATGGCAACGCTTTAGGGGGAGCGTGGGTGTGAGGGCGCTGGTTAGTGTTAGCGTACGGGTTAGGATTAGGGGACGGGTGAGGGTCAGGCTTCGGGGAAGGGTTAGGGTTAGGGTTCGGGCTAGGGTTAGGGTTAGGAGACGGGGAAGGGTTAGGGTCCAGGTGAGGGTACGGCAACGCTTTAGGGGGAGCGTGCGTGTGAGGGCGCGGGTTAGTGTTAGCGTACGGGTTAGGATTAGGGGACGGGTGAGGGTCAGGCTTCGGGGAAGGGTTAGGGTTAGGGTTCGGGCTAGGGTTAGGGTTAGGGGATGGTGACGGTTTAGGGTCCAGGTGAGGGTATGGCAACGCTTTAGGGGGAGCGTGGGTGTGAGGGCGCTGGTTAGTGTTAGCGTACGGGTTAGGATTAGGGGACGGGTGAGGGTCAGGCTTCGGGGAAGGGTTAGGGTTAGGGTTCGGGCTAGGGTTAGGGTTAGGGGACGGGGACGGTTTAGGGTCCAGGTGAGGGTACGGCAACGCTTTAGGGGGAGCGTGCGTGTGAGGGCGCGGGTTAGTGTTAGCGTACGGGTTAGGATTAGGGGACGGGTGAGGGTCAGGCTTCGGGGAAGGGTTAGGGTTAGGGTTCGGGCTAGGGTTAGGGTTAGGGGACGGGGACGGTTTAGGGTCCAGGTGAGGGTACGGCAACGCTTTAGGGGGAGCGTGCGTGTGAGGGCGTGGGTTAGTGTTAGCGTACGGGTTAGGATTAGGGGACGGGTGAGGGTCAGGCTTCGGGGAAGGGTTAGGGTTAGGGTTCGGGCTAGGGTTAGGGTTAGGGGACGGGGACGGTTTAGGGTCCAGGTGAGGGTACGGCAACGCTTTAGGGGGAGCGTGCGTGTGAGGGCGCGGGTTAGTGTTAGCGTACGGGTTAGGATTAGGGGACGGGTGAGGGTCAGGCTTCGGGGAAGGGTTAGGGTTAGGGTTCGGGCTAGGGTTAGGGTTAGGGGACGGGGACGGTTTAGGGTCCAGGTGAGGGTACGGCAACGCTTTAGGGGGAGCGTGCGTGTGAGGGCGTGGGTTAGTGTTAGCGTACGGGTTAGGATTAGGGGACGGGTGAGGGTCAGGCTTCGGGGAAGGGTTAGGGTTAGGGTTCGGGCTAGGGTTAGGGTTAGGGGACAGGGACGGTTTAGGGTCCAGGTGAGGGTACGGCAACGCTTTAGGGGGAGCGTGCGTTTGAGGGCGCGGGTTAGTGTCAGCGTACGGGTTAGGATTAGGGGACGGGTGAGGGTCAGGCTTCGGGGAAGGGTTAGGGTTAGGGTTCGGGCTAGGGTTAGGGTTAGGGGACGGGGACGGTTTAGGGTCCAAGTGAGGGTACGGCAACGTTTTAGGGGGAGCGTGCGTGTGAGGGCGCGGGTTAGTGCTAGCGTACGGGTTAGGATTAGGCGACGAGTGAGGGTCAGGCTTCGGGGAAGTGTTAGGGTTAGGGTTCGGGCTAGGGTTAGGGTTAGGGGACGGGGACGGTTTAGGGTCCAGGTGAGGGTACGGCAATACTTTAGGGGGAGCGTGCGTGTGAGGGCGCGGGTTAGTGTTAGCGTACGGGTTAGGATTAGGGGACGGGTGAGGGTCAGGCTTCGGGGAAGGGTTAGGGTTAGGGTTCGGGCTATGGTTAGGGTTAGGGGACGGGGACGGTTTAGGGTCCAGGTGAGGGTACGGCAACGCTTTAGGGGGAGCGTGCGTGTGAGGGCGCGGGTTAGTGTTAGCGTACGGGCTAGGATTAGGGGACGGGTGAGGGTCATGCTTCGGGGAAGGGTTAGGGTTAGGGTTCGGGCTAGGTTTAGGGTTAGGTGATGGGGACGGTTTAGGGTCCAGCTGAGGGTACGGCAGCGCTTTAGGGGGAGCGTGCATGTGAGGGCGCGGGTTAGTGTTAGCGTACGGGTTAGGATTAGGGGACGGGTGAGGGTCAGGCTTCGGGGAAGGGTTAGGGTTAGGGTTCGGGCTAGGGTTAGGGTTAGGGGACGGGGACGGTTTAGGGTCCAGGTGAGGGTACGGCAACGCTTTAGGGGGAGCGTGCGTGTGAGGGCGCGGGTTAGTGTTGGAGTGCGGGTTAGGATTAGGGGACGTGTTAGGGTCAGGCTTCGGGGAAGGGTTAGGGTTAGGGTTCGGGCTAGGGTTAGGGTTACGGGACAGGGACGGTTTAGGGTCCAGGTGAGGGTACAGCAACGCTTTAGGGGGAACGTGCGTGTGAGGGCGCGGGTTAGTGTTAGCGTACGGGTTAGGATTAGGGGACGGGTGAGGGTCAGGCTTCGGGTAAGGGTTAGGGTTAGGGTTCGGTCTAGGGTTAGCGTTAGGGGACGGGGACGGTTTAGGGTCCAGGTGAGGGTACGGCAACACTTTAGGGGGAGCGTGCGTGTGAGGGCGCGGATTAGTGTTAGCGTACGGGTTAGGATTAGGGGACGGGTGAGGGTCAGGCTTCAGGGAAGGATTAGGGTTAGGGTTCGGACTAGGGTTAGGGTTAGGGGACGGGGACGGTTTAGGGTCCAGGTGAGGGTACGGCAATGCTTTAGGGTGAGCGTGCGTGTGAGGGCGCGGGTTAGTGTTAGCGTACGGGTTAGGATTAGGGGACGGGTGAGGGTCAGGCTTCGGGGAAGGATTAGGCTTAGGGTTCGGGCTAGGGTTAGGGTTAGGGGACGGGGACGGTTTAGGGTCCAGGTGAGGGTACGGCAACGCTTTAGGGGGAGCGTGCGTGTGAGGGCGTGGGTTAGTGTTAGCGTACGGGTTAGGATTAGGGGACGGGTGAGCGTCAGGCTTCGGGGAAGGGT
The DNA here is from genome assembly GCF_949987515.2 of Delphinus delphis. Lineage (NCBI taxonomy): Eukaryota > Metazoa > Chordata > Mammalia > Artiodactyla > Delphinidae > Delphinus > Delphinus delphis. The sequence goes on along the minus strand of NW_027192657.1, from coordinate 3,622,469 downwards.
TAGGGTTAGGGTTCGGGCTAGGGTTAGGGTTAGGGGACGGGGACGGTTTAGTTTCCATGTGAGGGTACGGCAACGCTTTAGGGGGAGCGTGCGTGTGAGGGCGCGAGTTAGTGTTAGCGTACGGGTTAGGATTAGGGGACGGGTGAGGGTCAGGCTTCGGGGAAGGGTTAGGGTTAGGGTTCGGGCTAGGGTTAGCGTTAGCGGACGGGGACGGGTTAGGGTCCATGTGAGGGTACGGCAACGCTTTAGGGGGAGCGTGCGTGTGAGGGCGCGAGTTAGTGTTAGCGTACGGGTTAGGATTAGGGGACGGGTGAGGGTCAGGCTTCGGGGAAGGGTTAGGGTTAGGGTTCGGGCTAGGGTTAGGGTTAGGGGACGGGGACGGTTTAGGGTCCAGGTGAGGGTACGGCAACGCTTTAGGGGGAGCGTGCGTGTGAGGGCGTGGGTTAGTGTTAGCGTACGGGTTAGGATTAGGGGACGGGTGAGCGTCAGGCTTCGGGGAAGGGTTAGGGTTAGGGTTCGGGCTAGGGTTAGGGTTAGGGGACGGGACGGTTTAGGGTCCAGGTGAGGGTACGGCAACGCTTTAGGGGGAGCGTGCGTGTGAGGGCGCGCGTTAGTGTTAGCGTACGGGTTAGGATTAGGGGACGGGTGAGGGTCAGGCTTCGGGGAAGGGTTAGGGTTAGGGTTCGGGCTAGGGTTAGGGTTAGGGGACGGGGACGGTTTAGGGTCCAGGTGACGGTACGGCAACGCTTTAGGGGGAGCGTGCGTGTGAGGGCGCGGGTTAGTGTTAGCGTACGGGTTAGGATTAGGGGACGGGTGAGGGTCAGGCTTCGGGGAAGTGTTAGGGTTAGGGTTCGGGCTAGGGTTAGGGTTAGGTGACGGGGACGGTTTAGGGTCCAGGTGAGGGTACGGCAACGCTTTAGGGGGAGCGTGCGTGTGAGGGCGCGGGTTAGTGTTAGCGTACGGGTTAGGATTAGGGGACGGGTGAGGGTCAGGCTTCGGGGAAGGGTTAGGGTTAGGGTTCGGGCTAGGGTTAGGGTTAGGGGACGGGGACGGTTTAGGGTCCAGGTGAGGGTACGGCAACGCTTTAGGGGGAGCGTGCGTGTGAGGGCGTGGGTTAGTGTTAGCGTACGGGTTAGGATTAGGGGACGGGTGAGGGTCAGGCTTCGGGGAAGGGTTAGGGTTAGGGTTCGGGCTAGGGTTAGGGTTAGGGGACGGGGACGGTTTAGGGTCCAGGTGAGGGTACGGCAACGTTTTAGGGGGAGCGTGCGTGTGAGGGCGCGGGTTAGTGTTAGCGTACGGGTTAGGATTAGGGGACGGGTGAGGGTCAGGCTTCGGGGAAGGGTTAGGGCTAGGGTTCGGGCTAGGGTTAGGGTTAGGGAATGGTGACGGTTTAGGGTCCAGGTGAGGGTATGGCAACGCTTTAGGGGGAGCGTGGGTGTGAGGGCGCTGGTTAGTGTTAGCGTACGGGTTAGGATTAGGGGACGGGTGAGGGTCAGGCTTCGGGGAAGGGTTAGGGTTAGGGTTCGGGCTAGGGTTAGGGTTAGGGGACGGGGACGGTTTAGGGTCCAGGTGAGGGTACGGCAACGCTTTAGGGGGAGCGTGCGTGTGAGGGCGTGGGTTAGTGTTAGCGTACGGGTTAGGATTAGGGGACGGGTGAGGGTCAGGCTTCGGGGAAGGGATAGGGTTAGGGTTCGGGCTAGGGTTAGGGTTAGGGGACGGGGACGGTTTAGGGTCCAGGTGAGGGTACGGCAACGCTTTAGGGGGAGCGTGCGTGTGAGGGCGCGGGTTAGTGTTAGCGTACGGGTTAGGATTAGGGGACGGGTGAGGGTCAGGCTTCGGGGAAGGGTTAGGGTTAGGGTTGGGGCTAGGGTTAGGGTTAGGGGACGGGGACGGTTTAGGGTCCAGGTGAGGGTACGGCAACGCTTTAGGGGGAGCGTGCGTGTGAGGGCGTGGGTTAGTGTTAGCGTACGGGTTAGGATTAGGGGACGGGTGAGGGTCAGGCTTCGGGGAAGGGTTAGGGTTAGGGTTCGGGCTAGGGTTAGGGTTAGGGGACAGGGACGGTTTAGGGTCCAGGTGAGGGTACGGCAACGCTTTAGGGGGAGCGTGCGTTTGAGGGCGCGGGTTAGTGTCAGCGTACGGGTTAGGATTAGGGGACGGGTGAGGGTCAGGCTTCGGGGAAGGGTTAGGGTTAGGGTTCGGGCTAGGGTTAGGGTTAGGGGACGGGGACGGTTTAGGGTCCAGGTGAGGGTATGGCAACGCTTTAGGGCGAGCGTGCGTGTGAGGGCGTGGGTTAGTGTTAGCGTACGGGTTAGGATTAGGGGACGGGTGAGGGTCAGGCTTCGGGGAAGGGTTAGGGTTAGGGTTCGGGCTAGGGTTAGGGTTAGGGGACGGGGACGGTTTAGGGTCCAGGTGAGGGTACGGCAACGCTTTAGGGGGAGCGTGCGTGTGAGGGCGCGGGTTAATGTTAGCGTACGGTTTAGGATTAGGGGACGGGTGAGGGTCAGGCTTCGGGGAAGGGTTAGGGTTAGGGTTCGGGCTAGGGTTAGGGTTAGGGGACGGGGACGGTTTAGGGTCCAAGTGAGGGTACGGCAACGCTTTAGGGGGAGCGTGCGTGTGAGGGCGCGGGTTAGTGCTAGCGTACGGGTTAGGATTAGGCGACGAGTGAGGGTCAGGCTTCGGGGAAGTGTTAGGGTTAGGGTTCGGGCTAGGGTTAGGGTTAGGGGACGGGGACGGTTTAGGGTCCAGGTGACGGTACGGCAATACTTTAGGGGGAGCGTGCGTGTGAGGGCGCGGGTTAGTGTTAGCGTACGGGTTAGGATTAGGGGACGGGTGAGGGTCAGGCTTCGGGGAAGGGTTAGGGTTAGGGTTCGGGCTATGGTTAGGGTTAGGGGACGGGGACGGTTTAGGGTCCAGGTGAGGGTACGGCAACGTTTTAGGGGGAGCGTGCGTGTGAGGGCGCGGGTTAGTGTTAGCGTACGGGCTAGGATTAGGGGACGGGTGAGGGTCATGCTTCGGGGAAGGGTTAGGGTTAGGGTTCGGGCTAGGTTTAGGGTTAGGTGATGGGGACGGTTTAGGGTCCAGCTGAGGGTACGGCAGCGCTTTAGGGGGAGCGTGCATGTGAGGGCGCGGGTTAGTGTTAGCGTACGGGTTAGGATTAGGGGACGGGTGAGGGTCAGGCTTCGGGGAAGGGTTAGGGTTAGGGTTCGGGCTAGGGTTAGGGTTAGGGGACGGGGACGGTTTAGGGTCCAGGTGAGGGTACGGCAACGCTTTAGGGGGAGCGTGCGTGTGAGGGCGCGGGTTAGTGTTGGAGTGCGGGTTAGGATTAGGGGACGTGTTAGGGTCAGGCTTCGGGGAAGGGTTAGGGTTAGGGTTCGGGCTAGGGTTAGGGTTACGGGACAGGGACGGTTTAGGGTCCAGGTGAGGGTACAGCAACGCTTTAGGGGGAACGTGCGTGTGAGGGCGCGGGTTAGTGTTATCGTACGGGTTAGGATTAGGGGACGGGTGAGGGTCAGGCTTCGGGTAAGGGTTAGGGTTAGGGTTCGGTCTAGGGTTAGCGTTAGGGGACGGGGACGGTTTAGGGTCCAGGTGAGGGTACGGCAACACTTTAGGGGGAGCGTGCGTGTGAGGGCGCGGATTAGTGTTAGCGTACGGGTTAGGATTAGGGGACGGGTGAGGGTCAGGCTTCAGGGAAGGATTAGGGTTAGGGTTCGGGCTAGGGTTAGGGTTAGGGGACGGGGACGGTTTAGGGTCCAGGTGAGGGTACGGCAATGCTTTAGGGTGAGCGTGCGTTTGAGGGCGCGGGTTAGTGTTAGCGTACGGGTTAGGATTAGGGGACGGGTGAGGGTCAGGCTTCGGGGAAGGATTAGGCTTAGGGTTCGGGCTAGGGTTAGGGTTAGGGGACGGGGACGGTTTAGGGTCCAGGTGAGGGTACGGCAACGCTTTAGGGGGAGCGTGCGTGTGAGGGCGTGGGTTAGTGTTAGCGTACGGGTTAGGATTAGGGGACGGGTGAGCGTCAGGCTTCGGGGAAGGGTTAGGGTTAGGGTTCGGGCTAGGGTTAGGGTTAGGGGACGGGGACGGTTTAGTTTCCATGTGAGGGTACGGCAACGCTTTAGGGGGAGCGTGCGTGTGAGGGCGCGAGTTAGTGTTAGCGTACGGGTTAGGATTAGGGGACGGGTGAGGGTCAGGCTTCGGGGAAGGGTTAGGGTTAGGGTTCGGGCTAGGGTTAGCGTTAGCGGACGGGGACGGGTTAGGGTCCATGTGAGGGTACGGCAACGCTTTAGGGGGAGCGTGCGTGTGAGGGCGCGAGTTAGTGTTAGCGTACGGGTTAGGATTAGGGGACGGGTGAGGGTCAGGCTTCGGGGAAGGGTTAGGGTTAGGGTTCGGGCTAGGGTTAGGGTTAGGGGACGGGGACGGTTTAGGGTCCAGGTGAGGGTACGGCAACGCTTTAGGGGGAGCGTGCGTGTGAGGGCGTGGGTTAGTGTTAGCGTACGGGTTAGGATTAGGGGACGGGTGAGCGTCAGGCTTCGGGGAAGGGTTAGGGTTAGGGTTCGGGCTAGGGTTAGGGTTAGGGGACGGGACGGTTTAGGGTCCAGGTGAGGGTACGGCAACGCTTTAGGGGGAGCGTGCGTGTGAGGGCGCGCGTTAGTGTTAGCGTACGGGTTAGGATTAGGGGACGGGTGAGGGTCAGGCTTCGGGGAAGGGTTAGGGTTAGGGTTCGGGCTAGGGTTAGGGTTAGGGGACGGGGACGGTTTAGGGTCCAGGTGACGGTACGGCAACGCTTTAGGGGGAGCGTGCGTGTGAGGGCGCGGGTTAGTGTTAGCGTACGGGTTAGGATTAGGGGACGGGTGAGGGTCAGGCTTCGGGGAAGTGTTAGGGTTAGGGTTCGGGCTAGGGTTAGGGTTAGGTGACGGGGACGGTTTAGGGTCCAGGTGAGGGTACGGCAACGCTTTAGGGGGAGCGTGCGTGTGAGGGCGCGGGTTAGTGTTAGCGTACGGGTTAGGATTAGGGGACGGGTGAGGGTCAGGCTTCGGGGAAGGGTTAGGGTTAGGGTTCGGGCTAGGGTTAGGGTTAGGGGACGGGGACGGTTTAGGGTCCAGGTGAGGGTACGGCAACGCTTTAGGGGGAGCGTGCGTGTGAGGGCGTGGGTTAGTGTTAGCGTACGGGTTAGGATTAGGGGACGGGTGAGGGTCAGGCTTCGGGGAAGGGTTAGGGTTAGGGTTCGGGCTAGGGTTAGGGTTAGGGGACGGGGACGGTTTAGGGTCCAGGTGAGGGTACGGCAACGTTTTAGGGGGAGCGTGCGTGTGAGGGCGCTGGTTAGTGTTAGCGTACGGGTTAGGATTAGGGGACGGGTGAGGGTCAGGCTTCGGGGAAGGGTTAGGGTTAGGGTTCGGGCTAGGGTTAGGGTTAGGGGACGGGGACGGTTTAGGGTCCAGGTGAGGGTACGGCAACGCTTTAGGGGGAGCGTGCGTGTGAGGGCGCGGGTTAGTGTTAGCGTACGGGTTAGGATTAGGGGACGGGTGAGGGTCAGGCTTCGGGGAAGGGTTAGGGTTAGGGTTCGGGCTAGGGTTAGGGTTAGGGGACGGGGACGGTTTAGGGTCCAGGTGAGGGTACGGCAACGCTTTAGGGGGAGCGTGCGTGTGAGGGCGTGGGTTAGTGTTAGCGTACGGGTTAGGATTAGGGGACGGGTGAGGGTCAGGCTTCGGGGAAGGGTTAGGGTTAGGGTTCGGGCTAGGGTTAGGGTTAGGGGACGGGGACGGTTTAGGGTCCAGGTGAGGGTACGGCAACGCTTTAGGGGGAGCGTGCGTGTGAGGGCGCGGGTTAGTGTTAGCGTACGGGTTAGGATTAGGGGACGGGTGAGGGTCAGGCTTCGGGGAAGGGTTAGGGTTAGGGTTCGGGCTAGGGTTAGGGTTAGGGGACGGGGACGGTTTAGGGTCCAGGTGAGGGTACGGCAACGCTTTAGGGGGAGCGTGCGTGTGAGGGCGTGGGTTAGTGTTAGCGTACGGGTTAGGATTAGGGGACGGGTGAGGGTCAGGCTTCGGGGAAGGGTTAGGGTTAGGGTTCGGGCTAGGGTTAGGGTTAGGGGACGGGGACGGTTTAGGGTCCAGGTGAGGGTACGGCAACGTTTTAGGGGGAGCGTGCGTGTGAGGGCGCTGGTTAGTGTTAGCGTACGGGTTAGGATTAGGGGACGGGTGAGGGTCAGGCTTCGGGGAAGGGTTAGGGTTAGGGTTCGGGCTAGGGTTAGGGTTAGGGGACGGGGACGGTTTAGGGTCCAGGTGAGGGTACGGCAACGCTTTAGGGGGAGCGTGCGTGTGAGGGCGCGGGTTAGTGTTAGCGTACGGGTTAGGATTAGGGGACGGGTGAGGGTCAGGCTTCGGGGAAGGGTTAGGGTTAGGGTTCGGGCTAGGGTTAGGGTTAGGGGACGGGGACGGTTTAGGGTCCAGGTGAGGGTACGGCAACGCTTTAGGGGGAGCGTGCGTGTGAGGGCGCGGGTTAGTGTTAGCGTACGGGTTAGGATTAGGGGACGGGTGAGGGTCAGGCTTCGGGGAAGGGTTAGGGTTAGGGTTCGGGCTAGGGTTAGGGTTAGGGGACGGGGACGGTTTAGGGTCCAGGTGAGGGTACGGCAACGCTTTAGGGGGAGCGTGCGTGTGAGGGCGTGGGTTAGTGTTAGCGTACGGGTTAGGATTAGGGGACGGGTGAGGGTCAGGCTTCGGGGAAGGGTTAGGGTTAGGGTTCGGGCTAGGGTTAGGGTTAGGGGACGGGGACGGTTTAGGGTCCAGGTGAGGGTACGGCAACGCTTTAGGGGGAGCGTGCGTGTGAGGGCGCGGGTTAGTGTTAGCGTACGGGTTAGGATTAGGGGACGGGTGAGGGTCAGGCTTCGGGGAAGGGTTAGGGTTAGGGTTCGGGCTAGGGTTAGGGTTAGGGGACGGGGACGGTTTAGGGTCCAGGTGAGGGTACGGCAACGCTTTAGGGGGAGCGTGCGTGTGAGGGCGCGGGTTAATGTTAGCGTACGGTTTAGGATTAGGGGACGGGTGAGGGTCAGGCTTCGGGGAAGGGTTAGGGTTAGGGTTCGGAATAGGGTTAGGGTTAGGGGACGGGGACGGTTTAGGGTCCAAGTGAGGGTACGGCAACGCTTTAGGGGGAGCGTGCGTGTGAGGGCGCGGGTTAGTGCTAGCGTACGGGTTAGGATTAGGCGACGAGTGAGGGTCAGGCTTCGGGGAAGGCTTAGGGTTAGGGTTCGGGCTATGGTTAGGGTTAGGGGACGGGGACGGTTTAGGGTCCAGGTGAGGGTACGGCAACGCTTTAGGGGGAGCGTGCGTGTGAGGGCGCGGGTTAGTGTTAGCGTACGGGCTAGGATTAGGGGACGGGTGAGGGTCATGCTTCGGGGAAGGGTTAGGGTTAGGGTTCGGGCTAGGTTTAGGGTTAGGTGATGGGGACGGTTTAGGGTCCAGCTGAGGGTACGGCAGCGCTTTAGGGGGAGCGTGCATGTGAGGGCGCGGGTTAGTGTTAGCGTACGGGTTAGGATTAGGGGACGGGTGAGGGTCAGGCTTCGGGGAAGGGTTAGGGTTAGGGTTCGGGCTAGGGTTAGGGTTAGGGGACGGGGACGGTTTAGGGTCCAGGTGAGGGTACGGCAACGCTTTAGGGGGAGCGTGCGTGTGAGGGCGCGGGTTAGTGTTAGAGTGCGGGTTAGGATTAGGGGACGTGTTAGGGTCAGGCTTCGGGGAAGGGTTAGGGTTAGGGTTCGGGCTAGGGTTAGGGTTACGGGACAGGGACGGTTTAGGGTCCAGGTGAGGGTACAGCAACGCTTTAGGGGGAACGTGCGTGTGAGGGCGCGGGTTAGTGTTAGCGTACGGGTTAGGATTAGGGGACGGGTGAGGGTCAGGCTTCGGGTAAGGGTTAGGGTTAGGGTTCGGTCTAGGGTTAGCGTTAGGGGACGGGGACGGTTTAGGGTCCAGGTGAGGGTACGGCAACACTTTAGGGGGAGCGTGCGTGTGAGGGCGCGGATTAGTGTTAGCGTACGGGTTAGGATTAGGGGACGGGTGAGGGTCAGGCTTCAGGGAAGGATTAGGGTTAGGGTTCGGGCTAGGGTTAGGGTTAGGGGACGGGGACGGTTTAGGGTCCAGGTGAGGGTACGGCAATGCTTTAGGGTGAGCGTGCGTGTGAGGGCGCGGGTTAGTGTTAGCGTACGGGTTAGGATTAGGGGACGGGTGAGGGTCAGGCTTCGGGGAAGGATTAGGCTTAGGGTTCGGGCTAGGGTTAGGGTTAGGGGACGGGGACGGTTTAGGGTCCAGGTGAGGGTACGGCAACGCTTTAGGGGGAGCGTGCGTGTGAGGGCGTGGGTTAGTGTTAGCGTACGGGTTAGGATTAGGGGACGGGTGAGCGTCAGGCTTCGGGGAAGGGTTAGGGTTAGGGTTCGGGCTAGGGTTAGGGTTAGGGGACGGGGACGGTTTAGTTTCCATGTGAGGGTACGGCAACGCTTTAGGGGGAGCGTGCGTGTGAGGGCGCGAGTTAGTGTTAGCGTACGGGTTAGGATTAGGGGACGGGTGAGGGTCAGGCTTCGGGGAAGGGTTAGGGTTAGGGTTCGGGCTAGGGTTAGCGTTAGCGGACGGGGACGGGTTAGGGTCCATGTGAGGGTACGGCAACGCTTTAGGGGGAGCGTGCGTGTGAGGGCGCGAGTTAGTGTTAGCGTACGGGTTAGGATTAGGGGACGGGTGAGGGTCAGGCTTCGGGGAAGGGTTAGGGTTAGGGTTCGGGCTAGGGTTAGGGTTAGGGGACGGGGACGGTTTAGGGTCCAGGTGAGGGTACGGCAACGCTTTAGGGGGAGCGTGCGTGTGAGGGCGTGGGTTAGTGTTAGCGTACGGGTTAGGATTAGGGGACGGGTGAGCGTCAGGCTTCGGGGAAGGGTTAGGGTTAGGGTTCGGGCTAGGGTTAGGGTTAGGGGACGGGACGGTTTAGGGTCCAGGTGAGGGTACGGCAACGCTTTAGGGGGAGCGTGCGTGTGAGGGCGCGCGTTAGTGTTAGCGTACGGGTTAGGATTAGGGGACGGGTGAGGGTCAGGCTTCGGGGAAGGGTTAGGGTTAGGGTTCGGGCTAGGGTTAGGGTTAGGGGACGGGGACGGTTTAGGGTCCAGGTGACGGTACGGCAACGCTTTAGGGGGAGCGTGCGTGTGAGGGCGCGGGTTAGTGTTAGCGTACGGGTTAGGATTAGGGGACGGGTGAGGGTCAGGCTTCGGGGAAGTGTTAGGGTTAGGGTTCGGGCTAGGGTTAGGGTTAGGTGACGGGGACGGTTTAGGGTCCAGGTGAGGGTACGGCAACGCTTTAGGGGGAGCGTGCGTGTGAGGGCGCGGGTTAGTGTTAGCGTACGGGTTAGGATTAGGGGACGGGTGAGGGTCAGGCTTCGGGGAAGGGTTAGGGTTAGGGTTCGGGCTAGGGTTAGGGTTAGGGGACGGGGACGGTTTAGGGTCCAGGTGAGGGTACGGCAACGCTTTAGGGGGAGCGTGCGTGTGAGGGCGTGGGTTAGTGTTAGCGTACGGGTTAGGATTAGGGGACGGGTGAGGGTCAGGCTTCGGGGAAGGGTTAGGGTTAGGGTTCGGGCTAGGGTTAGGGTTAGGGGACGGGGACGGTTTAGGGTCCAGGTGAGGGTACGGCAACGCTTTAGGGGGAGCGTGCGTGTGAGGGCGCGGGTTAGTGTTAGCGTACGGGTTAGGATTAGGGGACGGGTGAGGGTCAGGCTTCGGGGAAGGGTTAGGGTTAGGGTTCGGGCTAGGGTTAGGGTTAGGGGACGGGGACGGTTTAGGGTCCAGGTGAGGGTACGGCAACGCTTTAGGGGGAGCGTGCGTGTGAGGGCGTGGGTTAGTGTTAGCGTACGGGTTAGGATTAGGGGACGGGTGAGGGTCAGGCTTCGGGGAAGGGTTAGGGTTAGGGTTCGGGCTAGGGTTAGGGTTAGGGGACAGGGACGGTTTAGGGTCCAGGTGAGGGTACGGCAACGCTTTAGGGGGAGCGTGCGTTTGAGGGCGCGGGTTAGTGTCAGCGTACGGGTTAGGATTAGGGGACGGGTGAGGGTCAGGCTTCGGGGAAGGGTTAGGGTTAGGGTTCGGGCTAGGGTTAGGGTTAGGGGACGGGGACGGTTTAGGGTCCAGGTGAGGGTATGGCAACGCTTTAGGGCGAGCGTGCGTGTGAGGGCGTGGGTTAGTGTTAGCGTACGGGTTAGGATTAGGGGACGGGTGAGGGTCAGGCTTCGGGGAAGGGTTAGGGTTAGGGTTCGGGCTAGGGTTAGGGTTAGGGGACGGGGACGGTTTAGGGTCCAGGTGAGGGTACGGCAACGCTTTAGGGGGAGCGTGCGTGTGAGGGCGCGGGTTAATGTTAGCGTACGGTTTAGGATTAGGGGACGGGTGAGGGTCAGGCTTCGGGGAAGGGTTAGGGTTAGGGTTCGGGCTAGGGTTAGGGTTAGGGGACGGGGACGGTTTAGTTTCCATGTGAGGGTACGGCAACGCTTTAGGGGGAGCGTGCGTGTGAGGGCGCGAGTTAGTGTTAGCGTACGGGTTAGGATTAGGGGACGGGTGAGGGTCAGGCTTCGGGGAAGGGTTAGGGTTAGGGTTCGGGCTAGGGTTAGGGTTAGGGGACGGGGACGGTTTAGGGTCCAGGTGAGGGTACGGCAACGCTTTAGGGGGAGCGTGCGTGTGAGGGCGTGGGTTAGTGTTAGCGTACGGGTTAGGATTAGGGGACGGGTGAGCGTCAGGCTTCGGGGAAGGGTTAGGGTTAGGGTTCGGGCTAGGGTTAGGGTTAGGGGACGGGACGGTTTAGGGTCCAGGTGAGGGTACGGCAACGCTTTAGGGGGAGCGTGCGTGTGAGGGCGCGCGTTAGTGTTAGCGTACGGGTTAGGATTAGGGGACGGGTGAGGGTCAGGCTTCGGGGAAGGGTTAGGGTTAGGGTTCGGGCTAGGGTTAGGGTTAGGGGACGGGGACGGTTTAGGGTCCAGGTGACGGTACGGCAACGCTTTAGGGGGAGCGTGCGTGTGAGGGCGCGGGTTAGTGTTAGCGTACGGGTTAGGATTAGGGGACGGGTGAGGGTCAGGCTTCGGGGAAGTGTTAGGGTTAGGGTTCGGGCTAGGGTTAGGGTTAGGTGACGGGGACGGTTTAGGGTCCAGGTGAGGGTACGGCAACGCTTTAGGGGGAGCGTGCGTGTGAGGGCGCGGGTTAGTGTTAGCGTACGGGTTAGGATTAGGGGACGGGTGAGGGTCAGGCTTCGGGGAAGGGTTAGGGTTAGGGTTCGGGCTAGGGTTAGGGTTAGGGGACGGGGACGGTTTAGGGTCCAGGTGAGGGTACGGCAACGCTTTAGGGGGAGCGTGCGTGTGAGGGCGTGGGTTAGTGTTAGCGTACGGGTTAGGATTAGGGGACGGGTGAGGGTCAGGCTTCGGGGAAGGGTTAGGGTTAGGGTTCGGGCTAGGGTTAGGGTTAGGGGACGGGGACGGTTTAGGGTCCAGGTGAGGGTACGGCAACGCTTTAGGGGGAGCGTGCGTGTGAGGGCGCGGGTTAGTGTTAGCGTACGGGTTAGGATTAGGGGACGGGTGAGGGTCAGGCTTCGGGGAAGGGTTAGGGTTAGGGTTCGGGCTAGGGTTAGGGTTAGGGGACGGGGACGGTTTAGGGTCCAGGTGAGGGTACGGCAACGCTTTAGGGGGAGCGTGCGTGTGAGGGCGTGGGTTAGTGTTAGCGTACGGGTTAGGATTAGGGGACGGGTGAGGGTCAGGCTTCGGGGAAGGGTTAGGGTTAGGGTTCGGGCTAGGGTTAGGGTTAGGGGACAGGGACGGTTTAGGGTCCAGGTGAGGGTACGGCAACGCTTTAGGGGGAGCGTGCGTTTGAGGGCGCGGGTTAGTGTCAGCGTACGGGTTAGGATTAGGGGACGGGTGAGGGTCAGGCTTCGGGGAAGGGTTAGGGTTAGGGTTCGGGCTAGGGTTAGGGTTAGGGGACGGGGACGGTTTAGGGTCCAGGTGAGGGTATGGCAACGCTTTAGGGCGAGCGTGCGTGTGAGGGCGTGGGTTAGTGTTAGCGTACGGGTTAGGATTAGGGGACGGGTGAGGGTCAGGCTTCGGGGAAGGGTTAGGGTTAGGGTTCGGGCTAGGGTTAGGGTTAGGGGACGGGGACGGTTTAGGGTCCAGGTGAGGGTACGGCAACGCTTTAGGGGGAGCGTGCGTGTGAGGGCGCGGGTTAATGTTAGCGTACGGTTTAGGATTAGGGGACGGGTGAGGGTCAGGCTTCGGGGAAGGGTTAGGGTTAGGGTTCGGGCTAGGGTTAGGGTTAGGGGACGGGGACGGTTTAGGGTCCAAGTGAGGGTACGGCAACGCTTTAGGGGGAGCGTGCGTGTGAGGGCGCGGGTTAGTGCTAGCGTACGGGTTAGGATTAGGCGACGGGTGAGGGTCAGGCTTCGGGGAAGTGTTAGGGTTAGGGTTCGGGCTAGGGTTAGGGTTAGGGGACGGGGACGGTTTAGGGTCCAGGTGAGGGTACGGCAACACTTTAGGGGGAGCGTGCGTGTGAGGGCGCGGGTTAGTGTTAGCGTACGGGTTAGGATTAGGGGACGGGTGAGGGTCAGGCTTCGGGGAAGGGTTAGGGTTAGGGTTCGGGCTATGGTTAGGGTTAGGGGACGGGGACGGTTTAGGGTCCAGGTGAGGGTACGGCAACGCTTTAGGGGGAGCGTGCGTGTGAGGGCGCGGGTTAGTGTTAGCGTACGGGCTAGGATTAGGGGACGGGTGAGGGTCATGCTTCGGGGAAGGGTTAGGGTTAGGGTTCGGGCTAGGTTTAGGGTTAGGTGATGGGGACGGTTTAGGGTCCAGCTGAGGGTACGGCAGCGCTTTAGGGGGAGCGTGCATGTGAGGGCGCGGGTTAGTGTTAGCGTACGGGTTAGGATTAGGGGACGGGTGAGGGTCAGGCTTCGGGGAAGGGTTAGGGTTAGGGTTCGGGCTAGGGTTAGGGTTAGGGGACGGGGACGGTTTAGGGTCCAGGTGAGGGTACGGCAACGCTTTAGGGGGAGCGTGCGTGTGAGGGCGCGGGTTAGTGTTAGAGTGCGGGTTAGGATTAGGGGACGTGTTAGGGTCAGGCTTCGGGGAAGGGTTAGGGTTAGGGTTCGGGCTAGGGTTAGGGTTACGGGACAGGGACGGTTTAGGGTCCAGGTGAGGGTACAGCAACGCTTTAGGGGGAACGTGCGTGTGAGGGCGCGGGTTAGTGTTAGCGTACGGGTTAGGATTAGGGGACGGGTGAGGGTCAGGCTTCGGGTAAGGGTTAGGGTTAGGGTTCGGTCTAGGGTTAGCGTTAGGGGACGGGGACGGTTTAGGGTCCAGGTGAGGGTACGGCAACACTTTAGGGGGAGCGTGCGTGTGAGGGCGCGGATTAGTGTTAGCGTACGGGTTAGGATTAGGGGACGGGTGAGGGTCAGGCTTCAGGGAAGGATTAGGGTTAGGGTCCGGGCTAGGGTTAGGGTTAGGGGACGGGGACGGTTTAGGGTCCAGGTGAGGGTACGGCAATGCTTTAGGGTGAGCGTGCGTGTGAGGGCGCGGGTTAGTGTTAGCGTACGGGTTAGGATTAGGGGACGGGTGAGGGTCAGGCTTCGGGGAAGGATTAGGCTTAGGGTTCGGGCTAGGGTTAGGGTTAGGGGACGGGGACGGTTTAGGGTCCAGGTGAGGGTACGGCAACGCTTTAGGGGGAGCGTGCGTGTGAGGGCGTGGGTTAGTGTTAGCGTACGTGTTAGGATTAGGGGACGGGTGAGCGTCAGGCTTCGGGGAAGGGTTAGGGTTAGGGTTCGGGCTAGGGTTAGGGTTAGGGGACGGGGACGGTTTAGTTTCCATGTGAGGGTACGGCAACGCTTTAGGGGGAGCGTGCGTGTGAGGGCGCGAGTTAGTGTTAGCGTACGGGTTAGGATTAGGGGACGGGTGAGGGTCAGGCTTCGGGGAAGGGTTAGGGTTAGGGTTCGGGCTAGGGTTAGCGTTAGCGGACGGGGACGGGTTAGGGTCCATGTGAGGGTACGGCAACGCTTTAGGGGGAGCGTGCGTGTGAGGGCGCGAGTTAGTGTTAGCGTACGGGTTAGGATTAGGGGACGGGTGAGGGTCAGGCTTCGGGGAAGGGTTAGGGTTAGAGTTCGGGCTAGGGTTAGGGTTAGGGGACGGGGACGGTTTAGGGTCCAGGTGAGGGTACGGCAACGCTTTAGGGGGAGCGTGCGTGTGAGGGCGTGGGTTAGTGTTAGCGTACGGGTTAGGATTAGGGGACGGGTGAGCGTCAGGCTTCGGGGAAGGGTTAGGGTTAGGGTTCGGGCTAGGGTTAGGGTTAGGGGACGGGACGGTTTAGGGTCCAGGTGAGGGTACGGCAACGCTTTAGGGGGAGCGTGCGTGTGAGGGCGCGCGTTAGTGTTAGCGTACGGGTTAGGATTAGGGGACGGGTGAGGGTCAGGCTTCGGGGAAGGGTTAGGGTTAGGGTTCGGGCTAGGGTTAGGGTTAGGGGACGGGGACGGTTTAGGGTCCAGGTGACGGTACGGCAACGCTTTAGGGGGAGCGTGCGTGTGAGGGCGCGGGTTAGTGTTAGCGTACGGGTTAGGATTAGGGGACGGGTGAGGGTCAGGCTTCGGGGAAGTGTTAGGGTTAGGGTTCGGGCTAGGGTTAGGGTTAGGTGACGGGGACGGTTTAGGGTCCAGGTGAGGGTACGGCAACGCTTTAGGGGGAGCGTGCGTGTGAGGGCGCGGGTTAGTGTTAGCGTACGGGTTAGGATTAGGGGACGGGTGAGGGTCAGGCTTCGGGGAAGGGTTAGGGTTAAAGTTCGGGCTAGGGTTAGGGTTAGGGGACGGGGACGGTTTAGGGTCCAGGTGAGGGTACGGCAACGCTTTAGGGGGAGCGTGCGTGTGAGGGCGCGGGTTAATGTTAGCGTACGGTTTAGGATTAGGGGACGGGTGAGGGTCAGGCTTCGGGGAAGTGTTAGGGTTAGGGTTCGGGCTAGGGTTAGGGTTAGGGGACGGGGACGGTTTAGGGTCCAGGTGAGGGTACGGCAACGCTTTAGGGGGAGCGTGCGTGTGAGGGCGTGGGTTAGTGTTAGCGTACGGCTTAGGATTAGGGGACGGGTGAGGGTCAGGCTTCGGGGAAGGGTTAGGTTTAGGGTTCGGGCTAGGGTTTGGGTTAGGGGACGGGGACGGTTTAGGGTCCAGGTGAGGGTACGGCAATGCTTTAGGGCGAGCGTGCGTGTGAGGGCGTGGGTTAGTGTTAGCGTACGGGTTAGGATTAGGGGACGGGTGAGGGTCAGGTTTCGGGGAAGGTTTAGGGTTAAGGTTCGGGCTAGGGTTAGGGTTCGGGCTAGGGTTAGGGTTAGGGGACGGGGACGGTTTAGGGTCCAGGTGAGGGTACGGCAACGCTTTAGGGGGAGCGTGCGTGTGAGGGCGCGGGTTAGTGTTAGCGTACGGGTTAGGATTAGGGGACGGGTGAGGGTCAGGCTTCGGGGAATGGTTAGGGTTAGGGTTCGGGCTAGGGTTAGGGTTAGGAGACGGGGAAGGGTTAGGGTGCAGGTGAGGGTACGGCAACGCTTTAGGGGGAGCGTGCGTGTGAGGGCGTCGGTTAGTGTTAGCGTACGGGTTAGGATTAGGGGACGGGTGAGGTTCAGGCTTCGGGGAAGGGTTAGGGTTAGGGTTCGGGCTAGGGTTAGGGTTAGGGGACGGGGACGGTTTAGGGTCCAGGTGAGGGTACGGCAACGCTTTAGGGTGAGCGTGCATGTGAGGGCGTGGGTTAGTGTTAGCGTACGGGTTAGGATTAGGGGACGGGTGAGGGTCAGGCTTCGGGGAAGGGTTAGGGTTAGGGTTCGGGCTAGGGTTAGGGTTAGGGGACGGGGACGGTTTAGGGTCCAGGTGAGGGTACGGCAACGCTTTAGGGGGAGCGTGCGTGTGAGGGCGCGGGTTAGTGTTAGCGTACGGGTTAGGATTAGGGGACGGGTGAGGGTCAGGCTTCGGGGAAGGGTTAGGGTTAGGGTTCGGGCTAGGGTTAGGGTTAGGGGACGGGGACGGTTTAGGGTCCAGGTGAGGGTACGGCAACGCTTTAGGGGGAGCGTGCGTGTGAGGGCGTGGGTTAGTGTTAGCGTACGGGTTAGGATTAGGGGACGGGTGAGGGTCAGGCTTCGGGGAAGGGTTAGGGTTAGGGTTTGGGCTAGGGTTAGGGTTAGGGGACAGGGACGGTTTAGGGTCCAGGTGAGGGTACGGCAACGCTTTAGGGGGAGCGTGCGTTTGAGGGCGCGGGTTAGTGTCAGCGTACGGGTTAGGATTAGGGGACGGGTGAGGGTCAGGCTTCGGGGAAGGGTTAGGGTTAGGGTTCGGGCTAGGGTTAGGGTTAGGGGACGGGGACGGTTAAGGGTCCAGGTGAGGGTATGGCAACGCTTTAGGGCGAGCGTGCGTGTGAGGGCGTGGGTTAGTGTTAGCGTACGGGTTAGGATTAGGGGACGGGTGAGGGTCAGGCTTCGGGGAAGGGTTAGGGTTAGGGTTCGGGCTAGGGTTAGGGTTAGGGGACGGGGACGGTTTAGGGTCCAGGTGAGGGTACGGCAACGCTTTAGGGGGAGCGTGCGTGTGAGGGCGCGGGTTAATGTTAGCGTACGGTTTAGGATTAGGGGACGGGTGAGGGTCAGGCTTCGGGGAAGGGTTAGGGTTAGGGTTCGGGCTAGGGTTAGGGTTAGGGGACGGGGACGGTTTAGGGTCCAAGTGAGGGTACGGCAACGCTTTAGGGGGAGCGTGCGTGTGAGGGCGCGGGTTAGTGCTAGCGTACGGGTTAGGATTAGGCGACGGGTGAGGGTCAGGCTTCGGGGAAGTGTTAGGGTTAGGGTTCGGGCTAGGGTTAGGGTTAGGGGACGGGGACGGTTTAGGGTCCAGGTGAGGGTACGGCAACACTTTAGGGGGAGCGTGCGTGTGAGGGCGCGGGTTAGTGTTAGCGTACGGGTTAGGATTAGGGGACGGGTGAGGGTCAGGCTTCGGGGAAGGGTTAGGGTTAGGGTTCGGGCTGGGGTTAGGGTTAGGGGACGGGGTCGGTTTAGGGTCCAGGTGAGGGTACGGCAACGCTTTAGGGGGAGCGTGGGTGTGAGGGCGCGGGTTAGTGTTAGCGTACGGCTTAGGATTAGGGGACGGGTGAGGGTCGGGCTTCGGGGAAGGGTTAGGGTTAGGGTTCGGGCTAGGGTTAGGGTTAGGGGACGGGGACGGTTTAGGGTCCAGGTGAGGGTACGGCAACGCTTTAGGGGGAGCGTGCGTGTGAGGGCGCGGGTTAGTGTTAGCGTACGGGTTAGGATTAGGGGACGGGTGAGGGTCAGGCTACGGGGAAGGATTAGGGTTAGGGTTCGGGCTAGGGTTAGGGTTAGGGGACGGGGACAGTTTAGGGTCTAGGTGAGGGTACGGCAACGCTTTAGGCGGAGCGTGCGTGTGAGGGCGCAGGTTAGTGTTAGCGTACGGGTTAGGATTAGGGGACGGGTGAGGGTCAGGCTTCAGGGAAGGGTTAGGTTTAGGGTTCGGGCTAGGGTTAGGGTTAGGGGACGGGGACGGTTTAGGGTCCAGGTGAGGGTACGGCAACGCTTTAGGGGGAGCGTGCGTGTGAGGGCGCGGGTTAGTGTTAGCGTACGGGTTAGGATTAGGGGACGGGTGAGGGTCAGGCTTCGGGGAATGGTTAGGGTTAGGGTTCTGGCTAGGGTTACGGTTAGGGGACGGGGAAGGGTTAGGGTCCAGGTGAGGGTACGGCAACGCTTTAGGGGGAGAGTGCGTGTGAGGGCGCGGGTTAGTGTTAGCGTACGGGTTAGGATTAGGGGACGGGTGAGGGTCAGGCTTCGGGGAAGTGTTAGGGTTAGGGTTCGGGCTAGGGTTAGGGTTAGGGGACGGGGACGGTTTAGGGTCCAGGTGAGGGTACGGCAACGCTTAGGGGGAGCGTGCGTGTGAGGGTCGGGTTAGTGTTAGCCTACGGGTTAGGATTAGGGGACGGGTGAGGGTCAGGCTTCGGGGAAGGGTTAGGGTTAGGGTTCGGGCTAGGGTTAGGGTTAGGGGATGGTGACGGTTTAGGGTCCAGGTGAGGGTATGGCAACGCTTTAGGGGGAGCGTGGGTGTGAGGGCACTGGTTAGTGTTAGCGTACGGGTTAGGATTAGGGGACGGGTGAGGGTCAGGCTTCGGGGAAGGGTTAGGGTTAGGGTTCGGGCTAGGGTTAGGGTTAGGGGACGGGGACGGTTTAGGGTCCAGGTGAGGGTACGGCAACGCTTTAGGGGGAGCGTGCGTGTGAGGGCGCGGGTTAGTGTTAGCGTACGGGTTAGGATTAGGGGACGGGTGAGGGTCAGGCTTCGGGGAAGGGTTAGGGTTAGGGTTCGGGCTAGGGTTAGGGTTAGGGGACGGGGACGGTTTAGGGTCCAGGTGAGGGTACGGCAACGCTTTAGGGGGAGCGTGCGTGTGAGGGCGTGGGTTAGTGTTAGCGTACGGGTTAGGATTAGGGGACGGGTGAGGGTCAGGCTTCGGGGAAGGGTTAGGGTTAGGGTTCGGGCTAGGGTTAGGGTTAGGGGACGGGGACGGTTTAGGGTTCAGGTGAGGGTACGGCAACGCTTTAGGGGGAGCGTGCGTGTGAGGGCGCGGGTTAGTGTTAGCGTACGGGTTAGGATTAGGGGACGGGTGAGGGTCAGGCTTCGGGGAAGGGTTAGGGTTAGGGTTCGGGCTAGGGTTAGGGTTAGGGGACGGGGACGGTTTAGGGTCCAGGTGAGGGTACGGCAACGCTTTAGGGGGAGCGTGCGTGTGAGGGCGTGGGTTAGTGTTAGCGTACGGGTTAGGATTAGGGGACGGGTGAGGGTCAGGCTTCGGGGAAGGGTTAGGGTTAGGGTTCGGGCTAGGGTTAGGGTTAGGGGACAGGGACGGTTTAGGGTCCAGGTGAGGGTACGGCAACGCTTTAGGGGGAGCGTGCGTTTGAGGGCGCGGGTTAGTGTCAGCGTACGGGTTAGGATTAGGGGACGGGTGAGGGTCAGGCTTCGGGGAAGGGTTAGGGTTAGGGTTCGGGCTAGGGTTAGGGTTAGGGAACGGGGACGGTTTAGGGTCCAGGTGAGGGTATGGCAACGCTTTAGGGCGAGCGTGCGTGTGAGGGCGTGGGTTAGTGTTAGCGTACGGGTTAGGATTAGGGGACGGGTGAGGGTCAGGCTTCGGGGAAGGGTTAGGGTTAGGGTTCGGGCTAGGGTTAGGGTTAGGGGACGGGGACGGTTTAGGGTCCAGGTGAGGGTACGGCAACGCTTTAGGGGGAGCGTGCGTGTGAGGGCGCGGGTTAACGTTAGCGTACGGTTTAGGATTAGGGGACGGGTGAGGGTCAGGCTTCGGGGAAGGGTTAGGGTTAGGGTTCGGGCTAGGGTTAGGGTTAGGGGACGGGGACGGTTTAGGGTCCAAGTGAGGGTACGGCAACGCTTTAGGGGGAGCGTGCGTGTGAGGGCGCGGGTTAGTGCTAGCGTACGGGTTAGGATTAGGCGACGGGTGAGGGTCAGGCTTCGGGAAAGTGTTAGGGTTAGGGTTCGGGCTAGGGTTAGGGTTAGGGGACGGGGACGGTTTAGGGTCCAGGTGAGGGTACGGCAACGCTTTAGGGGGAGCGTGCGTGTGAGGGCGCGGGTTAGTGTTAGCGTACGGGTTAGGATTAGGGGACGGGTGAGGGTCAGGCTTCGGGGAATGGTTAGGGTTAGGGTTCGGGCTAGGGTTAGGGTTAGGAGACGGGGAAGGGTTAGGGTCCAGGTGAGGGTACGGCAACGCTTTAGGGGGAGCGTGCGTGTGAGGGCGTGGGTTAGTGTTAGCGTACGGGTTAGGATTAGGGGACGGGTGAGGTTCAGGCTTCGGGGAAGGGTTAGGGTTAGGGTTCGGGCTAGGGTTAGGGTTAGGGGACGGGGACGGTTTAGGGTCCAGGTGAGGGTACGGCAACGCTTTAGGGTGAGCGTGCATGTGAGGGCGTGGGTTAGTGTTAGCGTACGGGTTAGGATTAGGGGACGGGTGAGGGTCAGGCTTCGGGGAAGGGTTAGGGTTAGGGTTCGGGCTAGGGTTAGGGTTAGGGGACGGGGACGGTTTAGGGTCCAGGTGAGGGTACGGCAACGCTTTAGGGGGAGCGTGCGTGTGAGGGCGCGGGTTAGTGTTAGCGTACGGGTTAGGATTAGGGGACGGGTGAGGGTCAGGCTTCGGGGAAGGATTAGGCTTAGGGTTCGGGCTAGGGTTAGGGTTAGGGGACGGGGACGGTTTAGGGTCCAGGTGAGGGTACGGCAACGCTTTAGGGGGAGCGTGCGTGTGAGGGCGTGGGTTAGTGTTAGCGTACGGGTTAGGATTAGGGGACGGGTGAGCGTCAGGCTTCGGAGAAGGGTTAGGGTTAGGGTTCGGGCTAGGGTTAGGGTTAGGGGACGGGGACGGTTTAGTTTCCATGTGAGGGTACGGCAACGCTTTAGGGGGAGCGTGCGTGTGAGGGCGCGAGTTAGTGTTAGCGTACGGGTTAGGATTAGGGGACGGGTGAGGGTCAGGCTTCGGGGAAGGGTTAGGGTTAGGGTTCGGGCTAGGGTTAGCGTTAGCGGACGGGGACGGGTTAGGGTCCATGTGAGGGTACGGCAACGCTTTAGGGGGAGCGTGCGTGTGAGGGCGCGAGTTAGTGTTAGCGTACGGGTTAGGATTAGGGGACGGGTGAGGATCAGGCTTCGGGGAAGGGTTAGGGTTAGGGTTCGGGCTAGGGTTAGGGTTAGGGGACGGGGACGGTTTAGGGTCCAGGTGAGGGTACGGCAACGCTTTATGGGGAGCGTGCGTGTGAGGGCGTGGGTTAGTGTTAGCGTACGGGTTAGGATTAGGGGACGGGTGAGCGTCAGGCTTCGGGGAAGGGTTAGGGTTAGGGTTCGGGCTAGGGTTAGGGTTAGGGGACGGGACGGTTTAGGGTCCAGGTGAGGGTACGGCAACGCTTTAGGGGGAGCGTGCGTGTGAGGGCGCGCGTTAGTGTTAGCGTACGGGTTAGGATTAGGGGACGGGTGAGGGTCAGGCTTCGGGGAAGGGTTAGGGTTAGGGTTCGGGCTAGGGTTAGGGTTAGGGGAAGGGGACGGTTTAGGGTCCAGGTGACGGTACGGCAACGCTTTAGGGGGAGCGTGCGTGTGAGGGCGCGGGTTAGTGTTAGCGTACGGGTTAGGATTAGGGGACGGGTGAGGGTCAGGCTTCGGGGAAGTGTTAGGGTTAGGGTTCGGGCTAGGGTTAGGGTTAGGTGACGGGGACGGTTTAGGGTCCAGGTGAGGGTACGGCAACGCTTTAGGGGGAGCGTGCGTGTGAGGGCGCGGGTTAGTGTTAGCGTACGGGTTAGGATTAGGGGACGGGTGAGGGTCAGGCTTCGGGGAAGGGTTAGGGTTAGGGTTCGGGCTAGGGTTAGGGTTAGGGGACGGGGACGGTTTAGGGTCCAGGTGAGGGTACGGCAACGCTTTAGGGGGAGCGTGCGTGTGAGGGCATGGGTTAGTGTTAGCGTACTGGTTAGGATTAGGGGACGGGTGAGGGTCAGGCTTCGGGGAAGGTATAGGTTTAGGGTTCGGGCTAGGGTTAGGGTTAGGGGACGGGGACGGTTTAGGGTCCAGGTGAGGGTACGGCAACGCTTTAGGGGGAGCGTGCGTGTGAGGGCGTGGGTTAGTGTTAGAGTACGGCTTAGGATTAGGGGACGGGTGAGGGTCAGGCTTCGGGGAAGGGTTAGGGTTAAGGTTCGGGCTAGGGTTTGGGTTAGGGGACTGGGACGGTTTAGGGTCCAGGTGAGGGTACGGCAATGCTTTAGGGCGAGCGTGCGTGTGAGGGCGTGGGTTAGTGTTAGCGTACGGGTTAGGATTAGGGGACGGGTGAGGGTCAGGTTTCGGGGAAGGTTTAGGGTTAAGGTTCGGGCTAGGGTTAGGGTTAGGGGACGGGGACGGTTTAGGGTCCAGGTGAGGGTACGGCAACGCTTTAGGGGGAGCGTGCGTGTGAGGGCGCGGGTTAGTGTTAGCGTACGGGTTAGGATTAGGGGACGGGTGAGGGTCAGGCTTCGGGGAATGGTTAGGGTTAGGGTTCGGGCTAGGGTTAGGGTTAGGAGACGGGGAAGGGTTAGGGTCCAGGTGAGGGTACGGCAACGCTTTAGGGGGAGCGTGCGTGTGAGGGCGTGGGTTAGTGTTAGCGTACGGGTTAGGATTAGGGGACGGGTGAGGTTCAGGCTTCGGGGAAGGGTTAGGGTTAGGGTTCGGGCTAGGGTTAGGGTTAGGGGACGGGGACGGTTTAGGGTCCAGGTGAGGGTACGGCAACGCTTTAGGGTGAGCGTGCATGTGAGGGCGTGGGTTAGTGTTAGCGTACGGGTTAGGATTAGGGGACGGGTGAGGGTCAGGCTTCGGGGAAGGGTTAGGGTTAGGGTTCGGGCTAGGGTTAGGGTTAGGGGACGGGGACGGTTTAGGGTCCAGGTGAGGGTACGGCAACGCTTTAGGGGGAGCGTGCGTGTGAGGGCGCGGGTTAGTGTTAGCGTACGGGTTAGGATTAGGGGACGGGTGAGGGTCAGGCTTCGGGGAAGGGTTAGGGTTAGGGTTCGGGCTAGGGTTAGGGTTAGGGGACGGGGACGGTTTAGGGTCCAGGTGAGGGTACGGCAACGCTTTAGGGGGAGCGTGCGTGTGAGGGCGTGGGTTAGTGTTAGCGTACGGGTTAGGATTAGGGGACGGGTGAGGGTCAGGCTTCGGGGAAGTGTTAGGGTTAGGGTTCGGGCTAGGGTTAGGGCTAGGGGACGGGGACGGTTTAGGGTCCAGGTGAGGGTACGGCAACGCTTAGGGGGAGCGTGCGTGTGAGGGTCGGGTTAGTGTTAGCCTACGGGTTAGGATTAGGGGACGGGTGAGGGTCAGGCTTCGGGGAAGGGTTAGGGTTAGGGTTCGGGCTAGGGTTAGGGTTAGGGGACAGGGACGGTTTAGGGTCCAGGTGAGGGTACGGCAACGCTTTAGGGGGAGCGTGCGTTTGAGGGCGCGGGTTAGTGTCAGCGTACGGGTTAGGATTAGGGGACGGGTGAGGGTCAGGCTTCGGGGAAGGGTTAGGGTTAGGGTTCGGGCTAGGGTTAGGGTTAGGGGACGGGGACGGTTTAGGGTCCAGGTGAGGGTATGGCAACGCTTTAGGGCGAGCGTGCGTGTGAGGGCGTGGGTTAGTGTTAGCGTACGAGTTAGGATTAGGGGACGGGTGAGGGTCAGGCTTCGGGGAAGGGTTAGGGTTAGGGTTCGGGCTAGGGTTAGGGTTAGGGGACGGGGACGGTTTAGGGTCCAGGTGAGGGTACGGCAACGCTTTAGGGGGAGCGTGCGTGTGAGGGCGCGGGTTAATGTTAGCGTACGGTTTAGGATTAGGGGACGGGTGAGTGTCAGGCTTCGGGGAAGGGTTAGGGTTAGGGTTCGGGCTAGGGTTAGGGTTAGGGGACGGGGACGGTTTAGGGTCCAAGTGAGGGTACGGCAACGCTTTAGGGGGAGCGTGCGTGTGAGGGCGCGGGTTAGTGCTAGCGTACGGGTTAGGATTAGGCGACGGGTGAGGGTCAGGCTTCGGGGAAGTGTTAGGGTTAGGGTTCGGGCTAGGGTTAGGGTTAGGGGACGGGGACGGTTTAGGGTCCAGGTGAGGGTACGGCAACACTTTAGGGGGAGCGTGCGTGTGAGGGCGCGGGTTAGTGTTAGCGTACGGGTTAGGATTAGGGGACGGGTGAGGGTCAGGCTTCGGGGAAGGGTTAGGGTTAGGGTTCGGGCTATGGTTAGGGCTAGGGGACGGGGACGGTTTAGGGTCCAGGTGAGGGTACGGCAACGCTTTAGGCGGAGCGTGCGTGTGAGGGCGCGGGTTAGTGTTAGCGTACGGGCTAGGATTAGGGGACGGGTGAGGGTCATGCTTCGGGGAAGGGTTAGGGTTAGGGTTCGGGCTAGGTTTAGGGTTAGGTGATGGGGACGGTTTAGGGTCCAGCTGAGGGTACGGCAGCGCTTTAGGGGGAGCGTGCATGTGAGGGCGCGGGTTAGTGTTAGCGTACGGGTTAGGATTAGGGGACGGGTGAGGGTCAGGCTTCGGGGAAGGGTTAGGGTTAGGGTTCGGGCTAGGGTTAGGGTTAGGGGACGGGGACGGTTTAGGGTCCAGGTGAGGGTACGGCAACGCTTTAGGGGGAGCGTGCGTGTGAGGGTGCGAGTTAGTGTTAGCGTACGGGTTAGGATTAGGGGACGGGTGAGGGTCAGGCTTCGGGGAAGGGTTAGGGTTAGGGTTCGGGCTAGGGTTAGCGTTAGCGGACGGGGACGGGTTAGGGTCCATGTGAGGGTACGGCAATGCTTTAGGGGGAGCGTGCGTGTGAGGGCGCGAGTTAGTGTTAGCGTACGGGTTAGGATTAGGGGACGGGTGAGGATCAGGCTTCGGGGAAGGGTTAGGGTTAGGGTTCGGGCTAGGGTTAGGGTTAGGGGACGGGGACGGTTTAGGGTCCAGGTGAGGGTACGGCAACGCTTTAGGGGGAGCGTGCGTGTGAGGGCGTGGGTTAGTGTTAGCGTACGGGTTAGGATTAGGGGACGGGTGAGCGTCAGGCTTCGGGGAAGGGTTAGGGTTAGGGTTCGGGCTAGGGTTAGGGTTAGGGGACGGGACGGTTTAGGGTCCAGGTGAGGGTACGGCAACGCTTTAGGGGGAGCGTGCGTGTGAGGGCGCGCGTTAGTGTTAGCGTACGGGTTAGGATTAGGGGATGGGTGAGGGTCAGGCTTCGGGGAAGGGTTAGGGTTAGGGTTCGGGCTAGGGTTAGGGTTAGGGGAAGGGGACGGTTTAGGGTCCAGGTGACGGTACGGCAACGCTTTAGGGGGAGCGTGCGTGTGAGGGCGCGGGTTAGTGTTAGCGTACGGGTTAGGATTAGGGGACGGGTGAGGGTCAGGCTTCGGGGAAGTGTTAGGGTTAGGGTTCGGGCTAGGGTTAGGGTTAGGTGACGGGGACGGTTTAGGGTCCAGGTGAGGGTACGGCAACGCTTTAGGGGGAGCGTGCGTGTGAGGGCGCGGGTTAGTGTTAGCGTACGGGTTAGGATTAGGGGACGGGTGAGCGTCAGGCTTCGGGGAAGGGTTAGGGTTAGGGTTCGGGCTAGGGTTAGGGTTAGGGGACGGGGACGGTTTAGGGTCCAGGTGAGGGTACGGCAACGCTTTAGGGGGAGCGTGCGTGTGAGGGCATGGGTTAGTGTTAGCGTACTGGTTAGGATTAGGGGACGGGTGAGGGTCAGGCTTCGGGGAAGGGTAAGGTTTAGGGTTCGGGCTAGGGTTAGGGTTAGGGGACGGGGACGGTTTAGGGTCCAGGTGAGGGTACGGCAACGCTTTAGGGGGAGCGTGCGTGTGAGGGCGTGGGTTAGTGTTAGCGTACGGCTTAGGATTAGGGGACGGGTGAGGGTCAGGCTTCGGGGAAGGGTTAGGGTTAGGGTTCGGGCTAGGGTTTGGGTTAGGGGACTGGGACGGTTTAGGGTCCAGGTGAGGGTACGGCAATGCTTTAGGGCGAGCGTGCGTGTGAGGGCGTGGGTTAGTGTTAGCGTACGGGTTAGGATTAGGGGACGGGTGAGGGTCAGGTTTCGGGGAAGGTTTAGGGTTAAGGTTCGGGCTAGGGTTAGGGTTCGGGCTAGGGTTAGGGTTAGGGGACGGGGACGGTTTAGGGTCCAGGTGAGGGTACGGCAACGCTTTAGGGGGAGCGTGCGTGTGAGGGCGCGGGTTAGTGTTAGCGTACGGGTTAGGATTAGGGGACGGGTGAGGGTCAGGCTTCGGGGAATGGTTAGGGTTAGGGTTCGGGCTAGGGTTAGGGTTAGGAGACGGGGAAGGTTTAGGGTCCAGGTGAGGGTACGGCAACGCTTTAGGGGGAGCGTGCGTGTGAGGGCGTGGGTTAGTGTTAGCGTACGGGTTAGGATTAGGGGACGGGTGAGGTTCAGGCTTCGGGGAAGGGTTAGGGTTAGGGTTCGGGCTAGGGTTAGGGTTAGGGGACGGGGACGGTTTAGGGTCCAGGTGAGGGTACGGCAACGCTTTAGGGTGAGCGTGCATGTGAGGGCGTGGGTTAGTGTTAGCGTACAGGTTAGGATTAGGGGACGGGTGAGGGTCAGGCTTCGGGGAAGGGTTAGGGTTAGGGTTCGGGCTAGGGTTAGGGTTAGGGGACGGGGACGGTTTAGGGTCCAGGTGAGGGTACGGCAACGTTTTAGGGGGAGCGTGCGTGTGAGGGCGCGGGTTAGTGTTAGCGTACGGGTTAGGATTAGGGGACGGGTGAGGGTCAGGCTTCGGGGAAGGGTTAGGGTTAGGGTTCGGGCTAGGGTTAGGGTTAGGGGACGGGGACGGTTTAGGGTCCAGGTGAGGGTACGGCAACGCTTTAGGGGGAGCGTGCGTGTGAGGGCGTGGGTTAGTGTTAGCGTACGGGTTAGGATTAGGGGACGGGTGAGGGTCAGGCTTCGGGGAAGTGTTAGGGTTAGGGTTCGGGCTAGGGTTAGGGTTAGGGGACGGGGACGGTTTAGGGTCCAGGTGAGGGTACGGCAACGCTTAGGGGGAGCGTGCGTGTGAGGGTCGGGTTAGTGTTAGCCTACGGGTTAGGATTAGGGGACGGGTGAGGGTCAGGCTTCGGGGAAGGGTTAGGGTTAGGGTTCGGGCTAGGGTTAGGGTTAGGGGATGGTGACGGTTTAGGGTCCAGGTGAGGGTATGGCAACGCTTTAGGGGGAGCGTGGGTGTGAGGGCGCTGGTTAGTGTTAGCGTACGGGTTAGGATTAGGGGACGGGTGAGGGTCAGGCTTCGGGGAAGGGTTAGGGTTAGGGTTCGGGCTAGGGTTAGGGTTAGGGGACGGGGACGGTTTAGGGTCCAGGTGAGGGTACGGCAACGCTTTAGGGGGAGCGTGCGTGTGAGGGCGCGGGTTAGTGTTAGCGTACGGGTTAGGATTAGGGGACGGGTGAGGGTCAGGCTTCGGGGAAGGGTTAGGGTTAGGGTTCGGGCTAGGGTTAGGGTTAGGGGACGGGGACGGTTTAGGGTCCAGGTGAGGGCACGGCAACGCTTTAGGGGGAGCGTGCGTGTGAGGGCGTGGGTTAGTGTTAGCGTACGGGTTAGGATTAGGGGACGGGTGAGGGTCAGGCTTCGGGGAAGGGTTAGGGTTAGGGTTCGGGCTAGGGTTAGGGTTAGGGGACGGGGACAGTTTAGGGTCCAGGTGAGGGTACGGCAACGCTTTAGGGGGAGCGTGCGTGTGAGGGCGCGGGTTAGTGTTAGCGTACGGGTTAGGATTAGGGGACGGGTGAGGGTCAGGCTTCGGGGAAGGGTTAGGGTTAGGGTTCGGGCTAGGGTTAGGGTTAGGGGACGGGGACGGTTTAGGGTCCAGGTGAGGGTACGGCAACGCTTTAGGGGGAGCGTGCGTGTGAGGGCCTGGGTTAGTGTTAGCGTACGGGTTAGGATTAGGGGACGGGTGAGGGTCAGGCTTCGGGGAAGGGTTAGGGTTAGGGTTCGGGCTAGGGTTAGGGTTAGGGGACGGGGACGGTTTAGGGTCCAGGTGAGGGTATGGCAACGCTTTAGGGGGAGCGTGCGTGTGAGGGCGCGGGTTAATGTTAGCGTACGGGTTAGGATTAGGGGACGGGTGAGGGTCAGGCTTCGGGGAAGGGTTAGGGTTAGGGTTCGGGCTAGGGTTAGGGTTAGGGGACGGGGACGGTTTAGGGTCCAGTTGAGGGTACGGCAACGCTTTAGGGGGAGCGTGCGTGTGAGGGCGTGGGTTAGTGTTAGCGTACGGGTTAGGATTAGGGGATGGGTGAGGGTCAGGCTTTGGAGAAGGGTTAGGGTTAGGGTTCGGGCTAGGGTTAGGGTTAGGGGACGGGGACGGTTTAGGGTCCAGGTGAGGGTACGGCAACGCTTTAGGGGGAGCGTGCGTGTGAGGGCGCGGGTTAGTGTTAGCATACGGGTTAGGATTAGGGGACGGGTGAGGGTCAGGCTTCGGGGAAGGGTTAGGGTTAGGGTTCGGGCTAGGGTTAGGGTTAGGGGACGGGGACGGTTTAGGGTCCAGGTGAGGGTACGGCAATGCTTTAGGGGGAGCGTGCGTGTGAGGGTGCGGGTTAGTGTTAGCGTACGGGTTAGGATTAGGGGACGGGTGAGGGTCAGGCTTCGGGGAAGGGTTAGGGTTAGGGTTCGGGCTAGGGTTAGGGGTAGGGGAAGGGGAAGGGTTAGGGTCCAGGTGAGGGTACTGCAACGCTTTAGGGGGAGTGTGCGTGTGAGGGCGCGGGTTAGTGTTAGCGTACGGGTTAGGATTAGGGGACGGGTGAGGGTCAGGCTTTGTGGAAGGGTTAGGGTTCGGGCTAGGGTTAGGGTTAGGGGACGGGGACGGTTTAGGGTCCAGGTGAGGGTACGGCAACGCTTTAGGGGGAGCGTGCGTGTGAGGGCACGGGTTAGTGTTAGCCTACGGGTTAGGATTAGGGGACGGGTGAAGGTCAGGCTTCGGGGAAGGTTTAGGGTTAGGGTTCGGGCTAGGGTTAGGGTTAGGGGACGAGGACGGTTTAAGGTCCAGGTGAGGGTACAGCAACGGTTAGGGGGAGCGTGCGTGTGAGGGCGCGGGTTAGTGTTAGCGTACGGGTTAGGATTAGGGGACGGGTGAGGGTCAGGCTTCCGGGAAGGTTTAGGGTTAGGTTTCGGGCTAGGGTTAGGGTTAGGGGACGGGGACGGTTTAGGGTCCAGGTGAGGTTACGGCAACGCTTTAGGGGGAGCGTGCGTGTGAGGGCGCGGGTTAGTGTTAGCGTACGGGTTAGGATTAGGGGACGGGTGAGGGTCAGGCTTTGGGGAAGGGTTAGGGTTCGGGCTAGGGTTAGGGTTAGGGGACGGGGACGGTTTAGGGTCCAGGTGAGGGTACGGCAACGCTTTAGGGGGAGCGTGCATGTGAGGGCGCGGGTTAGTGTTAGCGTACGGGTTAGGATTAGGGGATGGGTGAGGGTCAGGCTTCGGGGAAGGGTTAGGGATAGGGTTCGGGCTAGGGTTAGGGTTAGGGGACGGGGACGGTTTAGGGTCCAGGTGAGGGTACGGCAACGCTTTAGGGGGAGCGTGCGTGTGAGGGCGCGGGTTAGTGTTAGCGTACGGGTTAGGATTAGGGGACGGGTGAGGGTCAGGCTTCGGGGAAGTGTTAGTGTTAGGGTTCGGGCTAGGGTTAGGGTTAGGGGACGGGGACGGGTTAGGGTCCAGGTGAGGGTACGGCAACGCTTTAGCGGGAGCGTGCGTGTGAGGGAGTGGTTTAGTGTTAGTGTACGGGTTAGGATTAGGGGACGGGTGAGGGTCAGGCTTCGGGGAAGGGTTAGGGTTAGGGTTCGGGCTAGGGTTAGGGTTAGGGGACGGGGACGGTTTAGGGTCCAGGTGAGGGTACGGCAACGCTTTAGGGGGAGCGTGCGTGTGAGGGCGTGGGTTAGTGTTAGCGTACGGGTTAGGATTAGAGGATGGGTGAGGGTCAGGCTTCGGGGAAGGGTTAGGGTTAGGGTTCGGGCTAGGGTTAGGGTTAGGGGACGGGGACGGTTTAGGGTCCAGGTGAGGGTACGGCAACGCTTTAGGGGGAGCGTGCGTGTGAGGGCGTGGGTTAGTGTTAGCGTACGGGTTAGGATTTAGGGACGGGTGAGGGTCAGGCTTCGGGGAAGGGTTAGGGTTAGGGTTCGGGCTAGGGTTAGTGTTAGGGGACGGGGACGGTTTAGGGTCCAGGTGAGGGTACGGCAACGCTTTAGGGCGAGCGTGCGTGTGAGGGCGTCGGTTAGTGTTAGCGTACGGGTTAGGATTAGGGGACAGGTGAGGGTCAGGCTTCGGGGAAGGGTTAGGGTTAGGGTTCGGGCTAGGGTTAGGGTTAGGGGACGGGGACGGTTTAGGGTCCAGGTGAGGGTATGGCAACGCTTTAGGGGGAGCGTGCGTGTGAGGGCGCGGGTTAGTGTTAGCGTACGGGTTAGGATTAGGGGACGGGTGAGGGTCAGGCTTCGGGCAAGGGTTAGGGTTAGGGTTCGGGCTAGGGATAGGGTTAGGGGACGGGGACGGTTTAGGGTACAGGTGAGGGTACGGCAACGCTTTAGGGGGAGCGTGCGTGTGAGGGCGCGGGTTAGTGTTAGCGTACGGGTTAGGATTAGGCGACGGGTGAGGGTCAGGCTTCGGGGAAGTGTTAGGGTTAGGGTTCGGGCTAGGGTTAGGGTTAGGGGACGGGGACAGTTCAGGGTCCAGGTGAGGGTACGGCAACGCTTTAGGGGGAGCGTGCGTGTGAGGGCGCGGGTTAGTTTTAGCGTATGGGTTAGGATTAGGGGACGGGTGAGGGTCAGGCTTCGGGGAAGGGTTAGGGTAAGGGTTCGGGCTGGGGTTAGGGTTAGGGGACGGGGTCAGTTTAGGGTCCAGGTGAGGGTACGGCAACGCTTTAGGGGGAGCGTGGGTGTGAGGGCGCGGGTTAGTGTTAGCATACGGGTTAGGATTAGGGGACGGGTGAGTGTCAGGCTTCGGGGAAGGGTTAGGGTTAGGGTTCGGGCTAGGGTTAGGGTTAGGGGACGGGGACGGTTTAGGGTCCAGGTGAGGGTACGGCAATGCTTTAGGGGGAGCGTGCGTGTGAGGGTGCGGGTTAGTGTTAGCGTACGGGTTAGGATTAGGGGACGGGTGAGGGTCAGGCTTCGGGGAAGGGTTAGGGTTAGGGTTCGAGCTAGGGTTAGGGGTAGGGGAAGGGGAAGGGTTAGGGTCCAGGTGAGGGTACGGCAACGCTTTAGGGGGAGTGTGGTGTGAGGGCGCGGGTTAGTGTTAGCGTACGGGTTAGGATTAGGGGACGGGTGAGTGTCAGGCTTTGTGGAAGGGTTAGGGTTCGGGCTAGGGTTAGGGTTAGGGGACGGGGACGGTTTAGGGTCCAGGTGAGGGTACGGCAACGCTTTAGGGGGAGCGTGCGTGTGAGGGCACGGGTTAGTGTTAGCCTACGGGTTAGGATTAGGGGACGGGTGAAGGTCAGGCTTCGGGGAAGGTTTAGGGTTAGGGTTCGGGCTAGGGTTAGGGTTAGGGGACGAGGACGGTTTAAGGTCCAGGTGAGGGTACAGCAACGGTTAGGGGGAGCGTGCGTGTGAGGGCGCGGGTTAGTGTTAGCGTACGGGTTAGGATTAGGGGACGGGTGAGGGTCAGGCTTCCGGGAAGGGTTAGGGTTAGGTTTCGGGCTAGGGTTAGGGTTAGGGGACGGGGACGGTTTAGGGTCCAGGTGAGGGTACGGCAACGCTTTAGGAGGAGCGTGCGTGTGAGGGCGCGGGTTAGTGTTAGCGTACGGGTTAGGATTAGGGGACGGGTGAGGGTCAGGCTTTGGGGAAGGGTTAGGGTTCGGGCTAGGGTTAGGGTTAGGGGACGGGGACGGTTTAGGGTCCAGGTGAGGGTACGGCAACGCTTTAGGGGGAGCGTGCATGTGAGGGCACGGGTTAGTGTTAGCGTACGGCTTAGGATTAGGGGACGGGTGAGGGTCAGGCTTCGAGGAAGGGTTAGGGATAGGGTTCGGGCTAGGGTTAGGGTTAGGGGACGGGGACGGTTTAGGGTCCAGGTGAGGGTACGGCAACGCTTTAGGGGGAGCGTGCGTGTGAGGGCGCGGGTTAGTGTTAGCGTACGGGTTAGGATTAGGGGACGGGTGAGGGTCAGGCTTCGGTGAAGTGTTAGTGTTAGGGTTCGGGCTAGGGTTAGGGTTAGGGGACGGGGACGGGTTAGGGTCCAGGTGAGGGTACGGCAACGCTTTAGCGGGAGCGTGCGTGTGAGGGAGTGGTTTAGTGTTAGTGTACGGGTTAGGATTAGGGGACGGGTGAGGGTCAGGCTTCGGGGAAGGGTTAGGGTTAGGTTTCGGGCTAGGGTTAGGGTTAGGGGACGGGGACGGTTTAGGGTCCAGGTGAGGGTACGGCAACGCTTTAGGGGGAGCGTGCGTGTGAGGGCGCGGGTTAGTGTTAGCGTACGGGTTAGGATTAAGGGACGGGTGAGGGTCAGGCTTCGGGGAAGGGTTAGGGTTAGGGTTCGGGCTAGGGTTAGTGTTAGGGGACGGGGACGGTTTAGGGTCCAGTTGAGGGTACGGCAACGCTTTAGGGGGAGCGTGGGTGTGAGGGCGCGGGTTAGTGTTAGCGTACGGGTTAGGATTAGGGGACGGGTGAGGGTCAGGCTTCGGGGAAGGGTTAGGGTTAGGGTTCGGGCTAGGGTTAGGGTTAGGGGAACGGGGACGGTTTAGGGTCCAGGTGAGGGTACGGCAACGCTTTAGGGGGAGCGTGCGTGTGAGGGCGCGGGTTAGTGTTAGCGTACGGGTTAGGATTAGGGGACGGGTGAGGGTCAGGCTTCGGGGAAGGGTTAGGGTTAGGGTTCGGGCTAGGGTTAGGGTTAGGGGATGGTGACGGTTTAGGGTCCAGGTGAGGGTAAGGCAACGCTTTAGGGGGAGCGTGCGTGTGAGGGCCTGGGTTAGTGTTAGCGTACGGGTTAGGATTAGGGGACGGGTGAATGGTCAGGCTTCGGGGAAGGTTTAGTGTTAGGGTTCGTGCTAGGGTTAGGGTTAGGGGACGGGGACGGTTTAGGGTCCAGATGAGGGTACGGCAACGCTTTAGGGGGAGCGTGCGTGTGAGGGCGCGGGTTAGTGTTAGCGTACGTGTTAGGATTAGGGGACGGGTGAGGGTCAGGCTTCGGGGAAGGGTTAGGGTTAGGGTTCGGGCTAGGGTTAGGGTTAGGGGACGGGGACGGTTTAGGGTCCAGGTGAGGGTACGGCAACGCTTTAGGGGGAGCGTGCGTGTGAGGGCGCGGGTTAGTGTTAGCAAACGGGTTAGGATTAGAGGACGGGTGAGGGTCAGGCTTCGGGGAAGGGTTAGGGTTAGGGTTCGGGCTAGGGTTAGTGTTAGGGGACGGGGACGGTTTAGGGTCCAGTTGAGGGTACGGCAACGCTTTAGGGGGAGCGTGGGTGTGAGGGCGCGGGTTAGTGTTAGCGTACGGGTTAGGATTAGGGGACGGGTGAGGGTCAGGCTTCGGGGAAGGGTTAGGGTTAGGGTTCGGGCTAGGGTTAGGGTTAGGGGATGGTGACGGTTTAGGGTCCAGGTGAGGGTAAGGCAACGCTTTAGGGGGAGCGTGCGTGTGAGGGCCTGGGTTAGTGTTAGCGTACGGGTTAGGATTAGGGGACGGGTGAATGGTCAGGCTTCGGGGAAGGTTTAGTGTTAGGGTTCGTGCTAGGGTTAGGGTTAGGGGACGGGGACGGTTTAGGGTCCAGATGAGGGTACGGCAACGCTTTAGGGGGAGCGTGCGTGTGAGGGCGCGGTTTAGTGTTAGCGTACGTGTTAGGATTAGGGGACGGGTGAGGGTCAGGCTTCGGGGAAGGGTTAGGGTTAGGGTTCGGGCTAGGGTTAGGGTTAGGGGACGGGGACGGTTTAGGGTCCAGGTGAGGGTACGGCAACGCTTTAGGGGGAGCGTGCGTGTGAGGGCACGGGTTAGTGTTACGGTACGGGTTAGGATTAGAGGACGGGTGAGGGTCAGGCTTCGGGGAAGGGTTAGGGTTAGGGTTCGGGCTAGGGTTAGGGTTAGGGGACGGGGACGGTTTAGGGTCCAGGTGAGGGTACGGCAACGCTTTAGGGGGAGCGTGTGTGTGAGGGCACGGGTTAGTGTTAGCGTACGGGTTAGGATTAGGGGACGGGTGAGGGTCAGGCTTCGGGGAAGGGTTAGGGTTAGGGTTCGGGCTAGGGTTAGGGTTAGGGGACGGGGACGCTTTAGGGTCCAGGTGAGGGTACGGCAACGCTTTAGGGGGAGCGTGCGTGTGAGGGCGCGGGTTAGTGTTAGCGTACGGGTTAGGATTAGGGGACGGGTGAGGGTCAGGCTTCGGGGAAGGGTTAGGGTTAGGGTTCGGGCTAGGGTTAGGGTTAGGGGATGGTGACGGTTTAGGGTCCAGGTGAGGGTAAGGCAACGCTTTAGGGGGAGCGTGCGTGTGAGGGCCTGGGTTAGTGTTAGCGTACGGGTTAGGATTAGGGGACGGGTGAATGGTCAGGCTTCGGGGAAGGTTTAGTGTTAGGGTTCGTGCTAGGGTTAGGGTTAGGGGACGGGGACGGTTTAGGGTCCAGATGAGGGTACGGCAACGCTTTAGGGGGAGCGTGCGTGTGAGGGCGCGGGTTAGTGTTAGCGTACGGGTTAGGATTAGGGGACGGGTGAGGGTCAGGCTTTGGGGAAGGGTTAGGGTTCGGGCTAGGGTTAGGGTTAGGGGACGGGGACGGTTTAGGGTCCAGGTGAGGGTACGGCAACGCTTTAGGGGGAGCGTGCATGTGAGGGCACGGGTTAGTGTTAGCGTACGGCTTAGGATTAGGGGACGGGTGAGGGTCAGGCTTCGAGGAAGGGTTAGGGATAGGGTTCGGGCTAGGGTTAGGGTTAGGGGACGGGGACGGTTTAGGGTCCAGGTGAGGGTACGGCAACGCTTTAGGGGGAGCGTGCGTGTGAGGGCGCGGGTTAGTGTTAGCGTACGGGTTAGGATTAGGGGACGGGTGAGGGTCAGGCTTCGGTGAAGTGTTAGTGTTAGGGTTCGGGCTAGGGTTAGGGTTAGGGGACGGGGACGGGTTAGGGTCAAGGTGAGGGTACGGCAACGCTTTAGGGGGAGCGTGCGTGTGAGGGAGTGGTTTAGTGTTAGTGTACGGGTTAGGATTAGGGGACGGGTGAGGGTCAGGCTTCGGGGAAGGGTTAGGGTTAGGGTTCGGGCTAGGGTTAGGGTTAGGGGACGGGGACGGTTTAGGGTCCAGGTGAGGGTACGGCAACGCTTTAGGGGGAGCGTGCGTGTGAGGGCGTGGGTTAGTGTTAGCGTACGGGTTAGGATTAAGGGACGGGTGAGGGTCAGGCTTCGGGGAAGGGTTAGGGTTAGGGTTCGGGCTAGGGTTAGTGTTAGGGGACGGGGACGGTTTAGGGTCCAGTTGAGGGTACGGCAACGCTTTAGGGGGAGCGTGGGTGTGAGGGCGCGGGTTAGTGTTAGCGTACGGGTTAGGATTAGGGGACGGGTGAGGGTCAGGCTTCGGGGAAGGGTTAGGGTTAGGGTTCGGGCTAGGGTTAGGGTTAGGGGACGGGGACGGTTTAGGGTCCAGGTGAGGGTACGGCAACGCTTTAGGGGGAGCGTGCGTGTGAGGGCGCGGGTTAGTGTTAGCGTACGGGTTAGGATTAGGGGACGGGTGAGGGTCAGGCTTCGGGGAAGGGTTAGGGTTAGGGTTCGGGCTAGGGTTAGGGTTAGGGGATGGTGACGGTTTAGGGTCCAGGTGAGGGTAAGGCAACGCTTTAGGGGGAGCGTGCGTGTGAGGGCCTGGGTTAGTGTTAGCGTACGGGTTAGTATTAGGGGACGGGTGAATGGTCAGGCTTCGGGGAAGGTTTAGTGTTAGGGTTCGTGCTAGGGTTAGGGTTAGGGGACGGGGACGGTTTAGGGTCCAGATGAGGGTACGGCAACGCTTTAGGGGGAGCGTGCGTGTGAGGGCGCGGGTTAGTGTTAGCGTACGTGTTAGGATTAGGGGACGGGTGAGGGTCAGGCTTCGGGGAAGGGTTAGGGTTAGGGTTCGGGCTAGGGTTAGGGTTAGGGGACGGGGACGGTTTAGGGTCCAGGTGAGGGTACGGCAACGCTTTAGGGGGAGCGTGCGTGTGAGGGCGCGGGTTAGTGTTAGCGTACGGGTTAGGATTAGAGGACGGGTGAGGGTCAGGCTTCGGGGAAGGGTTAGGGTTAGGGTTCGGGCTAGGGTTAGTGTTAGGGGACGGGGACGGTTTAGGGTCCAGTTGAGGGTACGGCAACGCTTTAGGGGGAGCGTGGGTGTGAGGGCGCGGGTTAGTGTTAGCGTACGGGTTAGGATTAGGGGACGGGTGAGGGTCAGGCTTCGGGGAAGGGTTAGGGTTAGGGTTCGGGCTAGGGTTAGGGTTAGGGGACGGGGACGGTTTAGGGTCCAGGTGAGGGTACGGCAACGCTTTAGGGGGAGCGTGCGTGTGAGGGCGCGGGTTAGTGTTAGCGTACGGGTTAGGATTAGGGGACGGGTGAGGGTCAGGCTTCGGGGAAGGGTTAGGGTTAGGGTTCGGGCTAGGGTTAGGGTTAGGGGATGGTGACGGTTTAGGGTCCAGGTGAGGGTAAGGCAACGCTTTAGGGGGAGCGTGCGTGTGAGGGCCTGGGTTAGTGTTAGCGTACGGGTTAGGATTAGGGGACGGGTGAATGGTCAGGCTTCGGGGAAGGTTTAGTGTTAGGGTTCGTGCTAGGGTTAGGGTTAGGGGACGGGGACGGTTTAGGGTCCAGATGAGGGTACGGCAACGCTTTAGGGGGAGCGTGCGTGTGAGGGCGCGGGTTAGTGTTAGCGTACGTGTTAGGATTAGGGGACGGGTGAGGGTCAGGCTTCGGGGAAGGGTTAGGGTTAGGGTTCGGGCTAGGGTTAGGGTTAGGGGACGGGGACGGTTTAGGGTCCAGGTGAGGGTACGGCAACGCTTTAGGGGGAGCGTGCGTGTGAGGGCACGGGTTAGTGTTACGGTACGGGTTAGGATTAGAGGACGGGTGAGGGTCAGGCTTCGGGGAAGGGTTAGGGTTAGGGTTCGGGCTAGGGTTAGGGTTAGGGGACGGGGACGGTTTAGGGTCCAGGTGAGGGTACGGCAACGCTTTAGGGGTAGCGTGTGTGTGAGGGCACGGGTTAGTGTTAGCGTACGGGTTAGGATTAGGGGACGGGTGAGGGTCAGGCTTCGGGGAAGGGTTAGGGTTAGGGTTCGGGCTAGGGTTAGGGTTAGGGGACGGGGACGGTTTAGGGTCCAGGTGAGGGTACGGCAACGCTTTAGGGGGAGCGTGCGTGTGAGGGCGCGGGTTAGTGTTAGCGTACGGGTTAGGATTAGGGGACCGGTGAGGGTCAGGCTTCGGGGAAGGGTTAGGGTTAGGGTTCGGGCTAGGGTTAGGGTTAGGGGATGGTGACGGTTTAGGGTCCAGGTGAGGGTAAGGCAACGCTTTAGGGGGAGCGTGCGTGTGAGGGCCTGGGTTAGTGTTAGCGTACGGGTTAGGATTAGGGGACGGGTGAATGGTCAGGCTTCGGGGAAGGTTTAGTGTTAGGGTTCGTTCTAGGGTTAGGGTTAGGGGACGGGGACGGTTTAGGGTCCAGATGAGGGTACGGCAACGCTTTAGGGGGAGCGTGCGTGTGAGGGCGCGGGTTAGTGTTAGCGTACGGGTTAGGATTAGGGGACGGGTGAGGGTCAGGCTTTGGGGAAGGGTTAGTGTTCGGGCTAGGGTTAGGGTTAGGGGACGGGGACGGTTTAGGGTCCAGGTGAGGGTACGGCAACGCTTTAGGGGGAGCGTGCATGTGAGGGCACGGGTTAGTGTTAGCGTACGGCTTAGGATTAGGGGACGGGTGAGGGTCAGGCTTCGAGGAAGGGTTAGGGATAGGGTTCGGGCTAGGGTTAGGGTTAGGGGACGGGGACGGTTTAGGGTCCAGGTGAGGGTACGGCAACGCTTTAGGGGGAGCGTGCGTGTGAGGGCGCGGGTTAGTGTTAGCGTACGGGTTAGGATTAGGGGACGGGTGAGGGTCAGGCTTCGGTGAGGTGTTAGTGTTAGGGTTCGGGCTAGGGTTAGGGTTAGGGGACGGGGACGGGTTAGGGTCCAGGTGAGGGTACGGCAACGCTTTAGCGGGAGCGTGCGTGTGAGGGAGTGGTTTAGTGTTAGTGTACGGGTTAGGATTAGGGGACGGGTGAGGGTCAGGCTTCGGGGAAGGGTTAGGGTTAGGGTTCGGGCTAGGGTTAGGGTTAGGGGACGGGGACGGTTTAGGGTCCAGGTGAGGGTACGGCAACGCTTTACGGGGAGCGTGCGTGTGAGGGCGCGGGTTAGTGTTAGCGTACGGGTTAGGATTAGGGGACGGGTGAGGGTCAGGCTTCGGGGAAGGGTTAGGGTTAGGGTTCGGGCTAGGGTTAGGGTTAGGGGACGGGGACGGTTTAGGGTCCAGGTGAGGGTACGGCAACGCTTTAGGGGGAGCGTGCGTGTGAGGGCGTGGGTTAGTGTTAGCGTACGGTTTAGGATTAGGGGACGTGTGAGGCTCAGGTTTCGGGGAAGGGTTAGGGTTAGGGTTCGGGCTAGGGTTAGGGTTAGGGGACGGGGACGGTTTAGGGTCCAGGTGAGGGTACGGCAACGCTTTAGGGGGAGCGTGCGTGTGAGGGCGCGGGTTAGTGTTAGCGTACGGTTTAGGATTAGGGGACGGGTGAGGGTCAGGCTTTGGGGAAGGGTTAGGGTTAGGGTTCGGGCTAGGGTTAGGGTTAGGGGACGGGGACGGTTTAGAGTCCAGGTGTGGGTACGGCAACGCTTTAGGGGGAGCGTGCGTGTGAGGGCGGGGGTTAGTGTTAGCGTACGGGTTAGGATTAGGGGACGGGTGAGGGTCAGGCTTCGGGGAAGGGTTAGGGTTAGGGTTCGGGCTAGGGTTAGGTTTAGGGGACGGGGACGGTTTAGGGACCAGTTGAGGGTACGGCAACGCTTTAAGGGGAGCGTGCGTGTGAGGGCGCGGGTTAGTGTTAGCGTACGGGTTAGGATTAGGGGACGGGTGAGGGTCAGGCTTCGGGGAAGGGTTAGGGTTAGGGTTCGGGCTAGGGTTAGGGTTAGGTGACGGGGACGGTTTAGGGTCCAGGTGATGGTACGGCAACGCTTTAGGGGGAGCGTGCGTGTGAGGGCGCGGGTTAGTGTTAGCGTACGGGTTAGGATTAGGGGACGGGTGAGGGTCAGGCTTCGGGGAAGGGTTACGGTTAGGGTTCGGGCTAGGGTTAGGGTTAGGGGGCGGGGACGGTTTAGGATCCAGGTGAGGGTACGGCAATGCTTTAGGGGGAGCGTGCGTGTGAGGGTGCGGGTTAGTGTTAGCGTACGGGTTAGGATTAGGGGACGGGTGAGGGTCAGGCTTCGGGGAAGGGTTAGGGTTAGGGTTCGGGCTAGGGTTAGGGTTAGGGGACGGGGACGGTTTAGGGTCCAGGTGAGGGTACGGCAACGCTTTAGGGGGAGCGTGCGTGTGAGGGCACGGGTTAGTGTTAGCCTACGGGTTAGGATTAGGGGACGGGTGAAGGTCAGGCTTCGGGGAAGGTTTAGGGTTACGGTTCGGGATAGGGTTAGGGTTAGGGGAAGGGGACGGTTTAAGGTCCAGGTGAGGGTACAGCAACGCTTTAGGGGGAGCGTGCGTGTGAGGGCGCGGGTTAGTGTTAGCGTACGGGTTAGGATTAGGGGACGGGTGAGGGTCAGGCTTCCGGGAAGGGTTAGGGTTAGGTTTCGGGCTAGGGTTAGGGTTAGGGGATGGGGACGGTTTAGGGTCCAGGTGAGGGTACGGCAACGCTTTAGGGGGAGCGTGCGTGTGAGGGCGCGGGTTAGTGTTAGCGTACGGGTTAGGATTAGGGGACGGGTGAGTGTCAGGCTTTGGGGAAGGGTTAGGGTTCGGGCTAGGGTTAGGGTTAGGGGACGGGGACGGTTTAGGGTCCAGGTGAGGGTACGGCAACGCTTTAGGGGGAGCGTGCATGTGAGGGCACGGGTTAGTGTTAGCGTACGGCTTAGGATTAGGGGACGGGTGAGGGTCAGGCTTCGGGGAAGGGTTAGGGATAGGGTTCGGTCTAGGGTTAGGGTTAGGGGACGGGGACGGTTTAGGGTCCAGGTGAGAGTACGGCAACGCTTTAGGGGGAGCGTGTGTGTGAGGGCGCGGGTTAGTGTTAGCGTACGGGTTAGGATTAGGGGACGGGTGAGGGTCAGGCTTCGGGGAAGTGTTAGTGTTAGGGTTCGGGCTAGGGTTAGGGTTAGGGTACGGGGACGGGTTAGGGTCCAGGTGAGGGTACGGCAACGATTTAGCGGGAGCGTGCGTGTGAGGGAGCGGGTTAGTGTTAGTGTACGGGTTAGGATTAGGGGACGGGTGAGGGTCAGGCTTCGGGGAAGGGTTAGGGTTAGGGTTCGGGCTAGGGTTAGGGTTAGGGGACGGGGACGGTTTAGGGTCCAGGTGAGGGTACGGCAACGCTTTAGGGGGAGCGTGCGTGTGAGGGCGTGGGTTAGTGTTAGCGTAAGGGTTAGGATTAGGGGATGGGTGAGGGTCAGGCTTCGGGGAAGGGTTAGGGTTAGGGTTCGGGCTAGGGTTAGGGTTAGGGGACGGGGACGGTTTAGGGTCCAGGTGAGGGTACGGCAACACTTTAGGGGGAGCGTGCGTGTGAGGGCGTGGGTTAGTGTTAGCGTACGGGTTAGGATTAGGGGACGGGTGAGGGTCAGGCTTCGGGGAAGGGTTAGGGTTAGGGTTCGGGCTAGGGTTAGTGTTAGGGGACGGGGACGGTTTAGGGTCCAGTTGAGGGTATGGCAACGCTTTAGGGGGAGCGTGGGTGTGAGGGCGCTGGTTAGTGTTAGCGTACGGGTTAGGATTAGGGGACGGGTGAGGGTCAGGCTTCGGGGAAGTGTTAGGGTTAGGGTTCGGGCTAGGGTTAGGGTTAGGGGACGGGGACGGTTTAGGGTCCAGGTGAGGGTACGGCAACGCTTTAGGGGGAGCGTGCGTGTGAGGGCGCGGGTTAGTGTTAGCGTACGGGTTAGGATTAGGGGACGGGTGAGGGTCAGGCTTCGGGGAAGGGTTAGGGTTAGGGTTCGGGCTAGGGTTAGGGTTAGGGCACGGGGACAGTTTAGGGTCCAGGTGAGGGTACAGCAACGCTTTAGGGGGAGCGTGCGTGTGAGGGCCTGGGTTAGTGTTAGCGTACGGGTTAGGATTAGGGGACGGGTGAGGGTCAAGCTTCGGGGAAGGGTTAGTGTTAGGGTTCGGGCTAGGGTTAGGGTTAGGGACGGGGACGGTTT
Source organism: Delphinus delphis (assembly GCF_949987515.2). Taxonomy (NCBI): domain Eukaryota; kingdom Metazoa; phylum Chordata; class Mammalia; order Artiodactyla; family Delphinidae; genus Delphinus; species Delphinus delphis. The sequence continues at coordinate 3,581,780 of NW_027192657.1, read as the reverse complement.
AGGGTCCAGGTGAGGGTACGGCAACGCTTTAGGGGGAGCGTGCGTGTGAGGGCGCGGGTTAGTGTTAGCGTACGTGTTAGGATTAGGGGACGGGTGAGGGTCAGGCTTCGGGGAAGGGTTAGGGTTAGGGTTCGGGCTAGGGTTAGGGTTAGGGGACGGGGACGGTTTAGGGTCCAGGTGAGGGTACGGCAACGCTTTAGGGGGAGCGTGCGTGTGAGGGCGCGGGTTAGTGTTACGGTACGGGTTAGGATTAGGGGACGGGTGAGGGTCAGGCTTCGGGGAAGGGTTAGGGTTAGGGTTCGGGCTAGGGTTAGGGTTAGGGGACGGGGACGGTTTAGGAACCAGGTGAGGGTACGGCAACGCTTTAAGGGGAGCGTGCGTGTGAGGGCACGGGTTAGTGTTAGCGTACGGGTTAGGATTAGGGGACGGGTGAGGGTCAGGCTTCGGGGAAGGGTTAGGGTTAGGGTTCGGGCTAGGGTTAGGGTTAGGTGACGGGGACGGTTTAGGGTCCAGGTGATGGTACGGCAACGCTTTAGGGGGAGCGTGCGTTTGAGGGCGCGGGTTAGTGTTAGCGTACGGGTTAGGATTAGGGGACGCGTGAGGGTCAGGCTTCGGGGAAGGGTTAGGGTTAGGGTTCGGGCTAGGGTTAGGGTTAGGGGACGGGGACGGTTTAGGGTCCAGGTGAGGGTACGGCAACGCTTTAGGGGGAGCGTGCGTGTGAGGGCGCGGGTTAGTGTTAGCGTACGGGTTAGGATTAGGGGACGGGTGAGGGTCAGGCTTCGGGGAAGGGTTAGGGTTAGGGTTCGGGCTAGGGTTAGGGTTAGGGGACGGGGACGGTTTAGGGTCCAGGTGAGGGTACGGCAACACTTTAGGGGGAGCGTGCGTGTGAGGGCGCGGGTTAGTGTTAGCGTACGGGTTAGGATTAGGGGACGGGTGAGGGTCAGGCTTCGGGGAAGGGTTAGGGTTAGGGTTCGGGCTAGGGTTAGGGTTAGGGGACGGGGACGGTTTAGGGTCCAGGTGAGGGTACGGCAACGCTTTAGGGGGAGCGTGCGTGTGAGGGCGCGGGTTAGTGTTAGCGTACGGGTTAGGATTAGGGGACGGGTGAGGCTCAGGCTTCGGGGAAGAGTTAGGGTTAGGGTTCGGGCTAGGGTTAGGGTTAGGGGACGGGGACGGTTTAGGGTCCAGGTGAGGGTACGGCAACGCTTTAGGGGGAGCGTGCGTGTGAGGGCGTGGGTTAGTGTTAGCGTACGGGTTAGGATTAGGGGACGGATGAGGGTCAGGCTTTGGGGAAGGGTTAGGGTTAGGGTTCGGGCTAGGGTTAGGGTTAGGGGACGGGGACGGTTTAGGGTCCAGGTGAGGGTACGGCAACGCTTTAGGGGGAGCGTGCGTGTGAGGGCGGGGGTTAGTGTTAGCGTACGTGTTAGGATTAGGGGACGGGTGAGGGTCAGGCTTCGGGGAAGGGTTAGGGTTAGGGTTCGGGCTAGGGTTAGGGTTAGGGGACGGGGACGGTTTAGGGTCCAGGTGAGGGTACGGCAACGCTTTAGGGGGAGCGTGCGTGTGAGGGCGTGGGTTAGTGTTAGCGTACGGGTTAGGATTAGGGGACGGGTGAGGGTCAGGCTTCGGGGAAGGGTTAGGGTTAGGGTTCGGGCTAGGGTTAGGGTTAGGTGACGGGGACGGTTTAGGGTCCAGGTGAGGGTACGGCAACGCTTTAGGGGGAGCGTGCATGTGAGGGCGCGGGTTAGTGTTAGCGTACTGGTTAGGATTAGGGGACGGGTGAGGGTCAGGCTTCGGGGAAGGGTTAGGGTTAGGGTTCGGGCTAGGGTTAGGGTTAGGGGACGGGGACGGTTTAGGGTCCAGGTGAGGGTACGGCAACGCTTTAGGGGGAGCGTGCGTGTGAGGGCGCGGGTTAGGGTTAGCGTACGGGTTAGGATTAGGGGACGGGTGAGGGTCAGGCTTCGGGGAAGGGTTAGGGTTAGGGTTCGGGCTAGGGTTAGGGTTAGGTGACGGGGACGGTTTAGGGTCCAGGTGAGGGTACGGCAACGCTTTAGGGGGAGTGTGCGTGTAAGGGCGCGGGTTAGTGTTAGCGTACTGGTTAGGATTAGGGGACGCGTGAGGGTCAGGCTTCGGGGAAGGGTTAGGGTTAGGGTTCGGGCTAGGGTTAGGGTTAGGGGACGGGGACGGTTTAGGGTCCAGGTGAGGGTACGGCAACGCTTTAGGGGGAGCGTGTGTGTGAGGGCGTGGGTTAGTGTTAGGGTACGGGTTAGGATTAGGGGTCGGGTGAGGGTCAGGCTTCGGGGAAAGGTTAGGGTTAGGGTTCGGGCTAGGGTTAGGGTTAGGGGACGGGGACGGTTTAGGGTCCAGGTGAGGGTACGGCAACGCTTTAGGGGGAGCGTGCGTGTGAGGGCGCGGGTTAGTGTTAGCGTACGGGTTAGGATTAGGGTTCGGGTGAGGGTCAGGCTTCGGGGAACGGTTAGGGTTAGGGTTCGGGCTAGGGTTAGGGTTAGGGGACGGGGACGGTTTAGGGTCCAGGTGAGGGTACGGCAACGCTTTAGGGGGAGCGTGCGTGTGAGGGCGCGGGTTAGTGTTAGCGTACGGGTTAGGATTAGGGGACGGATGAGGGTCAGGCTTCGGGGAAGGGTTAGGGTTAGGGTTCGGGCTAGGGTTAGGGTTAGGGGACGGGGACGGTTTAGGATCCAGGTGAGGGTACGGCAACGCTTTAGGGGGAGCGTGCGTGTGAGGGCGCGGGTTAGTGTTAGCGTACGGGTTAGGATTAGGGGACGGATGAGGGTCAGGCTTCGGGGAAGGGTTAGGGTTAGGGTTCGGGCTAGGGTTAGGGTTAGGGGACGGGGACGGTTTAGGATCCAGGTGAGGGTACGGCAACGCTTTAGGGGGAGCGTGCGTGTGAGGGCGCGGGTTAGTGTTAGCGTACGGGTTAGGATTAGGGGACGGGTGAGGGTCAGGCTTCGGGGAAGGGTTAGGGTTAGGGTTCGGTCTAGGGTTAGGGTTAGGGGACGGGGACGGTTTAGGGTCCAGGTGAGGGTACGGCAACGCTTTAGGGGGAGCGTGCGTGTGAGGGCGCGGGTTAGTGTTAGCGTACGGGTTAGGATTAGGGGACGGGTGAGGGTCAGGCTTCGGGGAAGGGTTAGGGTTAGGGTTCGGGCTAGGGTTAGGGTTAGGGGACGGGGACGGTTTAGGGTCCAGGTGAGGGTACGGCAACGCTTTAGGGGGAGCGTGGGTGTGAGGGCGCGGGTTAGTGTTAGCGTACGGGTTAGGATTAGGGGACGGGTGAGTGTCAGGCTTCGGGGAAGGGTTAGGGTTAGGGTTCGGTCTAGGGTTAGGGTTAGGGGACGGGGACGGTTTAGGGTCCAGGTGAGCGTACGGCAATGCTTTAGGGGGAGTGTGAGTGTGAGGGCGCGGGTTAGTGTTAGCGTACGGGTTAGGATTAGGGGACGGGTGAGGGTCAGGCTTTAGGGAAGAGTTAGGGTTAGGGATCGGGCTAGGGTTACGGTTAGGGGACGGGGACGGTTTAGGGTCCAGGTGAGGGTACGGCAACGCTTTAGGGGGAGCGTGCGTGTGAGGGCGCGGGTTAGTGTTAGCGTACGGGTTAGGATTAGGGGACGGGTGAGGGTCAGGCTTTGGGGAAGGGTTAGGGTTAGGGTTCGGGCTAGGGTTAGGGTTAGGGGACGGGGACGGTTTAGGGTCCAGGTGAGGGTACGGCAACGCTTTAGGGGGAGCGTGCGTGTGAGGGCGCGCGTTAGTGTTAGCGTACGGGTTAGGATTAGGGGACGGGTGAGGGTCAGGCTTCGGGGAAGGGTTAGGGTTAGGGTTCGGGCTAGGGTTAGGGTTAGGGGACGGGGACGGTTTAGGGTCCAGGTGAGGGTACGGCAACGCTTTAGGGCGAGCGTGCGTGTGAGGGCGTGGGTTAGTGTTAGCGTACGGGTTAGGATTAGGGGACGGGTGAGGGTCAGGCTTCGGGGAAGGGTTAGGGTTAGGGTTCGGGCTAGGCTTAGGGTTAGGGGATGGGGACGGTTTAGGGTCCAGGTGAGGGTACGGCAACGCTTTAGGGGGAGCGTGCGTGTGACGGCGCGGGTTAGTGTTAGCGTACGGGTTAGGATTAGGGGACGGGTGAGGGTCAGGCTCGGGGAAGGGTTAGAGTTAGGGTTCGGGCTAGGGTTAGGGTTAGGGGACGGGGACGGTTTAGGTTCCAGGTGAGGGTACGGCAACGCTTTAGGGGGAGCGTGCGTGTGAGGGCGCTCGTTAGTGTTAACGTACGGGTTAGGATTAGGGGACGGGTGAGGGTCAGGCTTCGGGGAAGATTTAGGGTTAGGGTTCGGGCTAGGGTTAGGGTTAGGGGACGGGGACGGTTTAGGGTCCAGGTGAGGGTACGGCAACGCTTTAGGGGGAGCGTGCGTGTGAGGGCGTGGGTTAGTGTTAGCGTACGGGATAGGATTAGGGGACGGGTGAGGGTCAGGCTTCGGGGAAGGGTTAGGGTTAGGGTTCGGGCTAGGGTTAGGGTTAGGGGACGGGGACGGTTTACGGTCCAGGTGAGGGTACGGCAAACCTTTAGGGGGAGCGTGCGTGTGAGGGCGCGGGTTAGTGTTAGCGTGCGGGTTAGGATTAGGGGACGGTTGAGGGTCAGGCTTCGGGGAAGGGTTAGGGTTAGGGTTCGGGTTAGGGTTAGGGTTAGGGGACGGGGACGGTTTAGGGTCCAGGTGAGGGTACGGCAACGCTTTAGGGGGAGCGTGCGTGTGAGGGCGCGGGTTAGTGTTAGCGTACGGGTTAGGATTAGGGGACGGGTGAGGGTCAGGCTTCGGGGAAGGGTTAGGGTTAGGGTTCGGGCTAGGGTTAGGGTTAGGGGACGGGGACGGTTTAGGGTCCAGGTGAGGGTACGGCAACGCTTTAGGGGGAGCGTGCGTGTGAGGGCGCGGGTTAGTGTTAGCGTACGGGTTAGGATTAGGGGACGGGTGAGGGTCAGGCTTCGGGGAAGGGTTAGGGTTAGGGTTCGGGCTAGGGGTAGGGTTAGGGGACGGGGACGGTTTAGGGTCCAGGTGAGGGTACGGCAACGCTTTAGGGGGAGCGTGGGTGTGAGGGCGCGGGTTAGTGTTAGCGTACGGGTTAGGATTAGGGGACGGGTGAAGGTCAGGCTTCGGGGAAGGGTTAGGGTTAGGGTTAAGGCTAGGGTTAGGGTTAGGGGACGGGGACGGTTTAGGGTCCAGGTGAGGGTATGGCAACGCTGTAGGGTGAGCGTGCGTGTGAGGGCGCGGGTTAGTGTTAGCGTACGGGTTAGGATTAGGGGACGGGTGAGCGTCAGGCTTCGGGGAAGGGTTAGGGTTAGGGTTCGGGCTAGGGTTAGGGTTAGGGGACGGGGACGGTTTAGGGTTCAGGTGAGGGTACGGCAATGATTTAGGGGGAGCGTGCGTGTGACGGCGCGGGTTAGTGTTAGCGTACGGGTTAGGATTAGGGGACGGGTGAGGGTCAGGCTCGGGGAAGGGTTAGGGTTAGGGTTCGGGCTAGGGTTAGGGTTAGGGGACGGGGACGGTTTAGGGTCCAGGTGAGGGTACGGCAACGCTTTAGGGGGAGCGTGCGTGTGAGGGCGCGGGTTAGTGTTAGCGTACGGGTTAGGATTAGGGGACGGGTGAGGGTCAGGCTTCGGGGAAGGGTTAGGGTTAGGGTTCGGGCTAGGGTTAGGGTTAGGGGACGGGGACGGTTTAGGGTCCAGGTGAGGGTACGGCAATGCTTTAGGGGGAGCGTGCGTGTGAGGGCGTGGGTTAGTGTTAGCGTACGGGTTAGGATTAGGGGACGGGTGAGCGTCAGGCTTCGGGGAAGGGTTAGGGTTAGGGTTCGGGCTAGGGTTAGGGTTAGGGGACGGGGACGGTTTAGGGTCCAGGTGAGGGTACGGCAACGCTTTAGGGGGAGCGTGTGTGTGAGGGCGCGCATTAGTGTTAGCGTATGGGTTAGGATTACGGGACGGGTGAGGGTCAGGCTTCGGGGAAGGGTTAGGGTTCGGGCTAGGGTTAGGGTTAGGGGACGGGGACGGTTTAGGGTCCAGGTGAGGGTACGGCAACGCTTTAGGGGGAGCGTGCGTGTGAGGGCGCGGGTTAGTGTTAGCGTACGGGTTAGGATTAGGGGACGGGTGAGGGTCAAGCTTCGGGGAAGGGTTAGGGTTAGGGTTCGGGCTAGGGTTAGGGTTAGGGGACGGGGACGGTTTAGGGTCCAGGTGAGGGTACGGCAACGCTTTAGGGGGAGCGTGCGTGTGAGGGCGCGGGTTAGTGTTAGCGTACGGGTTAGGATTAGGGGACGGGTGAGGTTCAGGCTTCGGGGAAGGGTTAGGGTTAGGGTTCAGGCTAGGGTTAGGGTTAGGGGACGGGGACGGTTTAGGGTCCAGGTGAGGGTATGGCGACGCTGTAGGGTGAGCGTGCGTGTGAGGGCGCGGGTTAGTGTTAGCGTACGGGTTAGGATTAGGGGACGGGTGAGGGTCAGGCTTAGGGGAAGGATTAGGGTTAGGGTTCGGGCTAGGGTTAGGGTTAGGGGACGGGGACGGTTTAGGGTCCAGGTGAGGGTACGGCAACGCTTTAGGGGGAGCGTGCGTGTGAGGGCGTGGGTTAGTGTTAGCGTATGGGTTAGGATTAGGGGACGGGTGAGGGTCAGGCTTCGGGGAAGGGTTAGGGTTAGGGTTCGGGCTAGGGTTAGGGTTAGGGGACGGGGACGGTTTAGGGTTCAGGTGAGGGTACGGCAATGATTTAGGGGGAGCGTGCGTGTGACGGCGCGGGTTAGTGTTAGCGTACGGGTTAGGATTAGGGGACGGGTGAGGGTCAGGCTCGGGGAAGGGTTAGGGTTAGGGTTAGGGTTAGGGGACGGGGACGGTTTAGGGTCCAGGTGAGGGTACGGCAACGCTTTAGGGGGAGCGTGCGTGTGAGGGCGCGCGTTAGTGTTAGCGTACGGGTTAGGATTAGGGGACGGGTGAGGGTCAGGCTTCGGGGAAGGGTTAGGGTTAGGGTTCGGGCTAGGGTTAGGGTTAGGGGACGGGGACGGTTTAGGGTCCAGGTGAGGGTACGGCAACGCTTTAGGGGGAGCGTGCGTGTGAGGGCGCGGGTTAGTGTTAGCGTACGGGTTAGGATTAGGGGACGGGTGAGGGTCAGGCTTCGGGGAAGGGTTAGGGTTAGGGTTATGGCTAGGGTTAGGGTTAGGGGACGGGGACGGTTTAGGGTCCAGGTGAGTGTACGGTAACGCTTTAGGGGGAGCGTGCGTGTGAGGGCGTGGGTTAGTGTTAGCGTACGGGTTAGGATTAGGGGACGGGTGAGGGTCAGGCTTCGGGGAAGGGTTAGGGTTAGGGTTCGGGCTAGGGTTAGGGTTAGGGGACGGGGACGGTTTAGGGTCCAGGTGAGGGTACGGCAACGCTTTAAGGGGAGCGTGGGTGTGAGGGCGCGGGTTAGTGTTAACGTACGGGTTAGGATTAGGGGACGGGTGAGGGTCAGGCTTCGGGGAAGGGTTAGGGTTAGGGTTCGGGCTAGGGTTAGTGTTAGGGGATGGGGACGGTTTAGGGTCTAGGTGAGGGTACGGCAACGCTTTAGGGGGAGCGTGGGTGTGAGGGCGCGGGTTAGTGTTAGCGTACGGGTTAGGATTAGGGGACGGGTGAAGGTCAGGCTTCGGGGAAGGGTTAGGGTTAGGGTTCGGTCTAGGGTTAGGGTTAGGGGACGGGGACGGTTTAGGGTCCAGGTGAGGGTACGGCAACGCTTTAGGGGGAGCGTGTGTGTGAGGGCGCGCATTAGTGTTAGCGTATGGGTTAGGATTAGGGGACGGGTGAGAGTCAGGCTTCGGGGAAGGGTTAGGGTTAGGGTTCGGGCTAGGGTTAGGGTTAGGGGACGGGGACGGTTTAGGGTCCAGGTGAGGGTACGGCAACGCTTTAGGGGGAGCGTGCGTGTGAGGGCGCGCGTTAGTGTTAGCGTACGGGTTAGGATTAGGGGACGGGTGAGGGTCAGGCTTCGGAGAAGGATTAGGGTTAGGGTTCGGGCTAGGGTTAGGGTTAGGGGACGGGGACGGTTTAGGGTCCAGGTGAGGGTACGGCAACGCTTTAGGGGGAGCGTGCGTGTGAGGGCGTGGGTTAGTGTTAGCGTACGGGTTAGGATTAGGGGACGGGTGAGCGTCAGGCTTCGGGGAAGGGTTAGGGTTAGGGATCGGGCTAGGGTTAGGGTTAGGGGACTTGGACGGTTTAGGGTCCAGGTGAGGGTACGGCAACGCTTTAGGGGGAGCGTGCGTGTGAGGGCGCGGGTTAGTGTTAGCGTACGGGTTAGGATTAGGGGACTGGTGAGTGTCAGGCTTCGGGGAAGGGTTAGGGTTAGGTTTCGGGCAAGGGTTAGTGTTAGAGGACGGGGAAGGTTTAGGGTCCAGGTGAGGGTACAGCAACGCTTTAGGGGGAGCGTGCGTGTGAGGGCGCGGGTTAGTGTTAGCGTACGGGTTAGGATTAGGGGACGGGTGAGGGTCAGGCTTCGGGGAAGTTTTAGGTTTAGGGTTCGGGCTAGGGTTAGGGTCAGGGGTCGGGGACGGGTTAGGGTCCAGGTGAGGGTACGGCAATGCTTTAGGGGGAGCGAGCGTGTGAGGGCGCGGGTTAGTGTTAGCGTACGGGTTAGGATTAGGGGACGGGTGAGGGTCAGGCTTCGGGGAAGTGTTAGGGTTAGGTTTCGGGCTAGGGTTAGGGTTAGGGGACGGGGAGGGTTTAGGGTCCAGGTGAGGGTACGGCAACGCTTTAGGGGGAGCGTGCGTGTGAGGGCGCGGGTTAGTGTTAGCGTACTGGTTAGGATTAGGGGACGGGTGAGGGTCAGGCTTCGGGGAAGGGTTAGGGTTAGGGTTCGGGCTAGGGTTAGGGTTAGGGGACGGGGACGGTTTAGGGTCCAGGTGATGGTACGGCGACGCTTTAGGGGGAGCGTGCGTGTGAGGGCGAGAGTTAGTGTTAGGGTACGGGTTAGGATTAGGGGACGGGTGAGGGTCAGGCTTCGGGGAAGTGTTAGGGTTAGGGTTCGGGCTAGGGTTAGGGTTAGGGGACAGGGACGGTTTAGGGTCCAGGTGATGGTACGGCAACGCTTTAGGGGGAGCGTGCGTGTGAGGGCGCGGGTTAGTGTTAGCGTATGGGTTAGGATTAGGGGACGGGTGAGGGTCAGCCTTCGGGGAAGGTTTAGGGTAAGGGTTCGGGCTAGGGTTAGGGTTAGGGGACGGGGACGGTTTAGGGTCCAGGTGAGGGTACGGCAACGGTTTAGGGGGAGCGTGCGTGTGAGGGCGCGGGTTAGTGTTAGCGTATGGGTTAGGATTAGGGGACGGGTGAGGGTCAGGCTTCGGGGAAGGGTTAGGGTTAGGGTTAGGGTTCGGGCTAGGGTTAGGGTTAGGGGACGGGGATGGTTTAGGGTCCAGGTGAGGGTACGGCAACGCTTTAGGGGGAGCGTGCGTGTGAGGGCACGGGTTAGTGTTAGTGTACGGGTTAGGATTAGGGGACGGGTGAGGGTCAGGCTTCGGGGAAGGGTTAGGGTTAGGGTTCGGGCTAGGGTTAGGGTTAGGGGACGGGGACGGTTTAGGGTCCAGGTGAGGGTACGGCAACGCTTTAGGGGGAGCGTGCGTGTGAGTGCGTGGGTTAGTGTTAGCGTACGGGTTAGGATTAGGGGACGGGTGAGGGTCAGGCTTCGGGGAAGGGTTAGGGTTAGGATTCGGGCTAGGGTTAGGGGACGGGGACGGTTTAGGGTCCAGGTGAGGGTACGGCAACGCTTTAGGGGGAGCGTGCGTGTGAGGGCGCGGGTTAGTGTTAGCGTACGGGTTAGGATTAGGGGACGGGTGAGGGTCAGGCTTCGGGGAAGGCTTAGGTTTAGGGTTCGGGCTAGGGTTAGGGTTAGGGGACTTGGACGGTTTAGGGTCCAGGTGAGGGTACGGCAACGCTTTAGGGGGAGCGTGCGTGTGAGGGCGCGGGTTAGTGTTAGCGTACGGGTTAGGATTAGGGGACGGGTGAGGGTCAGGCTTCGGGGAAGGGTTAGGGTTAGGGTTCGGGCTAGGGTTAGGGTTAGGGGACGGGGACGGTTTAGGGTCCAGGTGAGGGTATGGCAACGCTTTATGGGGAGCGTGCGTGTGAGGGCGCGGGTTAGTGTTAGCGTACGGGTTAGGATTAGGGGACGGGTGAGGGTCAGGCTTCGGGGAAGGGTTAGGGTTCGGGCTAGGGTTAGGGTTAGGGGACGGGGGCGGTTTAGGGTCCAGGTGAGGGTACGGCAACGCTTTAGGGGGAGCGTGCGTGTGAGGGCGCGGGTTAGTGTTAGCGTACGGGTTAGGATTAGGGGACGGGTGAGGGTCAGGCTTCGGGGAAAGGTTAGGGTTAGGGTTCGGGCAAGGGTTAGGGTTAGGGGACGGGGGCGGTTTAGGGTCCAGGTGAGGGTACGGCAACGGTTTAGGGGGAGCGTGCGTGTGAGGGCGCGGGTTAGTGTTAGCGTACGGGTTAGGATTAGGGGACGGGTGAGGGTCAGGCTTCGGGGAAGGGTTAGGGTTAGGGTTCGGGCTAGGGTTAGGGTTAGGGGACGGGGCCGGTTTAGGGTCCAGGTGAGGGTACGGCAACGCTTTAGGGGGAGCGTGAGTGTGAGGGCGCGGGTTAGTGTTAGCGTACGGGTTAGGATTAGGGGACGGGTGAGGGTCAGGCTTCGGGGAAGTGTTAGTGTTAGGGTTCGGGCTAGGGTTAGGGTTAGGGGACGGGGACGGGATAGGATCCAGGTGAGGGTACGGCAAGGCTTTAGCGGGAGCGTGCGTGTGAGGGCGCGGGTTAGTGTTAGCGTACGGGTTAGGATTAGGGGACGGGTGAGGGTCAGGCTTCGGGGAAGTGTTAGTTTTAGGGTTCGGGCTAGGGTTAGGGTTAGGGAACGGGGACGGTTTAGGGTCCAGGTGACGGTACGGCAACGCTTCAGGGGGAGCGTGCGTGTGAGGGCGCGGGTTAGTGTTAGCGTACGGTTTAGGATTAGGGGACGTGTGAGGGTCAGGCTTCGGGGAATGGTTAGGGTTAGGGTTCGGGCTAGGGTTAGGGTTAGGGGACGGGGACGGTTTAGGGTCCAGGTGAGGGTACGGCAACTCTTTAGGGGAAGCGTGCGTGTGAGGGCGCGGGTTAGTGTTAGCGTACGGGTTAGGATTATGGGACGGTTGAGGGTCAGGCTTCGGGGAAGTGTTAGTGTTAGGGTTCGGGCTAGGGTTAGGGTTAGGGGACGGGGACGGTTTAGGGTCCAGGTGAGGGTACGGCAACGCTTTAGGGGGAGCGTGCGTGTGAGGGCGTGGAATAGTGTTAGCGTACGGGTTAGGATTAGGGGACGGGTGAGGGTCAGGCTTCGGGGAAGGGTTAGGGTTAGGGTTCGGGCTAGGGTTAGGGTTAGGGGACGGGGACGGTTTAGGGTCCAGGTGAGGGTACGGCAACGCTTTAGGGGGAGCGTGCGTGTGAGGGCGCGGGTTAGCGTTAGCGTACGGGTTAGGATTAGGTGACGGGTGAGGCTCAGGCTTCGATGAAGGGTTAGGGTTAGGGTTCGGGCTAGGGTTAGGGTTAGGGGACGGGGACGGTTTAGGGTCCAGGTGAGGGTACGGCAACGCTTTAGGGGGAGCGTGCGTGTGAGGGCGCGGGTTAGTGTTAGCGTACGGGTTAGGATTAGGGGACGGGTGAGGGTCAGGCTTCGGGGAAGTGTTAGTGTTAGGGTTCGGGCTAGGGTTAGGGTTAGGGGACGGGGACGGTATAGGATCCAGGTGAGGGTACGGCAACGCTTTAGGGGGAGCGTGCGTGTGAGGGCGCGGGTTAGTGTTAGCGTACGGGTTAGGATTAGGGGACGGGTGAGGGTCAGGCTTCGGGGAAGTGTTAGGGTTAGGGTTCGGGCTAGGGTTAGGGTTAGGGGACGGGGACGGTTTAGGGTCCAGGTGAGGGTACGGCAACGCTTTAGGGGGAGCGTGCGTGTGAGGGCGCGGGTTAGTGTTAGCGTACGGGTTAGGATTAGGGGACGGGTGAGGGTCAGGCTTCGGGGAAGGGTTAGGGTTAGGGTTCGGGCTACGGTTAGGGTTAGGGGACGGGGACGGTTTAGGGTCCAGGCGAGGGTACGGCAACGCTTTAGGGGGAACGTGCGTGTGAGGGCGCGGGTTAGTGTTAGCGTACGGGTTAGGATTAGGGGACGGGTGAGGGTCATGTTTCGGGGAAGTGTTAGGGTTAGGGTTCGGGCTAGGGTTAGGGTTAGGGGACGGGGACGGTTTAGGGTCCAGGTGAGGGTACGGCAACGCTTTAGGGGGAGCGTGCGTGTGAGGGCGCGGGTTAGTGTTAGCGTACGGGTTAGGATTAGGGGACGGGTGAGGGTCACGCTTCGGGGAAGGGTTAGGGTTAGGGTTCGGGCTAGGGTTAGGGTTAGGGTACGGGGACGGTTTAGGGTCCAGGTGAGGGTACGGCAACGCTTTAGGGGGAGCGTGCGTGTGAGGGCCTGGGTTAGTGTTAGCGTACGGGTTAGGATTAGGGGACGGGTGAGGGTCAGGCTTCGGGGAAGGGTTAGGGTTAGGGTTCGGGCTAGGGTTAGGGTTAGGGGACGGGGACGGTTTAGGGTCCAGGTGAGGGTACGGCAACGCTTTAGGGGGAGCGTGCGTGTGAGGGCGCAGGTTAGTGTTAGCGTACGGGTTAGGATTAGGGGACGGGTGAGGTTCAGGCTTCGGGGAAGGGTTAGGGTTAGGGTTCGGGCTAGGGTTAGGGTTAGGGGACGGGGACGGTTTAGGGTCCAGGTGAGGGTACGGCAACGCTTCAGGGGGAGCGTGCGTGTGAGGGCGTGGGTTAGTGTTAGCGTACGGGTTAGGATTAGGGGCCGGGTGAGGGTTAGGCTTCGGGGAAGGGTTAGGGTTAGGGTTCGGGCTAGGGTTAGGGTTAGGGGACGGGGACGGTTTAGGGTCCAGGTGAGGGTACGGCAACGCTTTAGGGGGAGCGTGCGTGTGAGGGCGCGGGTTAGTGTTAGCGTACGGGTTAGGATTAGGGGACGGGTGAGGGTCAGGCTTCGGGGAAGTGTTAGTGTTAGGGTTCGGGCTAGGGTTAGGGTTAGGGGACGGGGACGGGATAGGATCCAGGTGAGGGTACGGCAACGCTTTAGGGGGAGCGTGCGTGTGAGGGCGCGGGTTAGTGTTAACGTACGGGTTAGGATTAGGGGACGGGTGAGGGTCAGGCTTCGGGGAAGTGTTAGTGTTAGGGTTCGGGCTAGGGTTAGGGTTAGGGGACGGGGACGGGATAGGATCCAGGTGAGGGTACGGCAACGCTTTAGCGGGAGCGTGCGTGTGACGGCGCGGGTTAGTGTTAGCGTACGGGTTAGGATTAGGGGACGGGTGAGGGTCAGGCTTCGGGGAAGTGTTAGTGTTAGGGTTCGGGCTAGGGTTAGGGTTAGGGAACGGGGACGGTTTAGGGTCCAGGTGACGGTACGGCAACGCTTCAGGGGGAGCGTGCGTGTGAGGGCGCGGGTTAGTGTTAGCGTACGGTTTAGGATTAGGGGACGTGTGAGGGTCAGGCTTCGGGGAATGGTTAGGGTTAGGGTTCGGGCTAGGGTTAGGGTTAGGGGACGGGGACGGTTTAGGGTCCAGGTGAGGGTACGGCAACTCTTTAGGGGAAGCGTGCGTGTGAGGGCGCGGGTTAGTGTTAGCGTACGGGTTAGGATTATGGGACGGGTGAGGGTCAGGCTTCGGGGAAGTGTTAGTGTTAGGGTTCGGGCTAGGGTTAGGGTTAGGGGACGGGGACGGTTTAGGGTCCAGGTGAGGGTACGGCAACGCTTTAGGGGGAGCGTGCGTGTGAGGGCGTGGGTTAGTGTTAGCGTACGGGTTAGGATTAGGGGACGGGTGAGGGTCAGGCTTCGGGGAAGGGTTAGGGTTAGGGTTCGGGCTAGGGTTAGGGTTAGGGGACGGGGACGGTTTAGGGTCCAGGTGAGGGTACGGCAACGCTTTAGGGGGAGCGTGCGTGTGAGGGCGCGGGTTAGCGTTAGCGTACGGGTTAGGATTAGGGGACGGGTGAGGCTCAGGCTTCGATGAAGGGTTAGGGTTAGGGTTCGGGCTAGGGTTAGGGTTAGGGGACGGGGACGGTTTAGGGTCCAGGTGAGGGTACGGCAACGCTTTAGGGGGAGCGTGCGTGTGAGGGCGCGGGTTAGTGTTAGCGTACGGGTTAGGATTAGGGGACGGGTGAGGGTCAGGCTTCGGGGAAGTGTTAGTGTTAGGGTTCGGGCTAGGGTTAGGGTTAGGGGACGGGGACGGTATAGGATCCAGGTGAGGGTACGGCAACGCTTTAGGGGGAGCGTGCGTGTGAGGGCGCGGGTTAGTGTTAGCGTACGGGTTAGGATTAGGGGACGGGTGAGGGTCAGGCTTCGGGGAAGTGTTAGGGTTAGGGTTCGGGCTAGGGTTAGGGTTAGGGGACGGGGACGGTTTAGGGTCCAGGTGAGGGTAAGGCAACGCTTTAGGGGGAGCGTGCGTGTGAGGGCGCGGGTTAGTGTTAGCGTACGGGTTAGGATTAGGGGACGGGTGAGGGTCAGGCTTCGGGGAAGGGTTAGGGTTAGGGTTCGGGCTACGGTTAGGGTTAGGGGACGGGGACGGTTTAGGGTCCAGGTGAGGGTACGGCAACGCTTTAGGGGGAACGTGCGTGTGAGGGCGCGGGTTAGTGTTAGCGTACGGGTTAGGATTAGGGGATGGGTGAGGGTCATGTTTCGGGGAAGTGTTAGGGTTAGGGTTCGGGCTAGGGTTAGGGTTAGGGGACGGGGAAGGTTTAGGGTCCAGGTGAGGGTACGGCAACGCTTTAGGGGGAGCGTGCGTGTGAGGGCGCGGGTTAGTGTTAGCGTACGGGTTAGGATTAGGGGACGGGTGAGGGTCACGCTTCGGGGAAGGGTTAGGGTTAGGGTTCGGGCTAGGGTTAGGGTTAGGGTACGGGGACGGTTTAGGGTCCAGGTGAGGGTACGGCAACGCTTTAGGGGGAGCGTGCGTGTGAGGGCCTGGGTTAGTGTTAGCGTACGGGTTAGGATTAGGGGACGGGTGAGGGTCAGGCTTCGGGGAAGGGTTAGTGTTAGGGTTCGGGCTAGGGTTAGGGTTAGGGGACGGGGACGGTTTAGGGTCCAGGTGAGGGTACGGCAACGCTTTAGGGGGAGCGTGCGTGTGAGGGCGCAGGTTAGTGTTAGCGTACGTGTTAGGATTAGGGGACGGGTGAGGTTCAGGCTTCGGGGAAGGGTTAGGGTTAGGGTTCGGGCTAGGGTTAGGGTTAGGGGACGGGGACGGTTTAGGGTCCAGGTGAGGGTACGGCAACGCTTCAGGGGGAGCGTGCGTGTGAGGGCGTGGGTTAGTGTTAGCGTACGGGTTAGGATTAGGGGCCGGGTGAGGGTTAGGCTTCGGGGAAGGGTTAGGGTTAGGGTTCGGGCTAGGGTTAGGGTTAGGGGACGGGGACGGTTTAGGGTCCAGGTGAGGGTACGGCAACGCTTTAGGGGGAGCGTGCGTGTGAGGGCGCGGGTTAGTGTTAGCGTACGGGTTAGGATTAGGGGACGGGTGAGGGTCAGGCTTCGGGGAAGTGTTAGTGTTAGGGTTCGGGCTAGGGTTAGGGTTAGGGGACGGGGACGGGATAGGATCCAGGTGAGGGTACGGCAACGCTTTAGGGGGAGCGTGCGTGTGAGGGCGCGGGTTAGTGTTAACGTACGGGTTAGGATTAGGGGACGGGTGAGGGTCAGGCTTCGGGGAAGTGTTAGTGTTAGGGTTCGGGCTAGGGTTAGGGTTAGGGGACGGGGACGGTTTAGGGTCCAGGTGAGGGTACGGCAACGCTTTAGGGGGAGCGTGCGTGTGAGGGCGCGGGTTAGTGTTAGCGTACGGGTTAGGATTAGGGGACGGGTGAGGGTCAGGCTTCGGGGAAGTGTTAGTGTTAGGGTTTGGGCTAGGGTTAGGGGTAGGGGACGGGGACGGTTTAGGGTCCAGGTGAGGGTACGGCAACGCTTCAGGGGGAGCGTGCGTGTGAGGGCGCGGGTTAGTGTTAGCGTACGGGTTAGGATTAGGGGACGGGTGAGGGTCAGGCTTCGGGGAAGGGTTAGTGTTAGGGTTCGGGCTAGGGTTAGGGTTAGGGGACGGGGACGGTTTAGGGTCCAGGTGAGGGTACCGCAACGCTTTAGGGGGAGCGTGCGTGTGAGGGCGCGGGTTAGTGTTAGCGTACGGGTTAGGATTAGGGGACGGGTGAGGGTCAGGCTTCGGGGATGTGTTAGTGTTAGGGTTCGGGCTAGGGTTAGGGTTAGGGGACGGGGACGGGATAGGATGCAGGTGAGGGTACGAAAACGCTTTAGCGGGAGCGTGCGTGTGAGGGCGCGGGTTAGTGTTAGCGTACGGGTTAGGATTAGGGGACGTGTGAGGGTCAGGCTTCGGGGAAGTGTTAGTGTTAGGGTTCGGGCTAGGGTTAGGGTTAGGGGACGGGGACGGGATAGGATCCAGGTGAGGGTATGGCAACGCTTTAGCGGGAGCGTGCGTGTGAGGGCGCGGGTTAGTGTTAGCGTACGGGTTAGGATTAGGGGACGGGTGAGGGTCAGGCTTCGGAGAAGGGTTAGGGTTAGGGTTCGGGCTAGGGTTAGGGTTAGGGGACGGGGACGGTTTAGGGTCCAGGTGAGGGTACGGCAACGCTTTAGGGGGAGCGTGCGTGTGAGGGCGCGGGTTAGTGTTAGCGTACGGGTTAGGATTAGGGGACGGGTGAGGGTCAGGCTTCGGGCAAGGGTTAGTGTTAGGGTTCGGGCTAAGGTTAGGGTTAGGGGACGGGGACGGTTTAGGGTCCAGGTGAGGGTACGGCAACGCTTTAGGGGGAGCGTGCGTGTGAGGGCGCGGGTTAGTGTTAGCGTACGGGTTAGGATTAGGGGACGGGTGAGGGTCAGGCTTCGGGGAAGGGTTAGGGTTAGGGTTCGGGCTAGGGTTAGGGTTAGGGGACGGGGACGGTTTAGGGTCCAGGTGAGGGTACGGCAACGCTTTAGGGGGAGCGTGCGTGTGAGGGCACGCGTTAGTGTTAGCGTACGGGTTAGGATTAGGCGACGGGTGAGGGTCAGGCTTCGGGGAAGTGTTAGGGTTAGGGTTCGGGCTAGGGTTAGGTTTAGGGGACGGGACGGTTTAGGGTCCAGGTGAGGGTACGGCAACGCATTAGTGGGAGCGTGCGTGTGAGGGCCCGGGTTAGTGTTAGTGTATGGGTTAGGATTAGGGGACGGGTGAGGGTCAGGCTTCGGGGAAGGGTTAGGGTTAGGGTTCGGGCTAGGGTTAGGGTTAGGGGACGGGGACGGTTTAGGGTCCAGGTGAGGGTACGGCAATGCTTTAGGGGGAGCGTGCGTGTGAGGGCGCGGGTTAGTGTTAGCGTACGGCTTAGGATTAGGGGACGGGTGAGGGTCAGGCTTCGGGGAAGGTTTAGGGTTAGGGTTCGGGCTAGGGTTAGGGTTAGGGGACGGGGACGGTTTAGGGTCCAGGTGAGGGTACAGCAACGCTTTAGGGGGAGCGTGCGTGTGAGGGCGTGGGTTAGTGTTAGCGTACGGATTAGGATTAGGGGACGGGTGAGGGTCAGGCTTCGGGGAAGGGTTAGGGTTAGGGTTCGGGCTAGGGTTAGGGTTAGGGGACGGGGACGTTTTAGGGTCCAGGTGAGGGTACGGCAACGCTTTAGGGGGAGCGTTGGTGTGAGGGCGCGGTTTAGTGTTAGCGTACGGGTTAGGATTAGGGGACGGGTGAGGGTCAGGCTTCGGGGAAGTGTTAGTGTTAGGGTTCGGTCTAGGGTTAGGGTTAGGGCACGGGAACGGTTTAGGGAATAGGTGAGGGTATGGCAATGCTTTAGGGGGAGCGTGCGTGTGAGGGCGCGGGTTAGTGTTAGCGTACGGGTTAGGATTAGGGGACGGGTGAGGGTCAGGCTTCGGGGAAGAGTTAGGTTTAGGGTTCGGGCTAGGGTTAGGGTTAGGGGACGGGGTGGTTTAGGGTCCAGGTGACGGTACGGCAACGCTTTAGGGGAAGCGTGCGTGTGAGGGCGCGGGTTAGTGTTAGCGTACGGGTTAGCATTAGGGGACGGGTGAGGGTCAGGCTTCAGGGAAGGGTTAGGGTTAGGGTTCGGGCTCGGGTTAGGGGACGGGGACGGTTTAAGGTCCAGGTGAGGGTACGGCAACGCTTTAGGGGGAGCGTGCGTGTGAGGGCGCGGGTTAGTGTTAGCGTACGGTTTAGGATTAGGGGACGGGTGAGGGTCAGGGTTCGGGGAAGGGTTAGGGTTAGTGTTCGGGCTAGGCTTAGGGTTAGGGGACGGTGACGGTTTAGGGTCCAGGTGAGGGTACGGCAACGCTTTAGGGGGAGCGTGCGTGTGAGGGCGCGTGTTAGTGTTAGTGTATGGTTTAGGATTAGGGGACGGGTGAGGGTCAGGCTTCGGGGAAGGGTTAGGGTTAGGGTTCGGGCTAGGGTTAGGGGACGGGGACGGGGTCGGTTTAGGGTCCAGGTGAGGGTACGGCAACGCTTTAGGGGGAGCGTGCGTGTGAGGGCGTGGGTTAGTGTGAGCGTACGGGTTAGGATTAGGGGACGGGTGAGGGTCAGGCTTCGGGGAAGGGTTAGGGTTAGGGTTCGGGCTAGGGTTAGGGGACGGGGACGGTTTAGGGTCCAGGTGAGGGTACGGCAACGCTTTAGGGGGAGCGTGCGTGTGAGGGCGCGGGTTAGTGTGAGCGTACGGGTTAGGATTAGGGGACGGGTGAGGGTCAGGCTTCGGGGAAGGGTTAGGGTTAGGTTTCGGGCTAGGGTTAGGGTTAGGGGACGGGGACGGTTTAGGGTCCAGGTGAGGGTACGGCAACGCTTTAGGGGGAGCGTGCGTGTGAGGGCGCGGGTTAGTGTTAGCGTACGGGTTAGGATTAGGGGACGGGTGAGGGTCAGGCTTCGGGGAAGGGTTAGGGTTAGGGTTCGGGCTAGGGTTAGGGTTAGGGGACGGGGACGGTTTAGGGTCCAGGTGAGGGTACGGCAACGCTTTAGGGGGAGCGTGCGTGTGAGGGCGCGGGTTAGTGTTAGCCTACGGGTTAGGATTAGGGGACGGGTGAGGGTCAGGCTTCGGGGAAGGGTTAGGGTTAGGGTTCGGGCTAGGGTTAGGGTTAGGGGACGGGGACGGTTTAGGGTCCAGGTGAGGGTACGGCAACGCTTTAGGGGGAGTGTGCGTGTGAGGGCGCGGGTTAGTGTTAGCGTATGGGTTAGGATTAGGGGACGGGTGAGGGTCAGGCTTCGGGGAAGGGTTAGGGCTAGGGTTCGGGCTAGGGTTAGGTTTAGGGGACGGGGACGGTTTAGGGTCCAGGTGAGGGTACGGCAACGCTTCAGGGGGAGCGTGCGTGTGAGGGCGCGGGTTAGTGTTAGTGTACGCCTTAGGATTAGGGGACGGGTGAGGGTCAGGCTTCGGGGAAGGGTTAGGGTTAGGGTTCGGGCTAGGGTTAGGGTTAGGGTACGGGGACGGTTTAGGGTCCAGGTGAGGGTACGGCAACGCTTTAGGGTGAGCGTGCGTGTGAGGGCGTGGGTTAGTGTGAGCGTACGGGTTAGGATTAGGGGACGGGTGAGGGTCAGGCTTCGGGGAAGGGTTAGGGTTAGGGTTCGGGCTAGGGTTAGGGTTAGGGGACGGGGACGGTTTAGGATCCAAGTGAGGGTACGGCAACGCTTTAGGGGGAGCGTGCGTGTGAGGGCGCGGGTTAGTGTTAGCGTACGGGTTAGGATTAGGGGACGGGTGAGGCTCAGGCTTCGGGGAAGGGTTAGGGTTAGGGTTCGGTCTAGGGTTAGGGTTAGGGGACGGAGACGGTTTAGGGTCCAGGTGAGGGTACGACAACGCTTTAGGGCGAGCGTGCGTGTGAGGGCGCGGGTTAGTGTTAGCGTACGGGTTAGGATTAGGGGACGGGTGAGGGTCAGGCTTCGGGGAAGGGTTAGGGTTAGGGTTCGGGCTAGGGTTAGGGTTAGGGGACGGGGACGGTTTAGGGTCCAGGTGAGGGTACGCCAACGCTTTAGGGGGAGCGTGGGTGTGAGGGCGCGGGTTAGTGTTAGCGTACGGGTTAGGATTAGGGGACGGGTGAGGGTCAGGCTTCGGGGAAGGTTTAGGGTTAGGGATCGGTCTAGGGTTAGGGTTAGGGGACGGGGACG
Source organism: Delphinus delphis (assembly GCF_949987515.2). Lineage (NCBI taxonomy): Eukaryota > Metazoa > Chordata > Mammalia > Artiodactyla > Delphinidae > Delphinus > Delphinus delphis. The sequence goes on along the minus strand of NW_027192657.1, from coordinate 3,561,665 downwards.
GTTTAGGGTCCAGGTGAGGGTACGGCAATGCTTTAGAGGGAGCGTGCGTGTGAGGGCGTGGGTTAGTGTTAGCGCACGGGTTAGGATTAGGGGACGGGTGAGGGTCAGGCTTCGGGGAAGAGTTAGGGTTAGGGATCGGTCTAGGGTTAGGGTTAGGGGACGGGGACGGTTTAGGGTCCAGGTGAGGGTACGGCAACGCTTTAGGGGGAGCGTGCGTGTGAGGGCGCGGGTTAGTGTTAGCGTACGGGTTAGGATTAGGGGACGGGTGAGGATCAGGCTTCGGGGAAGTGTTAGGGTTAGGGTTCGGGCTAGGTTTAGGGTTAGGGGACGGGGACGGTTTAGGGTCCAGGTGAGGGTACGGCAACGCTTTAGGGGGAGCGTGCGTGTGAGGGCGCGGGTTAGTGTTAGCGTACGGGTTAGGATTAGGGGACGGGTGAGGGTCAGGCTTCGGGGAAGGTTTAGGGATAGGGTTCGGGCTAGGGTTAGGGGACGGGGACGGTTTAGGGTCCAGGTGAGGGTACGGCAACGCTTTAGGGGAAGCGTGCATGTGAGGGCGCGGGTTAGTGTTAGCGTACGGGTTAGGATTAGGGGACGGGTGAGGGTCAGGCTTCGGGGAAGGGCTAGGGTTAGGGTTCGGGCTAGGGTTAGGGTTAGGTGACGGGGACGGTTTAGGGTCCAGGTGAGGGTATGGCAACGCTTTAGGGGGAGCGTGTGTGTGAGGGCGCGGGTTAGTGTTAGCGTACGGGTTAGGATTAGGGGACGGGTGAGGGTCAGGCTTCGGGGAAGGGTTAGGGTTAGGGTTCGGGCTAGGGTTACGGTTAGGGGACGGGGACGGTTTAGGGTCCAGGTGAGGGTACGGCAACGCTTTAGGGGGAGCGTGCGTGTGAGGGCGCGGGTTAGTGTTAGCGTACGGGTTAGGATTAGGGGACGGGTGAGGGTCAGGCTTCGGGGAAGTGTTAGTGTTAGGGTTCGGGCTAGGTTTAGGGTTAGGGGACGGGGACGGGATAGGATCCAGGTGAGGGTACGGCAACGCTTTAGCGGGATCGTGCGTGTGAGGGCGCGGGTTAGTGTTAGCGTACGGGTTAGGATTAGGGGACGGGTGAGGGTCAGGCTTCGGGGAAGGTTTAGGGTTAGGGTTCGGGCTAGGGTTAGGGTTAGGGGACGGGGACGGTTTAGGGTCCAGGTGATGGTACGGCAACGCTTTAGGGGGAGCGTGCGTGTGAGGGCGCGGGTTAGTGTTAGCGTACGGGTTAGGATTAGGGGACGGGTGAGGGTCAGGCTTCGGGGAAGGGTTAGGGTTAGGGTTCGGGCTAGGGTTAGGGTTAGGGGACGGGGACGGTTTAGGGTCCATGTGAGGGTACGGCAACGCTTTAGGGGGAGCGTGCGTGTGAGGGCGCGGGTTAGTGTTAGCGTACGGGTTAGGATTAGGGGACGGGTGAGGCTCAGGCTTCGGGAAGGGTTAGGGTTAGGGTTCGGGCTAGGGTTAGGGTTAGGGGACGGGGACGGTTTAGGGTCCAGGTGAGGGAACGGCAACGCTTTAGGGGGAGCGTGCCTGTGAGGGCGCGGGTTAGTGTTAGCGTACGGGTTAGGATTAGGGCACAGGTGAGGGTCAGGCTTCGGGTAAGGGTTAGGGTTAGGGTTCGGGCTAGGGTTAGGGTTAGGGGACGGGGACGGTTTAGGGTCCAGGTGAGGGTACGGCAACGCTTTAGGGGGAGCGTGCGTGTGAGGGCGCGGGTTAGTGTTAGCGTACGGGTTAGGATTAGCGGACGGGTGAGGGTCATGCTTTGGGGAAGTGTTAGGGTTAGGGTTCGGGCTAGGGTTAGGGTTAGGGGACGGGGACGGTTTAGGGTCCAGGTGAGGGTACGGCAACGCTTTAGGGGGAGCGTGCGTGTGAGGGCGCGGGTTAGTGTTAGCGTACGGGTTAGGATTAGGGGACGGGTGAGGGTCAGGCTTCGGGGAAGGGTTAGGGTTAGGGTTCGGGCTAGGGTTAGGGTTAGGGGACGGGGACGGTTTAGGGTCCAGGTGAGGGTACGGCAACGCTTTAGGGGGAGCGTGCGTGTGAGGGCGCGGGTTAGTGTTAGCGTACGGGTTAGGATTAGGGGACGGGTGAGGGTCAGGCTTCGGGGAAGGGTTAGGTTTAGGGTTCGGGCTAGGGTTAGGGTTAGGGGACGGGGACGGTTTAGGGTCAGGTGAGGGTACGGCAACGCTTTAGGGGGAGCGTGCGTGTGAGGGCGCGGGTTAGTGTTAGCGTACGGGTTAGGATTAGGGGACGGGTGAGGGTCAGGCTTTGGGGAAGGGTTAGGGTTAGGGTTCGGGCTAGGGTTAGCGTTAGGGGACGGGGACGGTTTAGGATCCAGGTGAGGGTACGGCAACGCTTTAGGGGGAGCGTGCGTGTGAGGGCGGGGGTTAGTGTTAGCGTACGGGTTAGGATTAGGGGACGGGTGAGGGTCAGGCTTCGGGGAAGGGTTAGGGTTAGGGTTCGGGCTAGGGTTAGGGTTAGGGGATGGGGACGGTTTAGGGTCCAGGTGAGGGTACGGCAACGCTTTAGGGGGAGCGTGCGTGTGAGGGCGCGGGTTAGTGTTAGCGTACGGGTTAGGATTAGGGGACGGGTGAGGGTCAGGCTTCGGGGAAGGGCTAGGGTTAGGGTTCGGGCTAGGGTTAGCGTTAGGTGACGGGGACGGTTTAGGGTCCAGGTGAGGGTATGGCAACGCTTTAGGGGGAGCGTGTGTGTGAGGGCGCGGGTTAGTGTTAGCGTACGGGTTAGGATTAGGGGACAGGTGAGGGTCAGGCTTCGGGGAAGTGTTAGGGTTAGGGTTCTGGCTAGGGTTAGGGTTAGGGGACGGGGAGGGTTTAGGGTCGAGGTGAGGGTACGGCAACGCTTTAGGTGGAGCGTGCGTGTGAGGGCGTGGGTTAGTGTTAGCGTACGGGTTAGGATTAGGGGACGGGTGAGGGTCAGGCTTCGGGGAAGGGTTAGGGTTAGGGTTCGGGCTAGGGTTAGGGTTAGGGGACGGGGACGGTTTAGGGTCCAGGTGAGGGTACGGCAACGCTTTAGGGGGAGCGTGCGTGTGAGGGCGTGGGTTAGTGTTAGCGTACGGGTTAGGATTAGGGGACGGGTGAGGGTCAGGCTTCGGGGAAGGGTTAGGGTTAGGGTTCGGGCTAGGGTTAGGGTTAGGGGACGGGGACGGTTCAGGGTCCAGGTGAGTGTACGGCAACGCTTTAGGGCGAGCGTGCCTGTGAGGGCGTGGGTTAGTGTTAGCGTACGGGTTAGGATTAGGGGACGGGTGAGGGTCAGGCTTCGGGGAAGGGTTAGGTTTAGGGTTCGGGCTACGGTTAGGGTTAGGGGACGGGGACGGTTTAGGATCCAGGTGAGGGTACGGCAACGCTTTAGGGGGAGCGTGCGTGTGAGGGCGGGGGTTAGTGTTAGCGTACGGGTTAGGATTAGGGGACGGGTGAGGGTCAGGCTTCGGGGAAGGGTTAGGGTTAGGGTTCGGGCTAGGGTTAGGGTTAGGGGACGGGGACGGTTTAGGGTCCAGGTGAGGGTACGGCAACGCTTTAGGGGGAGCGTGCGTGTGAGGGCGCGGGTTAGTGTTAGCGTACGGGTTAGGATTAGGGGACGGGTGAGGGTCAGGCTTCGGGGAAGGGCTAGGGTTAGGGTTCGGGCTAGGGTTAGCGTTAGGTGACGGGGACGGTTTAGGGTCCAGGTGAGGGTATGGCAACGCTTTAGGGGGAGCGTGTGTGTGAGGGCGCGGGTTAGTGTTAGCGTATGGGTTAGGATTAGGGGACAGGTGAGGGTCAGGCTTCGGGGAAGTGTTAGGGTTAGGGTTCTGGCTAGGGTTAGGGTTAGGGGACGGGGAGGGTTTAGGGTCGAGGTGAGGGTACGGCAACGCTTTAGGTGGAGCGTGCGTGTGAGGGCGTGGGTTAGTGTTAGCGTACGGGTTAGGATTAGGGGACGGGTGAGGGTCAGGCTTCGGGGAAGGGTTAGGGTTAGGGTTCGGGCTAGGGTTAGGGTTAGGGGACGGGGACGGTTTAGGGTCCAGGTGAGGGTACGGCAACGCTTTAGGGGGAGCGTGCGTGTGAGGGCGTGGGTTAGTGTTAGCGTACGGGTTAGGATTAGGGGACGGGTGAGGGTCAGGCTTCGGGGAAGGGTTAGGGTTAGGGTTCGGGCTAGGGTTAGGGTTAGGGGACGGGGACGGTTCAGGGTCCAGGTGAGTGTACGGCAACGCTTTAGGGCGAGCGTGCCTGTGAGGGCGTGGGTTAGTGTTAGCGTACGGGTTAGGATTAGGGGACGGGTGAGGGTCAGGCTTCGGGGAAGGGTTAGGTTTAGGGTTCGGGCTACGGTTAGGGTTAGGGGACGGGGACGGTTTAGGATCCAGGTGAGGGTACGGCAACGCTTTAGGGGGAGCGTGCGTGTGAGGGCACGGGTTAGTGTTAGCGTACGGGTTAGGATTAGGGGACGGGTGAGGGTCAGGCTTCGGGGAAGGGTTAGGGTTAGGGTTCGGGCTAGGGTTAGGGTTAGGGGACGGGGACGGTTTAGGGTCCAGGTGAGGGTACGGCAACGCTTTAGGGGGAGCGTGCGTGTGAGGGCGCGGGTTAGTGTTAGCGTACGGGTTAGGATTAGGGGACGGGTGAGGGTCATGCTTCGGGGAAGTGTTAGGGTTAGGGTTCGGGCTAGGGTTAGGGTTAGGGGACGGGGACGGTTTAGGGTCCAGGTGAGGGTACGGCAACGCTTTAGGGGGAGCGTGCGTGTGAGGGCGCGGGTTAGTGTTAGCGTACGGGTTAGGATTAGGGGACGGGTGAGGGTCAGGCTTCGGGGAAGGGTTAGGGTTAGGGTTCGGGCTAGGGTTAGGGTTAGGGGACGGGGATGGTTTAGGGTCCAGGTGAGGGTACGGCAACGCTTTAGGGGGAGCGTGCGTGTGAGGGCGCGGGTTAGTGTTAGCGTACGGGTTAGGATTAGGGGACGGGTGAGGGTCAGGCTTCGGGGAAGGGTTAGGTTTAGGGTTCGGGCTAGGGTTAGGGTTAGGGGACGGGGACGGTTTAGGGTCAGGTGAGGGTACGGCAACGCTTTAGGGGGAGCGTGCGTGTGAGGGCGCGGGTTAGTGTTAGCGTACGGGTTAGGATTAGGGGACGGGTGAGGGTCAGGCTTCGGGGAAGGGTTAGGGTTAGGGTTCGGGCTAGGGTTAGGGTTAGGGGACGGGGACGGTTTAGGGTCCAGGTGAGGGTACGGCAACGCTTTAGGGGGAGCGTGCGTGTGAGGGCGCGGGTTAGTGTTAGCGTACGGGTTAGGATTAGGGGACGGGTGAGGGTCAGGCTTCGGGGAAGGGCTAGGGTTAGGGTTCGGGCTAGGGTTAGCGTTAGGTGACGGGGACGGTTTAGGGTCCAGGTGAGGGTATGGCAACGCTTTAGGGGGAGCGTGTGTGTGAGGGCGCGGGTTAGTGTTAGCGTACGGGTTAGTATTAGGGGACAGGTGAGGGTCAGGCTTCGGGGAAGTGTTAGGGTTAGGGTTCTGGCTAGGGTTAGGGTTAGGGGACGGGGAGGGTTTAGGGTCGAGGTGAGGGTACGGCAACGCTTTAGGGGGAGCGTGCGTGTGAGGGCGTGGGTTAGTGTTAGCGTACGGGTTAGGATTAGGGGACGGGTGAGGGTCAGGCTTCGGGGAAGGGTTAGGGTTAGGGTTCGGGCTAGGGTTAGGGTTAGGGGACGGGGACGGTTTAGGGTCCAGGTGAGGGTACGGCAACGCTTTAGGGGGAGCGTGCGTGTGAGGGCGCGGGTTAGTGTTAGCGTACGGGTTAGGATTAGGGGACGGGTGAGGGTCATGCTTCGGGGAAGTGTTAGGGTTAGGGTTCGGGCTAGGGTTAGGGTTAGGGGACGGGGACGGTTTAGGGTCCAGGTGAGGTTACGGCAACGCTTTAGGGGGAGCGTGCGTGTGAGGGCGCGGGTTAGTGTTAGCGTACGGGTTAGGATTAGGGGACGGGTGAGGGTCAGGCTTCGGGGAAGGGTTAGGGTTAGGGTTCGGGCTAGGGTTAGGGTTAGGGTACGGGGACGGTTTAGGGTCCAGGTGAGGGTACGGCAACGCTTTAGGGGGAGCGTGCGTGTGAGGGCCTGGGTTAGTGTTAGCGTACGGGTTAGGATTAGGGGACGGGTGAGGGTCAGGCTTCGGGGAAGGGTTAGGGTTAGGGTTCGGGCTAGGGTTAGGGTTAGGGGACGGGGACGGTTTAGGGTCCAGGTGAGGGTACGGCAACGCTTTAGGGGGAGCGTGCGTGTGAGGGCGCAGGTTAGTGTTAGCGTACGGGTTAGGATTAGGGGACGGGTGAGGTTTAGGCTTCGGGGAAGGGTTAGGGTTAGGGTTCGGGCTAGGGTTAGGGTTAGGGGACGGGGACGGTTTAGGGTCCAGGTGAGGGTACGGCAACGCTTCAGGGGGAGCGTGCGTGTGAGGGCGTGGGTTAGTGTTAGCGTACGGGTTAGGATTAGGGGCCGGGTGAGGGTTAGGCTTCGGGGAAGGGTTAGGGTTAGGGTTCGGGCTAGGGTTAGGGTTAGGGGACGGGGACGGTTTAGGGTCCAGGTGAGGGTACGGCAACGCTTTAGGGGGAGCGTGCGTGTGAGGGCGCGGGTTAGTGTTAGCGTACGGGTTAGGATTAGGGGACGGGTGAGGGTCAGGCTTCGGGGAAGTGTTAGTGTTAGGGTTCGGGCTAGGGTTAGGGTTAGGGGACGGGGACGGGATAGGATCCAGGTGAGGGTACGGCAACGCTTTAGGGGGAGCGTGCGTGTGAGGGCGCGGGTTAGTGTTAACGTACGGGTTAGGATTAGGGGACGGGTGAGGGTCAGGCTTCGGGGAAGTGTTAGTGTTAGGGTTCGGGCTAGGGTTAGGGTTAGGGGACGGGGACGGGATAGGATCCAGGTGAGGGTACGGCAACGCTTTAGCGGGAGCGTGCGTGTGAGGGCGCGGGTTAGTGTTAGCGTACGGGTTAGGATTAGGGGACGGGTGAGGGTCAGGCTTCGGGGAAGTGTTAGTGTTAGGGTTCGGGCTAGGGTTAGGGTTAGGGAACGGGGACGGTTTAGGGTCCAGGTGACGGTACGGCAACGCTTCAGGGGGAGCGTGCGTGTGAGGGCGCGGGTTAGTGTTAGCGTACGGTTTAGGATTAGGGGACGTGTGAGGGTCAGGCTTCGGGGAATGGTTAGGGTTAGGGTTCGGGCTAGGGTTAGGGTTAGGGGACGGGGACGGTTTAGGGTCCAGGTGAGGGTACGGCAACTCTTTAGGGGAAGCGTGCGTGTGAGGGCGCGGGTTAGTGTTAGCGTACGGGTTAGGATTATGGGACGGGTGAGGGTCAGGCTTCGGGGAAGTGTTAGTGTTAGGGTTCGGGCTAGGGTTAGGGTTAGGGGACGGGGACGGTTTAGGGTCCAGGTGAGGGTACGGCAACGCTTTAGGGGGAGCGTGCGTGTGAGGGCGTGGGTTAGTGTTAGCGTACGGGTTAGGATTAGGGGACGGGTGAGGGTCAGGCTTCGGGGAAGGGTTAGGGTTAGGGTTCGGGCTAGGGTTAGGGTTAGGGGACGGGGACGGTTTAGGGTCCAGGTGAGGGTACGGCAACGCTTTAGGGGGAGCGTGCGTGTGAGGGCGCGGGTTAGCGTTAGCGTACGGGTTAGGATTAGGGGACGGGTGAGGCTCAGGCTTCGATGAAGGGTTAGGGTTAGGGTTCGGGCTAGGGTTAGGGTTAGGGGACGGGGACGGTTTAGGGTCCAGGTGAGGGTACGGCAACGCTTTAGGGGGAGCGTGCGTGTGAGGGCGCGGGTTAGTGTTAGCGTACGGGTTAGGATTAGGGGACGGGTGAGGGTCAGGCTTCGGGGAATGGTTAGGGTTAGGGTTCGGGCTAGGGTTAGGGTTAGGAGACGGGGAAGGGTTAGGGTCCAGGTGAGGGTACGGCAACGCTTTAGGGGGAGCGTGCGTGTGAGGGCGCGGGTTAGTGTTAGCGTACGGGTTAGGATTAGGGGACGGGTGAGGGTCAGGCTTCGGGGAAGTGTTAGGGTTAGGGTTCGGGCTAGGGTTAGGGTTAGGGGACGGGGACGGTTTAGGGTCCAGGTGAGGGTAAGGCAACGCTTTAGGGGGAGCGTGCGTGTGAGGGCGCGGGTTAGTGTTAGCGTACGGGTTAGGATTAGGGGACGGGTGAGGGTCAGGCTTCGGGGAAGGGTTAGGGTTAGGGTTCGGGCTACGGTTAGGGTTAGGGGACGGGGACGGTTTAGGGTCCAGGTGAGGGTACGGCAACGCTTTAGGGGGAACGTGCGTGTGAGGGCGCGGGTTAGTGTTAGCGTACGGGTTAGGATTAGGGGATGGGTGAGGGTCATGTTTCGGGGAAGTGTTAGGGTTAGGGTTCGGGCTAGGGTTAGGGTTAGGGGACGGGGACGGTTTAGGGTCCAGGTGAGGGTACGGCAACGCTTTAGGGGGAGCGTGCGTGTGAGGGCGCGGGTTAGTGTTAGCGTACGGGTTAGGATTAGGGGACGGGTGAGGGTCACGCTTCGGGGAAGGGTTAGGGTTAGGGTTCGGGCTAGGGTTAGGGTTAGGGTACGGGGACGGTTTAGGGTCCAGGTGAGGGTACGGCAACGCTTTAGGGGGAGCGTGCGTGTGAGGGCCTGGGTTAGTGTTAGCGTACGGGTTAGGATTAGGGGACGGGTGAGGGTCAGGCTTCGGGGAAGGGTTAGTGTTAGGGTTCGGGCTAGGGTTAGGGTTAGGGGACGGGGACGGTTTAGGGTCCAGGTGAGGGTACGGCAACGCTTTAGGGGGAGCGTGCGTGTGAGGGCGCAGGTTAGTGTTAGCGTACGGGTTAGGATTAGGGGACGGGTGAGGTTCAGGCTTCGGGGAAGGGTTAGGGTTAGGGTTCGGGCTAGGGTTAGGGTTAGGGGACGGGGACGGTTTAGGGTCCAGGTGAGGGTACGGCAACGCTTCAGGGGGAGCGTGCGTGTGAGGGCGTGGGTTAGTGTTAGCGTACGGGTTAGGATTAGGGGCCGGGTGAGGGTTAGGTTTCGGGGAAGGGTTAGGGTTAGGGTTCGGGCTAGGGTTAGGGTTAGGGGACGGGGACGGTTTAGGGTCCAGGTGAGGGTACGGCAACGCTTTAGGGGGAGCGTGCGTGTGAGGGCGCGGGTTAGTGTTAGCGTACGGGTTAGGATTAGGGGACGGGTGAGGGTCAGGCTTCGGGGAAGTGTTAGTGTTAGGGTTCGGGCTAGGGTTAGGGTTAGGGGACGGGGACGGGATAGGATCCAGGTGAGGGTACGGCAACGCTTTAGGGGGAGCGTGCGTGTGAGGGCGCGGGTTAGTGTTAACGTACGGGTTAGGATTAGGGGACGGGTGAGGGTCAGGCTTCGGGGAAGTGTTAGTGTTAGGGTTCGGGCTAGGGTTAGGGTTAGGGGACGGGGACGGTTTAGGGTCCAGGTGAGGGTACGGCAACGCTTTAGGGGGAGCGTGCGTGTGAGGGCGCGGGTTAGTGTTAGCGTACGGGTTAGGATTAGGGGACGGGTGAGGGTCAGGCTTCGGGGAAGTGTTAGTGTTAGGGTTTGGGCTAGGGTTAGGGGTAGGGGACGGGGACGGTTTAGGGTCCAGGTGAGGGTACGGCAACGCTTCAGGGGGAGCGTGCGTGTGAGGGCGCGGGTTAGTGTTAGCGTACGGGTTAGGATTAGGGGACGGGTGAGGGTCAGGCTTCGGGGAAGGGTTAGTGTTAGGGTTCGGGCTAGGGTTAGGGTTAGGGGACGGGGACGGTTTAGGGTCCAGGTGAGGGTACCGCAACGCTTTAGGGGGAGCGTGCGTGTGAGGGCGCGGGTTAGTGTTAGCGTACGGGTTAGGATTAGGGGACGGGTGAGGGTCAGGCTTCGGGGATGTGTTAGTGTTAGGGTTCGGGCTAGGGTTAGGGTTAGGGGACGGGGACGGGATAGGATGCAGGTGAGGGTACGACAACGCTTTAGCGGGAGCGTGCGTGTGAGGGCGCGGGTTAGTGTTAGCGTACGGGTTAGGATTAGGGGACGGGTGAGGGTCAGGCTTCGGGCAAGGGTTAGTGTTAGGGTTCGGGCTAGGGTTAGGGTTAGGGGACGGGGACGGTTTAGGGTCCAGGTGAGGGTACGGCAACGCTTTAGGGGGAGCGTGCGTGTGAGGGCGCGGGTTAGTGTTAGCGTACGGGTTAGGATTAGGGGACGGGTGAGGGTCAGGCTTCGGGGAAGGGTTAGGGTTAGGGTTCGGGCTAGGGTTAGGGTTAGGGGACAGGGACGGTTTAGGGTCCAGGTGAGGGTACGGCAACGCTTTCGGGGGAGCGTGCGTGTGAGGGCGCGGGTTAGTGTTAGCGTACGGGTTAGGATTAGGGGACGGGTGAGGGTCAGGCTTCGGGGAAGGGTTAGGGTTAGGGTTCGGGCTAGGGTTAGGGTTAGGGGACGGGGACGGTTTAGGGTCCAGGTGAGGGTACGGCAACGCTTTAGGGGGAGCGTGCGTGTGAGGGCACGCGTTAGTGTTAGCGTACGGGTTAGGATTAGGCGACGGGTGAGGGTCAGGCTTCGGGGAAGTGTTAGGGTTAGGGTTCGGGCTAGGGTTAGGTTTAGGGGACGGGACGGTTTAGGGTCCAGGTGAGGGTACGGCAACGCATTAGTGGGAGCGTGCGTGTGATGGCCCGGGTTAGTGTTAGTGTATGGGTTAGGATTAGGGGACGGGTGAGGGTCAGGCTTCGGGGAAGGGTTAGGGTTAGGGTTCGGGCTAGGGTTAGGGTTAGGGGACGGGGACGGTTTAGGGTCCAGGTGAGGGTACGGCAATGCTTTAGGGGGAGCGTGCGTGTGAGGGCGCGGGTTAGTGTTAGCGTACGGCTTAGGATTAGGGGACGGGTGAGGGTCAGGCTTCGGGGAAGGTTTAGGGTTAGGGTTCGGGCTAGGGTTAGGGTTAGGGGACGGGGACGGTTTAGGGTCCAGGTGAGGGTACAGCAACGCTTTAGGGGGAGCGTGCGTGTGAGGGCGTGGGTTAGTGTTAGCGTACGGATTAGGATTAGGGGACGGGTGAGGGTCAGGCTTCGGGGAAGGGTTAGGGTTAGGGTTCGGGCTAGGGTTAGGGTTAGGGGACGGGGACGTTTTAGGGTCCAGGTGAGGGTACGGCAACGCTTTAGGGGGAGCGTTGGTGTGAGGGCGCGGTTTAGTGTTAGCGTACGGGTTAGGATTAGGGGACGGGTGAGGGTCAGGCTTTGGGGAAGTGTTAGTGTTAGGGTTCGGTCTAGGGTTAGGGTTAGGGCACGGGAACGGTTTAGGGAATAGGTGAGGGTATGGCAATGCTTTAGGGGGAGCGTGCGTGTGAGGGCGCGGGTTAGTGTTAGCGTACGGGTTAGGATTAGGGGACGGGTGAGGGTCAGGCTTCGGGGAAGAGTTAGGTTTAGGGTTCGGGCTAGGGTTAGGGTTAGGGGACGGGGTGGTTTAGGGTCCAGGTGACGGTACGGCAACGCTTTAGGGGAAGCGTGCGTGTGAGGGCGCGGGTTAGTGTTAGCGTACGGGTTAGCATTAGGGGACGGGTGAGGGTCAGGCTTCAGGGAAGGGCTAGGGTTAGGGTTCGGGCTCGGGTTAGGGGACGGGGACGGTTTAAGGTCCAGGTGAGGGTACGGCAACGCTTTAGGGGGAGCGTGCGTGTGAGGGCGCGGGTTAGTGTTAGCGTACGGTTTAGGATTAGGGGACGGGTGAGGGTCAGGCTTCGGGGAAGGGTTAGGGTTAGTGTTCGGGCTAGGCTTAGGGTTAGGGGACGGTGACGGTTTAGGGTCCAGGTGAGGGTACGGCAACGCTTTAGGGGGAGCGTGCGTGTGAGGGTGCGTGTTAGTGTTAGTGTATGGTTTAGGATTAGGGGACGGGTGAGGGTCAGGCTTCGGGGAAGGGTTAGGGTTAGGGTTCGGGCTAGGGTTAGGGGACGGGGACGGGGTCGGTTTAGGGTCCAGGTGAGGGTACGGCAACGCTTTAGGGGGAGCGTGCGTGTGAGGGCGTGGGTTAGTGTGAGCGTACGGGTTAGGATTAGGGGACGGGTGAGGGTCAGGCTTCGGGGAAGGGTTAGGGTTAGGGTTCGGGCTAGGGTTAGGGGACGGGGACGGTTTAGGGTCCAGGTGAGGGTACGGCAACGCTTTAGGGGGAGCGTGCGTGTGAGGGCGCGGGTTAGTGTGAGCGTACGGGTTAGGATTAGGGGACGGGTGAGGGTCAGGCTTCGGGGAAGGGTTAGGGTTAGGTTTCGGGCTAGGGTTAGGGTTAGGGGACGGGGACGGTTTAGGGTCCAGGTGAGGGTACGGCAACGCTTTAGGGGGAGCGTGCGTGTGAGGGCGCGGGTTAGTGTTAGCGTACGGGTTAGGATTAGGGGACGGGTGAGGGTCAGGCTTCAGGGAAGGGTTAGGGTTAGGGTTCGGGCTAGGGTTAGGGTTAGGGGACGGGGACGGTTTAGGGTCCAGGTGAGGGTACGGCAACGCTTTAGGGGGAGCGTGCGTGTGAGGGCGCGGGTTAGTGTTAGCGTACGGGTTAGGATTAGGGGACGGGTGAGGGTCAGGCTTCGGGGAAGGGTTAGGGTTAGGGTTCGGGCTAGGGTTAGGGTTAGGGGACGGGGACGGTTTAGGGTCCAGGTGAGGGTACGGCAACGCTTTAGGGGGAGTGTGCGTGTGAGGGCGCGGGTTAGTGTTAGCGTATGGGTTAGGATTAGGGGACGGGTGAGGGTCAGGCTTCGGGGAAGGGTTAGGGCTAGGGTTCGGGCTAGGGTTAGGTTTAGGGGACGGGGACGGTTTAGGGTCCAGGTGAGGGTACGGCAACGCTTCAGGGGGAGCGTGCGTGTGAGGGCGCGGGTTAGTGTTAGTGTACGCCTTAGGATTAGGGGACGGGTGAGGGTCAGGCTTCGGGGAAGGGTTAGGGTTAGGGTTCGGGCTAGGGTTAGGGTTAGGGTACGGGGACGGTTTAGGGTCCAGGTGAGGGTACGGCAACGCTTTAGGGTGAGCGTGCGTGTGAGGGCGTGGGTTAGTGTGAGCGTACGGGTTAGGATTAGGGGACGGGTGAGGGTCAGGCTTCGGGGAAGGGTTAGGGTTAGGGTTCGGGCTAGGGTTAGGGTTAGGGGACGGGGACGGTTTAGGATCCAAGTGAGGGTACGGCAACGCTTTAGGGGGAGCGTGCGTGTGAGGGCGCGGGTTAGTGTTAGCGTACGGGTTAGGATTAGGGGACGGGTGAGGCTCAGGCTTCGGGGAAGGGTTAGGGTTAGGGTTCGGTCTAGGGTTAGGGTTAGGGGACGGAGACGGTTTAGGGTCCAGGTGAGGGTACGACAACGCTTTAGGGCGAGCGTGCGTGTGAGGGCGCGGGTTAGTGTTAGCGTACGGGTTAGGATTAGGGGACGGGTGAGGGTCAGGCTTCGGGGAAGGGTTAGGGTTAGGGTTCGGGCTAGGGTTAGGGTTAGGGGACGGGGACGGTTTAGGGTCCAGGTGAGGGTACGCCAACGCTTTAGGGGGAGCGTGGGTGTGAGGGCGCGGGTTAGTGTTAGCGTACGGGTTAGGATTAGGGGACGGGTGAGGGTCAGGCTTCGGGGAAGGTTTAGGGTTAGGGATCGGTCTAGGGTTAGGGTTAGGGGACGGGGACGGTTTAGGGTCCAGGTGAGGGTACGGCAATGCTTTAGAGGGAGCGTGCGTGTGAGGGCGTGGGTTAGTGTTAGCACACGGGTTAGGATTAGGGGACGGGTGAGGGTCAGGCTTCGGGGAAGAGTTAGGGTTAGGGATCGGTCTAGGGTTAGGGTTAGGGGACGGGGACGGTTTAGGGTCCAGGTGAGGGTACGGCAACGCTTTAGGGGGAGCGTGCGTGTGAGGGCGCGGGTTAGTGTTAGCGTACGGGTTAGGATTAGGGGACGGGTGAGGATCAGGCTTCGGGGAAGTGTTAGGGTTAGGGTTCGGGCTAGGTTTAGGGTTAGGGGACGGGGACGGTTTAGGGTCCAGGTGAGGGTACGGCAACGCTTTAGGGGGAGCGTGCGTGTGAGGGCGCGGGTTAGTGTTAGCGTACGGGTTAGGATTAGGGGACGGGTGAGGGTCAGGCTTCGGGGAAGGTTTAGGGATAGGGTTCGGGCTAGGGTTAGGGGACGGGGACGGTTTAGGGTCCAGGTGAGGGTACGGCAACGCTTTAGGGGAAGCGTGCATGTGAGGGCGCGGGTTAGTGTTAGCGTACGGGTTAGGATTAGGGGACGGGTGAGGGTCAGGCTTCGGGGAAGGGCTAGGGTTAGGGTTCGGGCTAGGGTTAGGGTTAGGTGACGGGGACGGTTTAGGGTCCAGGTGAGGGTATGGCAACGCTTTAGGGGGAGCGTGTGTGTGAGGGCGCGGGTTAGTGTTAGCGTACGGGTTAGGATTAGGGGACGGGTGAGGGTCAGGCTTCGGGGAAGGGTTAGGGTTAGGGTTCGGGCTAGGGTTACGGTTAGGGGACGGGGACGGTTTAGGGTCCAGGTGAGGGTACGGCAACGCTTTAGGGGGAGCGTGTGTGTGAGGGCGCGGGTTAGTGTTAGCGTACGGGTTAGGATTAGGGGACGGGTGAGGGTCAGGCTTCGGGGAAGTGTTAGTGTTAGGGTTCGGGCTAGGTTTAGGGTTAGGGGACGGGGACGGGATAGGATCCAGGTGAGGGTACGGCAACGCTTTAGCGGGATCGTGCGTGTGAGGGCGCGGGTTAGTGTTAGCGTACGGGTTAGGATTAGGGGACGGGTGAGGGTCAGGCTTCGGGGAAGGTTTAGGGTTAGGGTTCGGGCTAGGGTTAGGGTTAGGGGACGGGGACGGTTTAGGGTCCAGGTGATGGTACGGCAACGCTTTAGGGGGAGCGTGCGTGTGAGGGCGCGGGTTAGTGTTAGCGTACGGGTTAGGATTAGGGGACGGGTGAGGGTCAGGCTTCGGGGAAGGGTTAGGGTTAGGGTTCGGGCTAGGGTTAGGGTTAGGGGACGGGGACGGTTTAGGGTCCAGGTGAGGGTACGGCAACGCTTTAGGGGGAGCGTGCGTGTGAGGGCGCGGGTTAGTGTTAGCGTACGGGTTAGGATTAGGGGACGGGTGAGGCTCAGGCTTCGGGAAGGGTTAGGGTTAGGGTTCGGGCTAGGGTTAGGGTTAGGGGACGGGGACGGTTTAGGGTCCAGGTGAGGGAACGGCAACGCTTTAGGGGGAGCGTGCCTGTGAGGGCGCGGGTTAGTGTTAGCGTACGGGTTAGGATTAGGGCACAGGTGAGGGTCAGGCTTCGGGTAAGGGTTAGGGTTAGGGTTCGGGCTAGGGTTAGGGTTAGGGGACGGGGACGGTTTAGGGTCCAGGTGAGGGTACGGCAACGCTTTAGGGGGAGCGTGCGTGTGAGGGCGCGGGTTAGTGTTAGCGTACGGGTTAGGATTAGCGGACGGGTGAGGGTCATGCTTCGGGGAAGTGTTAGGGTTAGGGTTCGGGCTAGGGTTAGGGTTAGGGGACGGGGACGGTTTAGGGTCCAGGTGAGGGTACGGCAACGCTTTAGGGGGAGCGTGCGTGTGAGGGCGCGGGTTAGTGTTAGCGTACGGGTTAGGATTAGGGGACGGGTGAGGGTCAGGCTTCGGGGAAGGGTTAGGGTTAGGGTTCGGGCTAGGGTTAGGGTTAGGGGACGGGGACGGTTTAGGGTCCAGGTGAGGGTACGGCAACGCTTTAGGGGGAGCGTGCGTGTGAGGGCGCGGGTTAGTGTTAGCGTACGGGTTAGGATTAGGGGACGGGTGAGGGTCAGGCTTCGGGGAAGGGTTAGGTTTAGGGTTCGGGCTAGGGTTAGGGTTAGGGGACGGGGACGGTTTAGGGTCAGGTGAGGGTACGGCAACGCTTTAGGGGGAGCGTGCGTGTGAGGGCGCGGGTTAGTGTTAGCGTACGGGTTAGGATTAGGGGACGGGTGAGGGTCAGGCTTTGGGGAAGGGTTAGGGTTAGGGTTCGGGCTAGGGTTAGCGTTAGGGGACGGGGACGGTTTAGGATCCAGGTGAGGGTACGGCAACGCTTTAGGGGGAGCGTGCGTGTGAGGGCGGGGGTTAGTGTTAGCGTACGGGTTAGGATTAGGGGACGGGTGAGGGTCAGGCTTCGGGGAAGGGTTAGGGTTAGGGTTCGGGCTAGGGTTAGGGTTAGGGGATGGGGACGGTTTAGGGTCCAGGTGAGGGTACGGCAACGCTTTAGGGGGAGCGTGCGTGTGAGGGCGCGGGTTAGTGTTAGCGTACGGGTTAGGATTAGGGGACGGGTGAGGGTCAGGCTTCGGGGAAGGGCTAGGGTTAGGGTTCGGGCTAGGGTTAGCGTTAGGTGACGGGGACGGTTTAGGGTCCAGGTGAGGGTATGGCAACGCTTTAGGGGGAGCGTGTGTGTGAGGGCGCGGGTTAGTGTTAGCGTACGGGTTAGGATTAGGGGACAGGTGAGGGTCAGGCTTCGGGGAAGTGTTAGGGTTAGGGTTCTGGCTAGGGTTAGGGTTAGGGGACGGGGAGGGTTTAGGGTCGAGGTGAGGGTACGGCAACGCTTTAGGTGGAGCGTGCGTGTGAGGGCGTGGGTTAGTGTTAGCGTACGGGTTAGGATTAGGGGACGGGTGAGGGTCAGGCTTCGGGGAAGGGTTAGGGTTAGGGTTCGGGCTAGGGTTAGGGTTAGGGGACGGGGACGGTTTAGGGTCCAGGTGAGGGTACGGCAACGCTTTAGGGGGAGCGTGCGTGTGAGGGCGTGGGTTAGTGTTAGCGTACGGGTTAGGATTAGGGGACGGGTGAGGGTCAGGCTTCGGGGAAGGGTTAGGGTTAGGGTTCGGGCTAGGGTTAGGGTTAGGGGACGGGGACGGTTCAGGGTCCAGGTGAGTGTACGGCAACGCTTTAGGGCGAGCGTGCCTGTGAGGGCGTGGGTTAGTGTTAGCGTACGGGTTAGGATTAGGGGACGGGTGAGGGTCAGGCTTCGGGGAAGGGTTAGGTTTAGGGTTCGGGCTACGGTTAGGGTTAGGGGACGGGGACGGTTTAGGATCCAGGTGAGGGTACGGCAACGCTTTAGGGGGAGCGTGCGTGTGAGGGCGGGGGTTAGTGTTAGCGTACGGGTTAGGATTAGGGGACGGGTGAGGGTCAGGCTTCGGGGAAGGGTTAGGGTTAGGGTTCGGGCTAGGGTTAGGGTTAGGGGACGGGGACGGTTTAGGGTCCAGGTGAGGGTACGGCAACGCTTTAGGGGGAGCGTGCGTGTGCGGGCGCGGGTTAGTGTTAGCGTACGGGTTAGGATTAGGGGACGGGTGAGGGTCAGGCTTCGGGGAAGGGCTAGGGTTAGGGTTCGGGCTAGGGTTAGCGTTAGGTGACGGGGACGGTTTAGGGTCCAGGTGAGGGTATGGCAACGCTTTAGGGGGAGCGTGTGTGTGAGGGCGCGGGTTAGTGTTAGCGTACGGGTTAGGATTAGGGGACAGGTGAGGGTCAGGCTTCGGGGAAGTGTTAGGGTTAGGGTTCTGGCTAGGGTTAGGGTTAGGGGACGGGGAGGGTTTAGGGTCGAGGTGAGGGTACGGCAACGCTTTAGGTGGAGCGTGCGTGTGAGGGCGTGGGTTAGTGTTAGCGTACGGGTTAGGATTAGGGGACGGGTGAGGGTCAGGCTTCGGGGAAGGGTTAGGGTTAGGGTTCGGGCTAGGGTTAGGGTTAGGGGACGGGGACGGTTTAGGGTCCAGGTGAGGGTACGGCAACGCTTTAGGGGGAGCGTGCGTGTGAGGGCGTGGGTTAGTGTTAGCGTACGGGTTAGGATTAGGGGACGGGTGAGGGTCAGGCTTCGGGGAAGGGTTAGGGTTAGGGTTCGGGCTAGGGTTAGGGTTAGGGGACGGGGACGGTTCAGGGTCCAGGTGAGTGTACGGCAACGCTTTAGGGCGAGCGTGCCTGTGAGGGCGTGGGTTAGTGTTAGCGTACGGGTTAGGATTAGGGGACGGGTGAGGGTCAGGCTTCG
The DNA here is from genome assembly GCF_949987515.2 of Delphinus delphis. NCBI lineage: Eukaryota > Metazoa > Chordata > Mammalia > Artiodactyla > Delphinidae > Delphinus > Delphinus delphis. The sequence goes on along the minus strand of NW_027192657.1, from coordinate 3,543,774 downwards.
GGGAAGGGTTAGGTTTAGGGTTCGGGCTACGGTTAGGGTTAGGGGACGGGGACGGTTTAGGATCCAGGTGAGGGTACGGCAACGCTTTAGGGGGAGCGTGCGTGTGAGGGCACGGGTTAGTGTTAGCGTACGGGTTAGGATTAGGGGACGGGTGAGGGTCAGGCTTCGGGGAAGGGTTAGGGTTAGGGTTCGGGCTAGGGTTAGGGTTAGGGGACGGGGACGGTTTAGGGTCCAGGTGAGGGTACGGCAACGCTTTAGGGGGAGCGTGCGTGTGAGGGCGCGGGTTAGTGTTAGCGTACGGGTTAGGATTAGGGGACGGGTGAGGGTCATGCTTCGGGGAAGTGTTAGGGTTAGGGTTCGGGCTAGGGTTAGGGTTAGGGGACGGGGACGGTTTAGGGTCCAGGTGAGGGTACGGCAACGCTTTAGGGGGAGCGTGCGTGTGAGGGCGCGGGTTAGTGTTAGCGTACGGGTTAGGATTAGGGGACGGGTGAGGGTCAGGCTTCGGGGAAGGGTTAGGGTTAGGGTTCGGGCTAGGGTTAGGGTTAGGGGACGGGGATGGTTTAGGGTCCAGGTGAGGGTACGGCAACGCTTTAGGGGGAGCGTGCGTGTGAGGGCGCGGGTTAGTGTTAGCGTACGGGTTAGGATTAGGGGACGGGTGAGGGTCAGGCTTCGGGGAAGGGTTAGGTTTAGGGTTCGGGCTAGGGTTAGGGTTAGGGGACGGGGACGGTTTAGGGTCAGGTGAGGGTACGGCAACGCTTTAGGGGGAGCGTGCGTGTGAGGGCGCGGGTTAGTGTTAGCGTACGGGTTAGGATTAGGGGACGGGTGAGGGTCAGGCTTCGGGGAAGGGTTAGGGTTAGGGTTCGGGCTAGGGTTAGGGTTAGGGGACGGGGACGGTTTAGGGTCCAGGTGAGGGTACGGCAACGCTTTAGGGGGAGCGTGCGTGTGAGGGCGCGGGTTAGTGTTAGCGTACGGGTTAGGATTAGGGGACGGGTGAGGGTCAGGCTTCGGGGAAGGGCTAGGGTTAGGGTTCGGGCTAGGGTTAGCGTTAGGTGACGGGGACGGTTTAGGGTCCAGGTGAGGGTATGGCAACGCTTTAGGGGGAGCGTGTGTGTGAGGGCGCGGGTTAGTGTTAGCGTACGGGTTAGTATTAGGGGACAGGTGAGGGTCAGGCTTCGGGGAAGTGTTAGGGTTAGGGTTCTGGCTAGGGTTAGGGTTAGGGGACGGGGAGGGTTTAGCATCGAGGTGAGGGTACGGCAACGCTTTAGGGGGAGCGTGCGTGTGAGGGCGTGGGTTAGTGTTAGCGTACGGGTTAGGATTAGGGGACGGGTGAGGGTCAGGCTTCGGGGAAGGGTTAGGGTTAGGGTTCGGGCTAGGGTTAGGGTTAGGGGACGGGGACGGTTTAGGGTCCAGGTGAGGGTACGGCAACGCTTTAGGGGGAGCGTGCGTGTGAGGGCGTGGGTTAGTGTTAGCGTACGGGTTAGGATTAGGGGACGGGTGAGGGTCAGGCTTCGGGGAAGGGTTAGGGTTAGGGTTCGGGCTAGGGTTAGGGTTAGGGGACGGGGACGGTTCAGGGTCCAGGTGAGGGTACGGCAACGCTTTAGGGCGAGCGTGCCTGTGAGGGCGTGGGTTAGTGTTAGCGTACGGGTTAGGATTAGGGGACTGGTGAGGGTCAGGCTTCGGGGAAGGGTTAGGTTTAGGGTTCGGGCTACGGTTAGGGTTAGGGGACGGGGACGGTTTAGGATCCAGGTGAGGGTACGGCAACGCTTTAGGGGGAGCGTGCGTGTGAGGGCACGGGTTAGTGTTAGCGTACGGGTTAGGATTAGGGGACGGGTGAGGGTCAGGCTTCGGGGAAGGGTTAGGGTTAGGGTTCGGGCTAGGGTTAGGGTTAGGGAACGGGGACGGTTTAGGGTCCAGGTGAGGGTACGGCAACGCTTTAGGGGGAGCGTGCGTGTGAGGGCGCGGGTTAGTGTTAGCGTACGGGTTAGGATTAGGGGACGGGTGAGGGTCATGCTTCGGGGAAGTGTTAGGGTTAGGGTTCGGGCTAGGGTTAGGGTTAGGGGACGGGGACGGTTTAGGGTCCAGGTGAGGTTACGGCAACGCTTTAGGGGGAGCGTGCGTGTGAGGGCGCGGGTTAGTGTTAGCGTACGGGTTAGGATTAGGGGACGGGTGAGGGTCAGGCTTCGGGGAAGGGTTAGGGTTAGGGTTCGGGCTAGGGTTAGGGTTAGGGGACGGGGATGGTTTAGGGTCCAGGTGAGGGTACGGCAACGCTTTAGGGGGAGCGTGCGTGTGAGGGCGCGGGTTAGTGTTAGCGTACGGGTTAGGATTCGGGGACGGGTGAGGGTCAGGCTTCGGGGAAGGGTTAGGTTTAGGGTTCGGGCTAGGGTTAGGGTTAGGGGACGGGGACGGTTTAGGGTCAGGTGAAGGTACGGCAACGCTTTAGGGGGAGCGTGCGTGTGAGGGCGCGGGTTAGTGTTAGCGTACGGGTTAGGATTAGGGGACGGGTGAGGGTCAGGCTTTGGGGAAGGGTTAGGGTTACGGTTCGGGCTAGGGTTAGCGTTAGGGGACGGGGACGGTTTAGGGTCCAGGTGAGGGTACGGCAACGCTTTAGGGGGAGCGTGCGTGTGAGGGCGGGGGTTAGTGTTAGCGTACGGGTTAGGATTAGGGGACGGGTGAGGGTCAGGCTTCGGGGAAGGGTTAGGGTTAGGGTTTGGGCTAGGGTTAGGGGTAGGGGACGGGGACGGTTTAGGGTCCAGGTGAGGGTACGGCAACGCTTTAGGGGGAGCGTGCGTGTGAGGGCGTGGGTTAGTGTTAGCGTACGGGTTAGGATTAGGGGACGGGTGAGGGTCAGGCTTCGGGGAAGGGTTAGGGTTAGGGGACGGGGACGGTTTAGGGTCCAGGTGAGGGTACGGCAACGCTTTAGGGGGAGCGTGCGTGTGAGGGGGCGGGTTAGTGTTAGCGTACGGGTTAGGATTAGGGGACGGGTGAGGGTCAGGCTTCGGGGAAGGGTTAGGGTTAGGGTTCGGGCTAGGGTTAGGGTTAGGGGACGGGGACGGTTTAGGGTCCAGGTGAGGGTACGGCAACGCTTTAGGGGGAGCGTGCGTGTGAGGGCACGCGTTAGTGTTAGCGTACGGGTTAGGATTAGGCGACGGGTGAGGGTCAGGCTTCGGGGAAGTGTTAGGGTTAGGGTTCGGGCTAGGGTTAGGTTTAGGGGACGGGACGGTTTAGGGTCCAGGTGAGGGTACGGCAACGCATTAGTGGGAGCGTGCGTGTGAGGGCCCGGGTTAGTGTTAGTGTATGGGTTAGGATTAGGGGACGGGTGAGGGTCAGGCTTCGGGGAAGGGTTAGGGTTAGGGTTCGGGCTAGGGTTAGGGTTAGGGGACGGGGACGGTTTAGGGTCCAGGTGAGGGTACGGCAATGCTTTAGGGGGAGCGTGCGTGTGAGGGCGCGGGTTAGTGTTAGCGTACGGCTTAGGATTAGGGGACGGGTGAGGGTCAGGCTTCGGGGAAGGTTTAGGGTTAGGGTTCGGGCTAGGGTTAGGGTTAGGGGACGGGGACGGTTTAGGGTCCAGGTGAGGGTACAGCAACGCTTTAGGGGGAGCGTGCGTGTGAGGGCGTGGGTTAGTGTTAGCGTACGGATTAGGATGAGGGGACGGGTGAGGGTCAGGCTTCGGGGAAGGGTTAGGGTTAGGGTTCGGGCTAGGGTTAGGGTTAGGGGACGGGGACGTTTTAGGGTCCAGGTGAGGGTACGGCAACGCTTTAGGGGGAGCGTTGGTGTGAGGGCGCGGTTTAGTGTTAGCGTACGGGTTAGGATTAGGGGACGGGTGAGGGTCAGGCTTCGGGGAAGTGTTAGTGTTAGGGTTCGGTCTAGGGTTAGGGTTAGGGCACGGGAACGGTTTAGGGAATAGGTGAGGGTATGGCAATGCTTTAGGGGGAGCGTGCGTGTGAGGGCGCGGGTTAGTGTTAGCGTACGGGTTAGGATTAGGGGACGGGTGAGGGTCAGGCTTCGGGGAAGAGTTAGGTTTAGGGTTCGGGCTAGGGTTAGGGTTAGGGGACGGGGTGGTTTAGGGTCCAGGTGACGGTACGGCAACGCTTTAGGGGAAGCGTGCGTGTGAGGGCGCGGGTTAGTGTTAGCGTACGGGTTAGCATTAGGGGACGGGTGAGGGTCAGGCTTCAGGGAAGGGCTAGGGTTAGGGTTCGGGCTCGGGTTAGGGGACGGGGACGGTTTAAGGTCCAGGTGAGGGTACGGCAACGCTTTAGGGGGAGCGTGCGTGTGAGGGCGCGGGTTAGTGTTAGCGTACGGTTTAGGATTAGGGGACGGGTGAGGGTCCGGCTTCGGGGAAGGGTTAGGGTTAGTGTTCGGGCTAGGCTTAGGGTTAGGGGACGGTGACGGTTTAGGGTCCAGGTGAGGGTACGGCAACGCTTTAGGGGGAGCGTGCGTGTGAGGGCGCGTGTTAGTGTTAGTGTATGGTTTAGGATTAGGGGACGGGTGAGGGTCAGGCTTCGGGGAAGGGTTAGGGTTAGGGTTCGGGCTAGGGTTAGGGGACGGGGACGGGGTCGGTTTAGGGTCCAGGTGAGGGTACGGCAACGCTTTAGGGGGAGCGTGCGTGTGAGGGCGTGGGTTAGTGTGAGCGTACGGGTTAGGATTAGGGGACGGGTGAGGGTCAGGCTTCGGGGAAGGGTTAGGGTTAGGGTTCGGGCTAGGGTTAGGGGACGGGGACGGTTTAGGGTCCAGGTGAGGGTACGGCAACGCTTTAGGGGGAGCGTGCGTGTGAGGGCGCGGGTTAGTGTGAGCGTACGGGTTAGGATTAGGGGACGGGTGAGGGTCAGGCTTCGGGGAAGGGTTAGGGTTAGGTTTCGGGCTAGGGTTAGGGTTAGGGGACGGGGACGGTTTAGGGTCCAGGTGAGGGTACGGCAACGCTTTAGGGGGAGCGTGCGTGTGAGGGCGCGGGTTAGTGTTAGCGTACGGGTTAGGATTAGGGGACGGGTGAGGGTCAGGCTTCGGGGAAGGGTTAGGGTTAGGGTTCGGGCTAGGGTTAGGGTTAGGGGACGGGGACGGTTTAGGGTCCAGGTGAGGGTACGGCAACGCTTTAGGGGGAGCGTGCGTGTGAGGGCGCGGGTTAGTGTTAGCGTACGGGTTAGGATTAGGGGACGGGTGAGGGTCAGGCTTCGGGGAAGGGTTAGGGTTAGGGTTCGGGCTAGGGTTAGGGTTAGGGGACGGGGACGCTTTAGGGTCCAGGTGAGGGTACGGCAACGCTTTAGGGGGAGCGTGCGTGTGAGGGCGCGGGTTAGTGTTAGCGTACGGTTTAGGATTAGGGGACGGGTGAGGGTCAGGCTTCGGGGAAGGGTTAGGGTTAGGGTTCGGGCTAGGCTTAGGGTTAGGGGACGGGGACGGTTTAGGGTCCAGGTGAGGGTACGGCAACGCTTTAGGGGGAGCGTGCGTGTGAGGGCGCGGGTTAGTGTTAGCGTACGGGTTAGGATTAGGGGACGGGTGAGGGTCAGGCTTCGGGGAAGGGTTAGGGCTAGGGTTTGGGCAAGGGTTAGGGTTAGGGGACGGGGACGGTTTAGGGTCCAGGTGAGTGTACGGCAACGCTTTAGGGGGAGCGTGCGTGTGAGGGCGTGGGTTAGTGTTAGCGTACGGGTTAGGATTAGGGGACGGGTGAGGGTCAGGCTTCGGGGAAGGGTTAGGGTTAGGGTTCGGGCTAGGGTTAGGGTTAGGGGACGGGGACGGTTTAGGGTCAGGTGAGGGTACGGCAACGCTTTAGGGGGAGCGTGCGTGTGAGGGCGCGGGTTAGTGTTAGTGTACGGGTTAGGATAAGGGGACGGGTGTGGGTCAGGCTTCGGGGAAGTGTTAGGGTTAGGGTTCGGGCTAGGGTTAGGGTTAGGGGACGGGGACGGTTTAGGGTCCAGGTGAGGGTACGGCAACGCTTTAGGGGGAGTGTGCGTGTGAGGGCGCAGGTTAGTGTTAGCGTACGAGTTAGGATAAGGGGACGTGTGAGGGTCAGGCTTCGGGGAAGGGTTAGGGTTAGGGTTCGGGCTAGGGTTAGGGTTAGGGGATGGGGACGGTTTAGGGTCCAGGTGAGGGTATGGCAACGCTTTAGGGGGAGCGTGGGTGTGAGGGCGCGGGTTAGTGTTAGCGTACGGGTTAGGATTAGGGGACGGGTGAGGGTCAGGCTTCGGGGAAGGGTTAGGGTTAGGGTTCGGGCTAGGGTTAGGGTTAGGGGACGGGGACGGTTTAGGGTCCAGGTGAGGGTACGGCAACGCTTTAGGGGGAGCGTGCGTGTGAGGGCGTGGGTTAGTGTTAGCGTACGGGTTAGGATTAGGGGACGGGTGAGGGTCAGGCTTCGGGGAAGGATTAGGATTAGGTTTCGGGCTAACGTTAGGGTTAGGGGACGGGGACGGTTTAGGGTCCAGGTGAGGGTACGGCAACGCTTTAGGGGGAGCGTGCGTGTGAGGGCGTGGGTTAGTGTTAGCGTACGGGTTAGTATTAGGGGACGGGTGAGGGTCAGGCTTCAGGGAAGGGTTAGGGTTAGGGTTCGGGCTAGGGTTAGGGTTAGGGGACGGGGACGGTTTAGGGTCCATGTGAGGGTACGGCAACGCTTTAGGGGGAGCGTGCGTGTGAGGGCGCGGGTTAGTGTTAGCGTACGGGTTAGGATTAGGGGACGGGTGAGGGTCAGGCTTCGGGGAAGGGTTAGGGTTAGGGTTCGGGCTAGGGTTAGGGTTAGGGGACGGGGACGGTTTAGCGTCCAGGTGAGGGTACAGCAACGCTTTAGGGGGAGCGTGCGTGTGAGGGCTCGGGTTAGTGTTAGCGTACGGGTCAGGATTTGGGGACGGGTGAGGGTCAGGCTTCGGGGAAGGGTTAGGGTTAGGGTTCGGGCTAGGGTTAGGGTTAGGGGACGGGGACGGTTTAGGGTCCAGGTGAGTGTACGGCAACGCTTTAGGGGGAGCGTGCGTGTGAGGGGGCGGGTTAGTGTTAGCGTACGGGTTAGGATTAGGGGACGGGTGAGGGTCAGGCTTCGGGGAAGGGTTAGGGTTAGGGTTCGGTCTAGGGTTAGGGTTAGGGGACGGGGACGGTTTAGGGTCCAGGTGAGGGTATGGCAATTCTTTAAGGGGAGCGTGCGTGTGAGGGCGTGGGTTAGTGTTAGCGTACGGGTTAGGATTAGGGGACGGGTGAGGGTCAGGCTTCGGGGAAGAGTTAGGGTTAGGGTTCGGGCTAGGGTTAGGGTTAGGGGACGGGGACGGTTTAGGGTCCAGGTGAGGGTACGGCAACGCTTTAGGGGGAGCGTGCGTGTGAGGGCGTGGGTTAGTGTTAGCGTACGGGTTAGGATTAGGGGACGGGTGAGGGTCAGGCTTCGGGGAAGGGTTAGGGTTAGGGTTCGGGCTAGGGTTAGGGTTAGGGGACGGGGACGGTTTAGGGTCCAGGTGAGGGTATGGCAACGCTTTAGGGGGAGCGTGCGTGTGAGGGCGCGGGTTAGTGTTAGCGTACGGGTTAGGATTAGGGGACGGGTGAGGGTCAGGCTTCGGGGAAGGGTTAGGGTTCGGGCTAGGGTTAGGGTTAGGGGACGGGGACGGTTTAGGGTCCAGGTGAGGGTACGGCAACGCTTTAGGGGGAGCGTGCGTGTGAGGGCGCGGGTTAGTGTTAGCGTACGGGTTAGGATTAGGGGACGGGTGAGGCTCAGGCTTCGGGGAAGGTTTAGGGTTAGGGTTCGGGCTAGGGTTAGGGTTAGGGGACGGGGACGGTTTAAGGTCCAGGTGAGGGTACGGCAACGCTTTAGGGGGAGCGTGCGTGTGAGGGCGCGGGTTAGTGTTAGCGTACGGGTTAGGATTAGGGGACGGGTGAGGGTCAGGCTTCGGGGAAGGGTTAGGGTTAGGGTTCGGGCTAGGGTTAGGGTTAGGGGACGGGGACGGTTTAGGGTCCAGGTGAGGGTACGGCAACGCTTTAGGGGGAACGTGCGTGTGAGGGCGCGGGTTAGTGTTAGCGTACGGGTTAGGATTAGGGGACGGGTGAGGGTCAGGCTTCGGGGAAGGGTTAGGGTTATGGTTCGGGCTAGGGTTAGGGTTAGGTGACGGGGACGGTTTAGGGTCCAGGTGAGGGTACGGCAACGCTTTAGGGGGAGCGTGCGTGTGAGGGCGCGTGTTAGTGTTAGCGTACGGGTTAGGATTAGGGGACGGGTGAGGGTCAGGCTTCGGGGAAGGGTTAGGGTTAGGGTTCGGGCTAGGGTTAGGGTTAGGGGACGGGGACGGTTTAGGGTCCAGGTGAGGGTACGGCAACGCTTTAGGGGGAGCGTGCGTGTGAGGGCGCGGGTTAGTGTTAGCGTACGGGTTAGGATTAGGGGACGGGTGAGGGTCAGGCTCCGGGGAAGGGTTAGGGTTACGGTTCGGGCTAGGGTTAGGGTTAGGGGACGGGGACGGTTCAGGGTCAGGTGAGGGTACGGCAACGCTTTAGGGGGAGCGTGCGTGTGAGGGCGCGGGTTAGTGTTAGCGTACGGGTTAGGATTAGGGGACGGGTGAGGGTCAGGCTTCGGGGAAGGGTTAGGGTTAGGGTTCGGGCTATGGTTAGGGTTAGGGGACGGGGAAGGTTTAGAGTCCAGGTGAGGGTACGGCAACGCTTTAGGGGGACCGTGCGTGTGAGGGCGCGGGTTAGTGTTAGCGTATGGGTTAGGATTACGGGACGGGTGAGCGTCAGGCTTCGGGGAAGGGTTAGGGTTAGGGTTCGGGCTAGGGTTAGGGTTAGGGGACGGGGACGGTTTAGGGTCCAGGTGAGGGTACGGCAACGCTTTAGGGGGAGCGTGCGTGTGAGGGCGCGGGTTAGTGTTAGCGTACGGGTTAGGATTAGGGGACGGGTGAGGGTCAGGCTTCGGGGAAGGGTTAGGGTTAGGGTTCGGGCTAGGGTTAGGGTTACGGGACAGGGATGGTTTAGGGTCCAGGTGAGGGTACGGCAACGCTTTAGGGGGAGCGTGCGTGTGAGCGCGCGGGTTAGTGTTAGTGTACGGGTTAGGAAAGGGGACGGGTGAGGGTCAGGCTTCGGGGAAGTGTTAGGGTTAGGGTTCGGTCTAGGGTTAGGGTTAGGGGACGGGGACGGTTTAGGGTCCAGGTGAGGGTACGGCAACGCTTTAGGGGGAGCGTGCGTGTGAGGGCGCGGGTTAGTGTCAGCGTACGGGTTAGGATTAGGGGACGTGTGAGGGTCAGGCTTCGGGGAAGGGTTAGGGTTAGGGTTCGGGCTAGGGTTAGGGTTAAGGGATGGGGACGGTTTAGGGTCCAGGTGAGGGTACGGCAACGCTTTAGGGGGAGCGTGCGTGTGAGGTCGCGGGTTAGTGTTAGCGTACGGTTAGGATTAGGGGACGGGTGAGGGTCAGGCTTCGGGGAAGGGTTAGGGTTAGGGTTCGGGCTAGGGTTAGGGTTAGGGGACGGGGACGGGTTAGGGTCCAGGTGAGGGTATGGCAACACATTAGGGGGAGCGTGCGTGTGAGAGCGTGGGTTAGTGTTAGCGTACGGGTTAAGATTAGGGGACGGGTGAGGGTTAGTCTTCGGGGAAGGGTTAGGGTTAGGGTTCGGGCTAGGGTTAGGGTTAGGGGACGGGGACGGTTTAGGGTCCAGGTGAGTGTACGGCAACGCTTTAGGGGGAGCGTGCGTGTGAGGGCGCGGGTTAGTGTTAGCGTACGGGTTAGGATTAGGGGACGGGTGAGGGTCAGGCTTCGGGGAAGGGTTAGGGTTAGGGTTCGGGCTAGGGTTAGGGTTAGGGGACGGGGACGGTTTAGGGTTCAGGTGAGGGTACGGCAACGCTTTAGTGGGAGCGTGCGTGTGAGGGCGCGGGTTAGTGTTAGCGTACGGGTTAGGATTAGGGGACGGGTGAGGGTCAGGCTTCGGGGAAGGGTTAGGGTTAGGGTTCGGGCTAGGGTTAGGGTTAGGGGACGGGGACGGTTTAGGGTCCAGGTGAGGGTACGGCAACGCTTTAGTGGGAGCGTGCGTGTGAGGGCGCGGGTTAGTGTTAGCGTACGGGTTAGGATTAGGGGACGGGTGAGGGTCAGGCTTCGGGGAAGTGTTAGGGTTAGGGTTCGGGCTAGGGTTAGGGTTAGGGGACGGGGACGGTTTAGGGTCCAGGTGAGGGTACGGCAACGCTTTAGGGGGAGCGTGCGTGTGAGGGCGCGGGTTAGTGTTAGCGTACAGGTTAGGATTAGGGGACGGGTGAGGGTCAGGCTTCGGGGAAGGGTTAGGGTTAGGGTTCGGGCTAGGGTTAGGGTTAGGGGACGGGGACGGTTTAGAGTCCAGGTGAGGGTACGGCAACGCTTTAGGGGGACCGTGCGTGTGAGGGCGCGGGTTAGTGTTAGCGTACGGGTTAGGATTAGGGGACGGGTGAGGGTCAGGCTTCGGGGAAGGGTTAGGGTTAGGGTTCGGGCTAGGGTTAGGGTTAGGGGACGGGGACGATTTAGGGTCCAGGTGAGGGTACGGCAACGCTTTAGGGGGAGCGTGCGTGTGAGGGCGCGGGTTAGTGTTAGCGTACGGGTTAGGATTAGGGGACGGGTGAGGGTCAGGCTTCGGGGAAGGGTTAGGGTTAGGGTTCGGGCTAGGGTTAGGGTTAGGGGACGGGGACGGTTTAGGGTCCAGGTGAGGGTACGGCAACGCTTTAGGGGGAGCGTGCGTGTGAGGGCGCGGGTTAGTGTTAGCGTACGGGTTAGGATTAGGGGACGGGTGAGGGTCAGGCTCCGGGGAAGGGTTAGGGTTACGGTTCGGGCTAGGGTTAGGGTTAGGGGACGGGGACGGTTCAGGGTCAGGTGAGGGTACGGCAACGCTTTAGGGGGAGCGTGCGTGTGAGGGCGCGGGTTAGTGTTAGCGTACGGGTTAGGATTAGGGGACGGGTGAGGGTCAGGCTTCGGGGAAGGGTTAGGGTTAGGGTTCGGGCTAGGGTTAGGGTTAGGGGACGGGGAAGGTTTAGAGTCCAGGTGAGGGTACGGCAACGTTTTAGGGGGACCGTGCGTGTGAGGGCGCGGGTTAGTGTTAGCGTACGGGTTAGGATTACGGGACGGGTGAGCGTCAGGCTTCGGGGAAGGGTTAGGGTTAGGGTTCGGGCTAGGGTTAGGGTTAGGGGACGGGGACGGTTTAGGGTCCAGGTGAGGGTACGGCAACGCTTTAGGGGGAGCGTGCGTGTGAGGGCGCGGGTTAGTGTTAGCGTACGGGTTAGGATTAGGGGACGGGTGAGGGTCAGGCTTCGGGGAAGGGTTAGGGTTAGGGTTCGGGCTAGGGTTAGGGTTACGGGACAGGGATGGTTTAGGGTCCAGGTGAGGGTACGGCAACGCTTTAGGGGGAGCGTGCGTGTGAGGGCGCGGGTTAGTGTTAGTGTACGGGTTAGGAAAGGGGACGGGTGAGGGTCAGGCTTCGGGGAAGTGTTAGGGTTAGGGTTCGGTCTAGGGTTAGGGTTAGGGGACGGGGACGGTTTAGGGTCCAGGTGAGGGTACGGCAACGCTTTAGGGGGAGCGTGTGTGTGAGGGCGCGGGTTAGTGTCAGCGTACGGGTTAGGATTAGGGGACGTGTGAGGGTCAGGCTTCGGGGAAGGGTTAGGGTTAGGGTTCGGGCTAGGGTTAGGGTTAGGGGATGGGGACGGTTTAGGGTCCAGGTGAGGGTACGGCAACGCTTTAGGGGGAGCGTGCGTGTGAGGTCGCGGGTTAGTGTCAGCGTACGGTTAGGATTAGGGGACGGGTGAGGGTCAGGCTTCGGGGAAGGGTTAGGGTTAGGGTTCGGGCTAGGGTTAGGGTTAGGGGACGGGGACGGGTTAGGGTCCAGGTGAGGGTATGGCAACACATTAGGGGGAGCGTGCGTGTGAGAGCGTGGGTTAGTGTTAGCGTACGGGTTAAGATTAGGGGACGGGTGAGGGTCAGTCTTCGGGGAAGGGTTAGGGTTAGGGTTCGGGCTAGGGTTAGGGTTAGGGGACGGGGACGGTTTAGGGTCCAGGTGAGGGTACGGCAACGCTTTAGGGGGAGCGTGCGTGTGAGGGCGCGGGTTAGTGTTAGCGTACGGGTTAGGATTAGGGGACGGGTGAGGGTCAGGCTTCGGGGAAGGGTTAGGGTTAGGGTTCGGGCTAGGTTTAGGGTTAGGGAACGGGGACGGTTTAGGGTCCAGGTGAGGGTACGGCAACGCTTTAGTGGGAGCGTGCGTGTGAGGGCGCGGGTTAGTGTTAGCGTACGGGTTAGGATTAGGGGACGGGTGAGGGTCAGGCTTCGGGGAAGGGTTAGGGTTAGGGTTCGGGCTAGGGTTAGGGTTAGGGGACGGGGACGGTTTAGGGTCCAGGTGAGGGTACGGCAACGCTTTAGTGGGAGCGTGCGTGTGAGGGCGCGGGTTAGTGTTAGCGTACGGGTTAGGATTAGGGGACGGGTGAAGGTCAGGCTTCGGGGAAGGGTTAGGGTTAGGGTTCGGGCTAGGGTTAGGGTTAGGGGACGGGGACGGTTTAGGGTCCAGGTGAGGGTATGGCAACGCTTTAGGGGGAGCGTGCGTGTGAGGGCGCGGGTTAGTGTTAGCGTACAGGTTAGGATTAGGGGACGGGTGAGGGTCAGGCTTCGGGGAAGGGTTAGGGTTAGGGTTCGGGCTAGGGTTAGGGTTAGGGGACGGGGACGGTTTAGGGTCCAGGTGAGGGTACGGCAACGCTTTAGGGGGAGCGTGCGTGTGAGGGCGTGGGTTAGTGTTAGCGTACGGGTTAGGATTAGGGGACGGGTGAGGGTCAGGCTTCGGGGAAGGGTTAGGGTTAGGTTTCGGGCTAGCGTTAGGGTTAGGGGACGGGGACGGTTTAGGGTCCAGGTGAGGGTACGGCAACGCTTTAGGGGGAGCGTGCGTGTGAGGGCGTGGGTTAGTGTTAGCGTACGGGTTAGGATTAGGGGACGGGTGAGGGTCAGGCTTCGGGGAAGGATTAGGATTAGGTTTCGGGCTAACGTTAGGGTTAGGGGACGGGGACGGTTTAGGGTCCAGGTTAGGGTACGGCAACGCTTTAGGGGGAGCGTGCGTGTGAGGGCGTGGGTTAGTGTTAGCGTACGGGTTAGTATTAGGGGACGGGTGAGGGTCAGGCTTCAGGGAAGGGTTAGGGTTAGGGTTCGGGCTAGGGTTAGGGTTAGGGGACGGGGACGGTTTAGGGTCCATGTGAGGGTACGGCAACGCTTTAGGGGGAGCGTGCGTGTGAGGGCGCGGGTTAGTGTTAGCGTACGGGTTAGGATTAGGGGACGGGTGAGGGTCAGGCTTCGGGGAAGGGTTAGGGTTAGGGTTCGGGCTAGGGTTAGGGTTAGGGGACGGGGACGGTTTAGCGTCCAGGTGAGGGTACAGCAACGCTTTAGGGGGAGCGTGCGTGTGAGGGCTCGGGTTAGTGTTAGCGTACGGGTCAGGATTTGGGGACGGGTGAGGGTCAGGCTTCGGGGAAGGGTTAGGGTTAGGGGACGGGGACGGTTTAGGGTCCAGGTGAGGGTACGGCAACGCTTTAGGGGGAGCGTGCGTGTGAGGGGGCGGGTTAGTGTTAGCGTACGGGTTAGGATTAGGGGACGGGTGAGGGTCAGGCTTCGGGGAAGGGTTAGGGTTAGGGTTCGGGCTAGGGTTAGGGTTAGGGGACGGGGACGGTTTAGGGTCCAGGTGAGGGTACGGCAACGCTTTAGGGGGAGCGTGCGTGTGAGGGCACGCGTTAGTGTTAGCGTACGGGTTAGGATTAGGCGACGGGTGAGGGTCAGGCTTCGGGGAAGTGTTAGGGTTAGGGTTCGGGCTAGGGTTAGGTTTAGGGGACGGGACGGTTTAGGGTCCAGGTGAGGGTACGGCAACGCATTAGTGGGAGCGTGCGTGTGAGGGCCCGGGTTAGTGTTAGTGTATGGGTTAGGATTAGGGGACGGGTGAGGGTCAGGCTTCGGGGAAGGGTTAGGGTTAGGGTTCGGGCTAGGGTTAGGGTTAGGGGACGGGGACGGTTTAGGGTCCAGGTGAGGGTACGGCAATGCTTTAGGGGGAGCGTGCGTGTGAGGGCGCGGGTTAGTGTTAGCGTACGGCTTAGGATTAGGGGACGGGTGAGGGTCAGGCTTCGGGGAAGGTTTAGGGTTAGGGTTCGGGCTAGGGTTAGGGTTAGGGGACGGGGACGGTTTAGGCTCCAGGTGAGGGTACGGCAACGCTTTAGGGGGAGCGTGCGTGTGAGGGCGTGGGTTAGTGTTAGCGTACGGATTAGGATGAGGGGACGGGTGAGGGTCAGGCTTCGGGGAAGGGTTAGGGTTAGGGTTCGGGCTAGGGTTAGGGTTAGGGGACGGGGACGTTTTAGGGTCCAGGTGAGGGTACGGCAACGCTTTAGGGGGAGCGTTGGTGTGAGGGCGCGGTTTAGTGTTAGCGTACGGGTTAGGATTAGGGGACGGGTGAGGGTCAGGCTTCGGGGAAGTGTTAGTGTTAGGGTTCGGTCTAGGGTTAGGGTTAGGGCACGGGAACGGTTTAGGGAATAGGTGAGGGTATGGCAATGCTTTAGGGGGAGCGTGCGTGTGAGGGCGCGGGTTAGTGTTAGCGTACGGGTTAGGATTAGGGGACGGGTGAGGGTCAGGCTTCGGGGAAGAGTTAGGTTTAGGGTTCGGGCTAGGGTTAGGGTTAGGGGACGGGGTGGTTTAGGGTCCAGGTGACGGTACGGCAACGCTTTAGGGGAAGCGTGCGTGTGAGGGCGCGGGTTAGTGTTAGCGTACGGGTTAGCATTAGGGGACGGGTGAGGGTCAGGCTTCAGGGAAGGGCTAGGGTTAGGGTTCGGGCTCGGGTTAGGGGACGGGGACGGTTTAAGGTCCAGGTGAGGGTACGGCAACGCTTTAGGGGGAGCGTGCGTGTGAGGGCGCGGGTTAGTGTTAGCGTACGGTTTAGGATTAGGGGACGGGTGAGGGTCCGGCTTCGGGGAAGGGTTAGGGTTAGTGTTCGGGCTAGGCTTAGGGTTAGGGGACGGTGACGGTTTAGGGTCCAGGTGAGGGTACGGCAACGCTTTAGGGGGAGCGTGCGTGTGAGGGCGCGTGTTAGTGTTAGTGTATGGTTTAGGATTAGGGGACGGGTGAGGGTCAGGCTTCGGGGAAGGGTTAGGGTTAGGGTTCGGGCTAGGGTTAGGGGACGGGGACGGGGTCGGTTTAGGGTCCAGGTGAGGGTACGGCAACGCTTTAGGGGGAGCGTGCGTGTGAGGGCGTGGGTTAGTGTGAGCGTACGGGTTAGGATTAGGGGACGGGTGAGGGTCAGGCTTCGGGGAAGGGTTAGGGTTAGGGTTCGGGCTAGGGTTAGGGGACGGGGACGGTTTAGGGTCCAGGTGAGGGTACGGCAACGCTTTAGGGGGAGCGTGCGTGTGAGGGCGCGGGTTAGTGTGAGCGTACGGGTTAGGATTAGGGGACGGGTGAGGGTCAGGCTTCGGGGAAGGGTTAGGGTTAGGTTTCGGGCTAGGGTTAGGGTTAGGGGACGGGGACGGTTTAGGGTCCAGGTGAGGGTACGGCAACGCTTTAGGGGGAGCGTGCGTGTGAGGGCGCGGGTTAGTGTTAGCGTACGGGTTAGGATTAGGGGACGGGTGAGGGTCAGGCTTCGGGGAAGGGTTAGGGTTAGGGTTCGGGCTAGGGTTAGGGTTAGGGGACGGGGACGGTTTAGGGTCCAGGTGAGGGTACGGCAACGCTTTAGGGGGAGCGTGCGTGTGAGGGCGCGGGTTAGTGTTAGCGTACGGGTTAGGATTAGGGGACGGGTGAGGGTCAGGCTTCGGGGAAGGGTTAGGGTTAGGGTTCGGGCTAGGGTTAGGGTTAGGGGACGGGGACGCTTTAGGGTCCAGGTGAGGGTACGGCAACGCTTTAGGGGGAGCGTGCGTGTGAGGGCGCGGGTTAGTGTTAGCGTACGGTTTAGGATTAGGGGACGGGTGAGGGTCAGGCTTCGGGGAAGGGTTAGGGTTAGGGTTCGGGCTAGGCTTAGGGTTAGGGGACGGGGACGGTTTAGGGTCCAGGTGAGGGTACGGCAACGCTTTAGGGGGAGCGTGCGTGTGAGGGCGCGGGTTAGTGTTAGCGTACGGGTTAGGATTAGGGGACGGGTGAGGGTCAGGCTTCGGGGAAGGGTTAGGGCTAGGGTTTGGGCAAGGGTTAGGGTTAGGGGACGGGGACGGTTTAGGGTCCAGGTGAGTGTACGGCAACGCTTTAGGGGGAGCGTGCGTGTGAGGGCGTGGGTTAGTGTTAGCGTACGGGTTAGGATTAGGGGACGGGTGAGGGTCAGGCTTCGGGGAAGGGTTAGGGTTAGGGTTCGGGCTAGGGTTAGGGTTAGGGGACGGGGACGGTTTAGGGTCAGGTGAGGGTACGGCAACGCTTTAGGGGGAGCGTGCGTGTGAGGGCGCGGGTTAGTGTTAGTGTACGGGTTAGGATAAGGGGACGGGTGTGGGTCAGGCTTCGGGGAAGTGTTAGGGTTAGGGTTCGGGCTAGCGTTAGGGTTAGGGGACGGGGACGGTTTAGGGTCCAGGTGAGGGTACGGCAACGCTTTAGGGGGAGTGTGCGTGTGAGGGCGCAGGTTAGTGTTAGCGTACGAGTTAGGATAAGGGGACGTGTGAGGGTCAGGCTTCGGGGAAGGGTTAGGGTTAGGGTTCGGGCTAGGGTTAGGGTTAGGGGATGGGGACGGTTTAGGGTCCAGGTGAGGGTATGGCAACGCTTTAGGGGGAGCGTGGGTGTGAGGGCGCGGGTTAGTGTTAGCGTACGGGTTAGGATTAGGGGACGGGTGAGGGTCAGGCTTCGGGGAAGGGTTAGGGTTAGGGTTCGGGCTAGGGTTAGGGTTAGGGGACGGGGACGGTTTAGGGTCCAGGTGAGGGTACGGCAACGCTTTAGGGGGAGCGTGCGTGTGAGGGCGTGGGTTAGTGTTAGCGTACGGGTTAGGATTAGGGGACGGGTGAGGGTCAGGCTTCGGGGAAGGATTAGGATTAGGTTTCGGGCTAACGTTAGGGTTAGGGGACGGGGACGGTTTAGGGTCCAGGTGAGGGTACGGCAACGCTTTAGGGGGAGCGTGCGTGTGAGGGCGTGGGTTAGTGTTAGCGTACGGGTTAGTATTAGGGGACGGGTGAGGGTCAGGCTTCAGGGAAGGGTTAGGGTTAGGGTTCGGGCTAGGGTTAGGGTTAGGGGACGGGGACGGTTTAGGGTCCATGTGAGGGTACGGCAACGCTTTAGGGGGAGCGTGCGTGTGAGGGCGCGGGTTAGTGTTAGCGTACGGGTTAGGATTAGGGGACGGGTGAGGGTCAGGCTTCGGGGAAGGGTTAGGGTTAGGGTTCGGGCTAGGGTTAGGGTTAGGGGACGGGGACGGTTTAGCGTCCAGGTGAGGGTACAGCAACGCTTTAGGGGGAGCGTGCGTGTGAGGGCTCGGGTTAGTGTTAGCGTACGGGTCAGGATTTGGGGACGGGTGAGGGTCAGGCTTCGGGGAAGGGTTAGGGTTAGGGTTCGGGCTAGGGTTAGGGTTAGGGGACGGGGACGGTTTAGGGTCCAGGTGAGTGTACGGCAACGCTTTAGGGGGAGCGTGCGTGTGAG
Source organism: Delphinus delphis (assembly GCF_949987515.2). Taxonomy (NCBI): domain Eukaryota; kingdom Metazoa; phylum Chordata; class Mammalia; order Artiodactyla; family Delphinidae; genus Delphinus; species Delphinus delphis. Next base: position 3,526,286 of record NW_027192657.1, on the reverse strand, counting down.
GGGGCGGGTTAGTGTTAGCGTACGGGTTAGGATTAGGGGACGGGTGAGGGTCAGGCTTCGGGGAAGGGTTAGGGTTAGGGTTCGGTCTAGGGTTAGGGTTAGGGGACGGGGACGGTTTAGGGTCCAGGTGAGGGTATGGCAATTCTTTAAGGGGAGCGTGCGTGTGAGGGCGTGGGTTAGTGTTAGCGTACGGGTTAGGATTAGGGGACGGGTGAGGGTCAGGCTTCGGGGAAGAGTTAGGGTTAGGGTTCGGGCTAGGGTTAGGGTTAGGGGACGGGGACGGTTTAGGGTCCAGGTGAGGGTACGGCAACGCTTTAGGGGGAGCGTGCGTGTGAGGGCGTGGGTTAGTGTTAGCGTACGGGTTAGGATTAGGGGACGGGTGAGGGTCAGGCTTCGGGGAAGGGTTAGGGTTAGGGTTCGGGCTAGGGTTAGGGTTAGGGGACGGGGACGGTTTAGGGTCCAGGTGAGGGTATGGCAACGCTTTAGGGGGAGCGTGCGTGTGAGGGCGCGGGTTAGTGTTAGCGTACGGGTTAGGATTAGGGGACGGGTGAGGGTCAGGCTTCGGGGAAGGGTTAGGGTTCGGGCTAGGGTTAGGGTTAGGGGACGGGGACGGTTTAGGGTCCAGGTGAGGGTACGGCAACGCTTTAGGGGGAGCGTGCGTGTGAGGGCGCGGGTTAGTGTTAGCGTACGGGTTAGGATTAGGGGACGGGTGAGGCTCAGGCTTCGGGGAAGGTTTAGGGTTAGGGTTCGGGCTAGGGTTAGGGTTAGGGGACGGGGACGGTTTAAGGTCCAGGTGAGGGTACGGCAACGCTTTAGGGGGAGCGTGCGTGTGAGGGCGCGGGTTAGTGTTAGCGTACGGGTTAGGATTAGGGGACGGGTGAGGGTCAGGCTTCGGGGAAGGGTTAGGGTTAGGGTTCGGGCTAGGGTTAGGGTTAGGGGACGGGGACGGTTTAGGGTCCAGGTGAGGGTACGGCAACGCTTTAGGGGGAACGTGCGTGTGAGGGCGCGGGTTAGTGTTAGCGTACGGGTTAGGATTAGGGGACGGGTGAGGGTCAGGCTTCGGGGAAGGGTTAGGGTTATGGTTCGGGCTAGGGTTAGGGTTAGGTGACGGGGACGGTTTAGGGTCCAGGTGAGGGTACGGCAACGCTTTAGGGGGAGCGTGCGTGTGAGGGCGCGTGTTAGTGTTAGCGTACGGGTTAGGATTAGGGGACGGGTGAGGGTCAGGCTTCGGGGAAGGGTTAGGGTTAGGGTTCGGGCTAGGGTTAGGGTTAGGGGACGGGGACGGTTTAGGGTCCAGGTGAGGGTACGGCAACGCTTTAGGGGGAGCGTGCGTGTGAGGGCGCGGGTTAGTGTTAGCGTACGGGTTAGGATTAGGGGACGGGTGAGGGTCAGGCTCCGGGGAAGGGTTAGGGTTACGGTTCGGGCTAGGGTTAGGGTTAGGGGACGGGGACGGTTCAGGGTCAGGTGAGGGTACGGCAACGCTTTAGGGGGAGCGTGCGTGTGAGGGCGCGGGTTAGTGTTAGCGTACGGGTTAGGATTAGGGGACGGGTGAGGGTCAGGCTTCGGGGAAGGGTTAGGGTTAGGGTTCGGGCTATGGTTAGGGTTAGGGGACGGGGAAGGTTTAGAGTCCAGGTGAGGGTACGGCAACGCTTTAGGGGGACCGTGCGTGTGAGGGCGCGGGTTAGTGTTAGCGTATGGGTTAGGATTACGGGACGGGTGAGCGTCAGGCTTCGGGGAAGGGTTAGGGTTAGGGTTCGGGCTAGGGTTAGGGTTAGGGGACGGGGACGGTTTAGGGTCCAGGTGAGGGTACGGCAACGCTTTAGGGGGAGCGTGCGTGTGAGGGCGCGGGTTAGTGTTAGCGTACGGGTTAGGATTAGGGGACGGGTGAGGGTCAGGCTTCGGGGAAGGGTTAGGGTTAGGGTTCGGGCTAGGGTTAGGGTTACGGGACAGGGATGGTTTAGGGTCCAGGTGAGGGTACGGCAACGCTTTAGGGGGAGCGTGCGTGTGAGCGCGCGGGTTAGTGTTAGTGTACGGGTTAGGAAAGGGGACGGGTGAGGGTCAGGCTTCGGGGAAGTGTTAGGGTTAGGGTTCGGTCTAGGGTTAGGGTTAGGGGACGGGGACGGTTTAGGGTCCAGGTGAGGGTACGGCAACGCTTTAGGGGGAGCGTGCGTGTGAGGGCGCGGGTTAGTGTCAGCGTACGGGTTAGGATTAGGGGACGTGTGAGGGTCAGGCTTCGGGGAAGGGTTAGGGTTAGGGTTCGGGCTAGGGTTAGGGTTAAGGGATGGGGACGGTTTAGGGTCCAGGTGAGGGTACGGCAACGCTTTAGGGGGAGCGTGCGTGTGAGGTCGCGGGTTAGTGTTAGCGTACGGTTAGGATTAGGGGACGGGTGAGGGTCAGGCTTCGGGGAAGGGTTAGGGTTAGGGTTCGGGCTAGGGTTAGGGTTAGGGGACGGGGACGGGTTAGGGTCCAGGTGAGGGTATGGCAACACATTAGGGGGAGCGTGCGTGTGAGAGCGTGGGTTAGTGTTAGCGTACGGGTTAAGATTAGGGGACGGGTGAGGGTTAGTCTTCGGGGAAGGGTTAGGGTTAGGGTTCGGGCTAGGGTTAGGGTTAGGGGACGGGGACGGTTTAGGGTCCAGGTGAGTGTACGGCAACGCTTTAGGGGGAGCGTGCGTGTGAGGGCGCGGGTTAGTGTTAGCGTACGGGTTAGGATTAGGGGACGGGTGAGGGTCAGGCTTCGGGGAAGGGTTAGGGTTAGGGTTCGGGCTAGGGTTAGGGTTAGGGGACGGGGACGGTTTAGGGTTCAGGTGAGGGTACGGCAACGCTTTAGTGGGAGCGTGCGTGTGAGGGCGCGGGTTAGTGTTAGCGTACGGGTTAGGATTAGGGGACGGGTGAGGGTCAGGCTTCGGGGAAGGGTTAGGGTTAGGGTTCGGGCTAGGGTTAGGGTTAGGGGACGGGGACGGTTTAGGGTCCAGGTGAGGGTACGGCAACGCTTTAGTGGGAGCGTGCGTGTGAGGGCGCGGGTTAGTGTTAGCGTACGGGTTAGGATTAGGGGACGGGTGAGGGTCAGGCTTCGGGGAAGTGTTAGGGTTAGGGTTCGGGCTAGGGTTAGGGTTAGGGGACGGGGACGGTTTAGGGTCCAGGTGAGGGTACGGCAACGCTTTAGGGGGAGCGTGCGTGTGAGGGCGCGGGTTAGTGTTAGCGTACAGGTTAGGATTAGGGGACGGGTGAGGGTCAGGCTTCGGGGAAGGGTTAGGGTTAGGGTTCGGGCTAGGGTTAGGGTTAGGGGACGGGGACGGTTTAGAGTCCAGGTGAGGGTACGGCAACGCTTTAGGGGGACCGTGCGTGTGAGGGCGCGGGTTAGTGTTAGCGTACGGGTTAGGATTAGGGGACGGGTGAGGGTCAGGCTTCGGGGAAGGGTTAGGGTTAGGGTTCGGGCTAGGGTTAGGGTTAGGGGACGGGGACGATTTAGGGTCCAGGTGAGGGTACGGCAACGCTTTAGGGGGAGCGTGCGTGTGAGGGCGCGGGTTAGTGTTAGCGTACGGGTTAGGATTAGGGGACGGGTGAGGGTCAGGCTTCGGGGAAGGGTTAGGGTTAGGGTTCGGGCTAGGGTTAGGGTTAGGGGACGGGGACGGTTTAGGGTCCAGGTGAGGGTACGGCAACGCTTTAGGGGGAGCGTGCGTGTGAGGGCGCGGGTTAGTGTTAGCGTACGGGTTAGGATTAGGGGACGGGTGAGGGTCAGGCTCCGGGGAAGGGTTAGGGTTACGGTTCGGGCTAGGGTTAGGGTTAGGGGACGGGGACGGTTCAGGGTCAGGTGAGGGTACGGCAACGCTTTAGGGGGAGCGTGCGTGTGAGGGCGCGGGTTAGTGTTAGCGTACGGGTTAGGATTAGGGGACGGGTGAGGGTCAGGCTTCGGGGAAGGGTTAGGGTTAGGGTTCGGGCTAGGGTTAGGGTTAGGGGACGGGGAAGGTTTAGAGTCCAGGTGAGGGTACGGCAACGTTTTAGGGGGACCGTGCGTGTGAGGGCGCGGGTTAGTGTTAGCGTACGGGTTAGGATTACGGGACGGGTGAGCGTCAGGCTTCGGGGAAGGGTTAGGGTTAGGGTTCGGGCTAGGGTTAGGGTTAGGGGACGGGGACGGTTTAGGGTCCAGGTGAGGGTACGGCAACGCTTTAGGGGGAGCGTGCGTGTGAGGGCGCGGGTTAGTGTTAGCGTACGGGTTAGGATTAGGGGACGGGTGAGGGTCAGGCTTCGGGGAAGGGTTAGGGTTAGGGTTCGGGCTAGGGTTAGGGTTACGGGACAGGGATGGTTTAGGGTCCAGGTGAGGGTACGGCAACGCTTTAGGGGGAGCGTGCGTGTGAGGGCGCGGGTTAGTGTTAGTGTACGGGTTAGGAAAGGGGACGGGTGAGGGTCAGGCTTCGGGGAAGTGTTAGGGTTAGGGTTCGGTCTAGGGTTAGGGTTAGGGGACGGGGACGGTTTAGGGTCCAGGTGAGGGTACGGCAACGCTTTAGGGGGAGCGTGTGTGTGAGGGCGCGGGTTAGTGTCAGCGTACGGGTTAGGATTAGGGGACGTGTGAGGGTCAGGCTTCGGGGAAGGGTTAGGGTTAGGGTTCGGGCTAGGGTTAGGGTTAGGGGATGGGGACGGTTTAGGGTCCAGGTGAGGGTACGGCAACGCTTTAGGGGGAGCGTGCGTGTGAGGTCGCGGGTTAGTGTCAGCGTACGGTTAGGATTAGGGGACGGGTGAGGGTCAGGCTTCGGGGAAGGGTTAGGGTTAGGGTTCGGGCTAGGGTTAGGGTTAGGGGACGGGGACGGGTTAGGGTCCAGGTGAGGGTATGGCAACACATTAGGGGGAGCGTGCGTGTGAGAGCGTGGGTTAGTGTTAGCGTACGGGTTAAGATTAGGGGACGGGTGAGGGTCAGTCTTCGGGGAAGGGTTAGGGTTAGGGTTCGGGCTAGGGTTAGGGTTAGGGGACGGGGACGGTTTAGGGTCCAGGTGAGGGTACGGCAACGCTTTAGGGGGAGCGTGCGTGTGAGGGCGCGGGTTAGTGTTAGCGTACGGGTTAGGATTAGGGGACGGGTGAGGGTCAGGCTTCGGGGAAGGGTTAGGGTTAGGGTTCGGGCTAGGGTTAGGGTTAGGGAACGGGGACGGTTTAGGGTCCAGGTGAGGGTACGGCAACGCTTTAGTGGGAGCGTGCGTGTGAGGGCGCGGGTTAGTGTTAGCGTACGGGTTAGGATTAGGGGACGGGTGAGGGTCAGGCTTCGGGGAAGGGTTAGGGTTAGGGTTCGGGCTAGGGTTAGGGTTAGGGGACGGGGACGGTTTAGGGTCCAGGTGAGGGTACGGCAACGCTTTAGTGGGAGCGTGCGTGTGAGGGCGCGGGTTAGTGTTAGCGTACGGGTTAGGATTAGGGGACGGGTGAAGGTCAGGCTTCGGGGAAGGGTTAGGGTTAGGGTTCGGGCTAGGGTTAGGGTTAGGGGACGGGGACGGTTTAGGGTCCAGGTGAGGGTATGGCAACGCTTTAGGGGGAGCGTGCGTGTGAGGGCGCGGGTTAGTGTTAGCGTACAGGTTAGGATTAGGGGACGGGTGAGGGTCAGGCTTCGGGGAAGGGTTAGGGTTAGGGTTCGGGCTAGGGTTAGGGTTAGGGGACGGGGACGGTTTAGGGTCCAGGTGAGGGTACGGCAACGCTTTAGGGGGAGCGTGCGTGTGAGGGCGTGGGTTAGTGTTAGCGTACGGGTTAGGATTAGGGGACGGGTGAGGGTCAGGCTTCGGGGAAGGGTTAGGGTTAGGTTTCGGGCTAGCGTTAGGGTTAGGGGACGGGGACGGTTTAGGGTCCAGGTGAGGGTACGGCAACGCTTTAGGGGGAGCGTGCGTGTGAGGGCGTGGGTTAGTGTTAGCGTACGGGTTAGGATTAGGGGACGGGTGAGGGTCAGGCTTCGGGGAAGGATTAGGATTAGGTTTCGGGCTAACGTTAGGGTTAGGGGACGGGGACGGTTTAGGGTCCAGGTGAGGGTACGGCAACGCTTTAGGGGGAGCGTGCGTGTGAGGGCGTGGGTTAGTGTTAGCGTACGGGTTAGTATTAGGGGACGGGTGAGGGTCAGGCTTCAGGGAAGGGTTAGGGTTAGGGTTCGGGCTAGGGTTAGGGTTAGGGGACGGGGACGGTTTAGGGTCCATGTGAGGGTACGGCAACGCTTTAGGGGGAGCGTGCGTGTGAGGGCGCGGGTTAGTGTTAGCGTACGGGTTAGGATTAGGGGACGGGTGAGGGTCAGGCTTCGGGGAAGGGTTAGGGTTAGGGTTCGGGCTAGGGTTAGGGTTAGGGGACGGGGACGGTTTAGCGTCCAGGTGAGGGTACAGCAACGCTTTAGGGGGAGCGTGCGTGTGAGGGCTCGGGTTAGTGTTAGCGTACGGGTCAGGATTTGGGGACGGGTGAGGGTCAGGCTTCGGGGAAGGGTTAGGGTTAGGGTTCGGGCTAGGGTTAGGGTTAGGGGACGGGGACGGTTTAGGGTCCAGGTGAGTGTACGGCAACGCTTTAGGGGGAGCGTGCGTGTGAGGGGGCGGGTTAGTGTTAGCGTACGGGTTAGGATTAGGGGACGGGTGAGGGTCAGGCTTCGGGGAAGGGTTAGGGTTAGGGTTCGGTCTAGGGTTAGGGTTAGGGGACGGGGACGGTTTAGGGTCCAGGTGAGGGTATGGCAATTCTTTAAGGGGAGCGTGCGTGTGAGGGCGTGGGTTAGTGTTAGCGTACGGGTTAGGATTAGGGGACGGGTGAGGGTCAGGCTTCGGGGAAGAGTTAGGGTTAGGGTTCGGGCTAGGGTTAGGGTTAGGGGACGGGGACGGTTTAGGGTCCAGGTGAGGGTACGGCAACGCTTTAGGGGGAGCGTGCGTGTGAGGGCGTGGGTTAGTGTTAGCGTACGGGTTAGGATTAGGGGACGGGTGAGGGTCAGGCTTCGGGGAAGGGTTAGGGTTAGGGTTCGGGCTAGGGTTAGGGTTAGGGGACGGGGACGGTTTAGGGTCCAGGTGAGGGTATGGCAACGCTTTAGGGGGAGCGTGCGTGTGAGGGCGCGGGTTAGTGTTAGCGTACGGGTTAGGATTAGGGGACGGGTGAGGGTCAGGCTTCGGGGAAGGGTTAGGGTTCGGGCTAGGGTTAGGGTTAGGGGACGGGGACGGTTTAGGGTCCAGGTGAGGGTACGGCAACGCTTTAGGGGGAGCGTGCGTGTGAGGGCGCGGGTTAGTGTTAGCGTACGGGTTAGGATTAGGGGACGGGTGAGGCTCAGGCTTCGGGGAAGGTTTAGGGTTAGGGTTCGGGCTAGGGTTAGGGTTAGGGGACGGGGACGGTTTAAGGTCCAGGTGAGGGTACGGCAACGCTTTAGGGGGAGCGTGCGTGTGAGGGCGCGGGTTAGTGTTAGCGTACGGGTTAGGATTAGGGGACGGGTGAGGGTCAGGCTTCGGGGAAGGGTTAGGGTTAGGGTTCGGGCTAGGGTTAGGGTTAGGGGACGGGGACGGTTTAGGGTCCAGGTGAGGGTACGGCAACGCTTTAGGGGGAACGTGCGTGTGAGGGCGCGGGTTAGTGTTAGCGTACGGGTTAGGATTAGGGGACGGGTGAGGGTCAGGCTTCGGGGAAGGGTTAGGGTTATGGTTCGGGCTAGGGTTAGGGTTAGGTGACGGGGACGGTTTAGGGTCCAGGTGAGGGTACGGCAACGCTTTAGGGGGAGCGTGCGTGTGAGGGCGCGTGTTAGTGTTAGCGTACGGGTTAGGATTAGGGGACGGGTGAGGGTCAGGCTTCGGGGAAGGGTTAGGGTTAGGGTTCGGGCTAGGGTTAGGGTTAGGGGACGGGGACGGTTTAGGGTCCAGGTGAGGGTACGGCAACGCTTTAGGGGGAGCGTGCGTGTGAGGGCGCGGGTTAGTGTTAGCGTACGGGTTAGGATTAGGGGACGGGTGAGGGTCAGGCTCCGGGGAAGGGTTAGGGTTACGGTTCGGGCTAGGGTTAGGGTTAGGGGACGGGGACGGTTCAGGGTCAGGTGAGGGTACGGCAACGCTTTAGGGGGAGCGTGCGTGTGAGGGCGCGGGTTAGTGTTAGCGTACGGGTTAGGATTAGGGGACGGGTGAGGGTCAGGCTTCGGGGAAGGGTTAGGGTTAGGGTTCGGTCTAGGGTTAGGGTTAGGGGACGGGGAAGGTTTAGAGTCCAGGTGAGGGTACGGCAACGCTTTAGGGGGACCGTGCGTGTGAGGGCGCGGGTTAGTGTTAGCGTATGGGTTAGGATTACGGGACGGGTGAGCGTCAGGCTTCGGGGAAGGGTTAGGGTTAGGGTTCGGGCTAGGGTTAGGGTTAGGGGACGGGGACGGTTTAGGGTCCAGGTGAGGGTACGGCAACGCTTTAGGGGGAGCGTGCGTGTGAGGGCGCGGGTTAGTGTTAGCGTACGGGTTAGGATTAGGGGACGGGTGAGGGTCAGGCTTCGGGGAAGGGTTAGGGTTAGGGTTCGGGCTAGGGTTAGGGTTACGGGACAGGGATGGTTTAGGGTCCAGGTGAGGGTACGGCAACGCTTTAGGGGGAGCGTGCGTGTGAGCGCGCGGGTTAGTGTTAGTGTACGGGTTAGGAAAGGGGACGGGTGAGGGTCAGGCTTCGGGGAAGTGTTAGGGTTAGGGTTCGGTCTAGGGTTAGGGTTAGGGGACGGGGACGGTTTAGGGTCCAGGTGAGGGTACGGCAACGCTTTAGGGGGAGCGTGCGTGTGAGGGCGCGGGTTAGTGTCAGCGTACGGGTTAGGATTAGGGGACGTGTGAGGGTCAGGCTTCGGGGAAGGGTTAGGGTTAGGGTTCGGGCTAGGGTTAGGGTTAAGGGATGGGGACGGTTTAGGGTCCAGGTGAGGGTACGGCAACGCTTTAGGGGGAGCGTGCGTGTGAGGTCGCGGGTTAGTGTTAGCGTACGGTTAGGATTAGGGGACGGGTGAGGGTCAGGCTTCGGGGAAGGGTTAGGGTTAGGGTTCGGGCTAGGGTTAGGGTTAGGGGACGGGGACGGGTTAGGGTCCAGGTGAGGGTATGGCAACACATTAGGGGGAGCGTGCGTGTGAGAGCGTGGGTTAGTGTTAGCGTACGGGTTAAGATTAGGGGACGGGTGAGGGTTAGTCTTCGGGGAAGGGTTAGGGTTAGGGTTCGGGCTAGGGTTAGGGTTAGGGGACGGGGACGGTTTAGGGTCCAGGTGAGTGTACGGCAACGCTTTAGGGGGAGCGTGCGTGTGAGGGCGCGGGTTAGTGTTAGCGTACGGGTTAGGATTAGGGGACGGGTGAGGGTCAGGCTTCGGGGAAGGGTTAGGGTTAGGGTTCGGGCTAGGGTTAGGGTTAGGGGACGGGGACGGTTTAGGGTTCAGGTGAGGGTACGGCAACGCTTTAGTGGGAGCGTGCGTGTGAGGGCGCGGGTTAGTGTTAGCGTACGGGTTAGGATTAGGGGACGGGTGAGGGTCAGGCTTCGGGGAAGGGTTAGGGTTAGGGTTCGGGCTAGGGTTAGGGTTAGGGGACGGGGACGGTTTAGGGTCCAGGTGAGGGTACGGCAACGCTTTAGTGGGAGCGTGCGTGTGAGGGCGCGGGTTAGTGTTAGCGTACGGGTTAGGATTAGGGGACGGGTGAGGGTCAGGCTTCGGGGAAGTGTTAGGGTTAGGGTTCGGGCTAGGGTTAGGGTTAGGGGACGGGGACGGTTTAGGGTCCAGGTGAGGGTACGGCAACGCTTTAGGGGGAGCGTGCGTGTGAGGGCGCGGGTTAGTGTTAGCGTACAGGTTAGGATTAGGGGACGGGTGAGGGTCAGGCTTCGGGGAAGGGTTAGGGTTAGGGTTCGGGCTAGGGTTAGGGTTAGGGGACGGGGACGGTTTAGAGTCCAGGTGAGGGTACGGCAACGCTTTAGGGGGACCGTGCGTGTGAGGGCGCGGGTTAGTGTTAGCGTACGGGTTAGGATTAGGGGACGGGTGAGGGTCAGGCTTCGGGGAAGGGTTAGGGTTAGGGTTCGGGCTAGGGTTAGGGTTAGGGGACGGGGACGATTTAGGGTCCAGGTGAGGGTACGGCAACGCTTTAGGGGGAGCGTGCGTGTGAGGGCGCGGGTTAGTGTTAGCGTACGGGTTAGGATTAGGGGACGGGTGAGGGTCAGGCTTCGGGGAAGGGTTAGGGTTAGGGTTCGGGCTAGGGTTAGGGTTAGGGGACGGGGACGGTTTAGGGTCCAGGTGAGGGTACGGCAACGCTTTAGGGGGAGCGTGCGTGTGAGGGCGTGGGTTAGTGTTAGCGTACGGGTTAGGATTAGGGGACGGGTGAGGGTCAGGCTTCGGGGAAGGGTTAGGGTTAGGGTTCGGGCTAGGGTTAGGGTTAGGGGACAGGGGACGGTTTAGGGTCCAGGTGAGGGTACGGCAACGCTTTAGGGGGAGCGTGCGTGTGAGGGCGCGGGTTAGTGTTAGCGTACGGTTTAGGATTAGGGGACGGGTGAGGGTCAGGCTTCGGGGAAGGGTTAGGGTTAGGGTTCGGGCTAGGCTTAGGGTTAGGGGACGGGGACGGTTTAGGGTCCAGGTGAGGGTACGGCAACGCTTTAGGGGGAGCGTGCGTGTGAGGGCGCGGGTTAATGTTAGCGTACGGGTTAGGATTAGGGGACGGGTGAGGGTCAGGCTTCGGGGAAGGGTTAGGGTTAGGGTTTGGGCAAGGGTTAGGGTTAGGGGACGGGGACGGTTTAGGGTCCAGGTGAGTGTACGGCAACGCTTTAGGGGGAGCGTGCGTGTGAGGGCGTGGGTTAGTGTTAGCGTACGGGTTAGGATTAGGGGACGGGTGAGGGTCAGGCTTCGGGGAAGGGTTAGGGTTAGGGTTCGGGCTAGGGTTAGGGTTAGGGTACGGGGACGGTTTAGGGTCAGGTGAGGGTACGGCAACGCTTTAGGGGGAGCGTGCGTGTGAGGGCGCGGGTTAGTGTTAGTGTACAGGTTAGGATAAGGGGACGGGTGAGGGTCAGGCTTCGGGGAAGTGTTAGGGTTAGGGTTCGGGCTAGGGTTAGGGTTAGGGGACGGGGACGGTTTAGGGTCCAGGTGAGGGTACGGCAACGCTTTAGGGGGAGCGTGCGTGTGAGGGTGCAGGTTAGTGTTAGCGTACGAGTTAGGATAAGGGGACGTGTGAGGGTCAGGCTTCGGGGAAGGGTTAGGGTTAGGGTTCGGGCTAGGGTTAGGGTTAGGGGATGGGGACGGTTTAGGGTCCAGGTGAGGGTATGGCAACGCTTTAGGGGGAGCGTGGGTGTGAGGGCGCGGGTTAGTGTTAGCGTACGGGTTAGGATTAGGGGACGGGTGAGGGTCAGGCTTCGGGGAAGGGTTAGGGTTAGGGTTCGGGCTAGGGTTAGGGTTAGGGGACGGGGAGGGTTTAGGGTCCAGGTGAGGGTACGGCAACGCTTTAGGGGGAGCGTGCGTGTGAGGGCGTGGGTTAGTGTTAGCGTACGGGTTAGGATTAGGGGACGGGTGAGGGTCAGGCTTCGGGGAAGGGTTAGGGTTAGGTTTCGGGCTAGCGTTAGGGTTAGGGGACGGGGACGGTTTAGGGTCCAGGTGAGGGTACGGCAACGCTTTAGGGGGAGCGTGCGTGTGAGGGCGTGGGTTAGTGTTAGCGTACGGGTTAGTATTAGGGGACGGGTGAGGGTCAGGCTTCAGGGAAGGGTTAGGGTTAGGGTTCGGGCTAGGGTTAGGGTTAGGGGACGGGGACGGTTTAGGGTCCATGTGAGGGTACGGCAACGCTTTAGGGGGAGCGTGCGTGTGAGGGCGCGGGTTAGTGTTAGCGTACGGGTTAGGATTAGGGGACGGTTGAGGGTCAGGCTTCGGGGAAGGGTTAGGGTTAGGGTTCGGGCTAGGGTTAGGGTTAGGGGACGGGGACGGTTTAGCGTCCAGGTGAGGGTACAGCAACGCTTTAGGGGGAGCGTGCGTGTGAGGGCTCGGGTTAGTGTTAGCGTACGGGTTAGGATTTGGGGACGGGTGAGGGTCAGGCTTCGGGGAAGTGTTAGGGTTAGGGTTCGGGCTAGGGTTAGGGTTAGGGGACGGGGACGGTTTAGGGTCCAGGTGAGGGTACGGCAACGCTTTAGGGGGAGCGTGCGTGTGAGGGCGTGGGTTAGTGTTAGCGTACGGGTTAGGATTAGGGGACGGGTGAGGGTCAGGCTTCGGGGAAGGGTTAGGGTTAGGGTTCGGGCTAGGGTTAGGGTTAGGGGACGGGGACGGTTTAGGGTCCAGGTGAGGGTATGGCAACGCTTTAGGGGGAGCGTGCGTGTGAGGGCGCGGGTTAGTGTTAGCGTACGGGTTAGGATTAGGGGACGGGTGAGGGTCAGGCTTCGGGGAAGGGTTAGGGTTCGGGCTAGGGTTAGGGTTAGGGGACGGGGACGGTTTAGGGTCCAGGTGAGGGTACGGCAATGCTTTAGGGGGAGCGTGCGTGTGAGGGCGCGGGTTAGTGTTAGCGTACGGGTTAGGATTAGGGGACGGGTGAGGCTCAGGCTTCGGGGAAGGTTTAGGGTTAGGGTTCGGGCTAGGGTTAGGGTTAGGGGACGGGGACGGTTTAAGGTCCAGGTGAGGGTTCGGCAACGCTTTAGGGGGAGCGTGCGTGTGAGGGCGCGGGTTAGTGTTAGCGTACGGGTTAGGATTAGGGGACGGGTGAGGGTCAGGCTTCGGGGAAGGGTTAGGGTTAGGGTTCGGGCTAGGGTTAGGGTTAGGGGACGGGGACGGTTTAGGGTCCAGGTGAGGGTACGGCAACGCTTTAGGGGGAGCGTGCGTGTGAGGGCGCGGGTTAGTGTTAGCGTACGGGTTAGGATTAGGGGACGGGTGAGGGTCAGGCTCCGGGGAAGGGTTAGGGTTACGGTTCGGGCTAGGGTTAGGGTTAGGGGACGGGGACGGTTCAGGGTCAGGTGAGGGTACGGCAACGCTTTAGGGGGAGCGTGCGTGTGAGGGCGCGGGTTAGTGTTAGCGTACGGGTTAGGATTAGGGGACGGGTGAGGGTCAGGCTTCGGGGAAGGGTTAGGGTTAGGGTTCGGGCTAGGGTTAGGGTTAGGGGACGGGGACGGTTTAGGGTCCAGGTGAGGGTACGGCAACGCTTTAGGGGGAGCGTGCGTGTGAGGGCGCGGGTTAGTGTTAGCGTACGGGTTAGGATTAGGGGACGGGTGAGGGTCAGGCTCCGGGGAAGGGTTAGGGTTACGGTTCGGGCTAGGGTTAGGGTTAGGGGACGGGGATGGTTCAGAGTCAGGTGAGGGTACGGCAACGCTTTAGGGGGAGCGTGCGTGTGAGGGCGCGGGTTAGTGTTAGCGTACGGGTTAGGATTAGGGGACGGGTGAGGGTCAGGCTTCGGGGAAGGGTTAGGGTTAGGGTTCGGGCTAGTGTTAGGGTTAGGGGACGGGGACGGTTTAGGGTCCAGGTGAGGGTACGGCAACGCTTTAGGGGGAGCGTGCGTGTGAGGGCGCGGGTTAGTGTTAGCGTACGGGTTAGGATTAGGGGACGGGTGAGGGTCAGGCTCCGGGGAAGGGTTAGGGTTACGGTTCGGGCTAGGGTTAGGGTTAGGGGACGGGGACGGTTCAGGGTCAGGTGAGGGTACGGCAACGCTTTAGGGGGAGCGTGCGTGTGAGGGCGCGGGTTAGTGTTAGCGTACGGGTTAGGATTAGGGGACGGGTGAGGGTCAGGCTTCGGGGAAGGGTTAGGGTTAGGGTTCGGGCTAGGGTTAGGGTTAGGGGACGGGGAAGGTTTAGAGTCCAGATGAGGGTACGGCAACGTTTTAGGGGGACCGTGCGTGTGAGGGCGCGGGTTAGTGTTAGCGTACGGGTTAGGATTACGGGACGGGTGAGCGTCAGGCTTCGGGGAAGGGTTAGGGTTAGGGTTCGGGCTAGGGTTAGGGTTAGGGGACGGGGACGGTTTAGGGTCCAGGTGAGGGTACGGCAACGCTTTAGGGGGAGCGTGCGTGTGAGGGCGCGGGTTAGTGTTAGCGTACGGGTTAGGATTAGGGGACGGGTGAGGGTCAGGCTTCGGGGAAGGGTTAGGGTTAGGGTTCGGGCTAGGGTTAGGGTTACGGGACAGGGATGGTTTAGGGTCCAGGTGAGGGTACGGCAACGCTTTAGGGGGAGCGTGCGTGTGAGGGCGCGGGTTAGTGTTAGTGTACGGGTTAGGAAAGGGGACGGGTGAGGGTCAGGCTTCGGGGAAGTGTTAGGGTTAGGGTTCGGTCTAGGGTTAGGGTTAGGGGACGGGGACGGTTTAGGGTCCAGGTGAGGGTACGGCAACGCTTTAGGGGGAGCGTGTGTGTGAGGGCGCGGGTTAGTGTCAGCGTACGGGTTAGGATTAGGGGACGTGTGAGGGTCAGGCTTCGGGGAAGGGTTAGGGTTAGGGTTCGGGCTAGGGTTAGGGTTAGGGGATGGGGACGGTTTAGGGTCCAGGTGAGGGTACGGCAACGCTTTAGGGGGAGCGTGCGTGTGAGGTCGCGGGTTAGTGTCAGCGTACGGTTAGGATTAGGGGACGGGTGAGGGTCAGGCTTCGGGGAAGGGTTAGGGTTAGGGTTCGGGCTAGGGTTAGGGTTAGGGGACGGGGACGGGTTAGGGTCCAGGTGAGGGTATGGCAACACATTAGGGGGAGCGTGCGTGTGAGAGCGTGGGTTAGTGTTAGCGTACGGGTTAAGATTAGGGGACGGGTGAGGGTCAGTCTTCGGGGAAGGGTTAGGGTTAGGGTTCGGGCTAGGGTTAGGGTTAGGGGACGGGGACGGTTTAGGGTCCAGGTGAGGGTACGGCAACGCTTTAGGGGGAGCGTGCGTGTGAGGGCGCGGGTTAGTGTTAGCGTACGGGTTAGGATTAGGGGACGGGTGAGGGTCAGGCTTCGGGGAAGGGTTAGGGTTAGGGTTCGGGCTAGGGTTAGGGTTAGGGAACGGGGACGGTTTAGGGTCCAGGTGAGGGTACGGCAACGCTTTAGTGGGAGCGTGCGTGTGAGGGCGCGGGTTAGTGTTAGCGTACGGGTTAGGATTAGGGGACGGGTGAGGGTCAGGCTTCGGGGAAGGGTTAGGGTTAGGGTTCGGGCTAGGGTTAGGGTTAGGGGACGGGGACGGTTTAGGGTCCAGGTGAGGGTACGGCAACGCTTTAGTGGGAGCGTGCGTGTGAGGGCGCGGGTTAGTGTTAGCGTACGGGTTAGGATTAGGGGACGGGTGAAGGTCAGGCTTCGGGGAAGGGTTAGGGTTAGGGTTCGGGCTAGGGTTAGGGTTAGGGGACGGGGACGGTTTAGGGTCCAGGTGAGGGTATGGCAACGCTTTAGGGGGAGCGTGCGTGTGAGGGCGCGGGTTAGTGTTAGCGTACAGGTTAGGATTAGGGGACGGGTGAGGGTCAGGCTTCGGGGAAGGGTTAGGGTTAGGGTTCGGGCTAGGGTTAGGGTTAGGGGACGGGGACGGTTTAGGGTCCAGGTGAGGGTACGGCAACGCTTTAGGGGGAGCGTGCGTGTGAGGGCGTGGGTTAGTGTTAGCGTACGGGTTAGGATTAGGGGACGGGTGAGGGTCAGGCTTCGGGGAAGGGTTAGGGTTAGGTTTCGGGCTAGCGTTAGGGTTAGGGGACGGGGACGGTTTAGGGTCCAGGTGAGGGTACGGCAACGCTTTAGGGGGAGCGTGCGTGTGAGGGCGTGGGTTAGTGTTAGCGTACGGGTTAGTATTAGGGGACGGGTGAGGGTCAGGCTTCAGGGAAGGGTTAGGGTTAGGGTTCGGGCTAGGGTTAGGGTTAGGGGACGGGGACGGTTTAGGGTCCAGGTGAGGGTACGGCAACGCTTTAGGGGGAGCGTGCGTGTGAGGGCGCGGGTTAGTGTTAGCGTACGGGTTAGGATTAGGGGACGGGTGAGGGTCAGGCTTCGGGGAAGGGTTAGGGTTAGGGTTCGGGCTAGGGTTAGGGTTAGGGGACGGGGACGGTTTAGCGTCCAGGTGAGGGTACAGCAACGCTTTAGGGGGAGCGTGCGTGTGAGGGCTCGGGTTAGTGTTAGCGTACGGGTTAGGATTTGGGGACGGGTGAGGGTCAGGCTTCGGGGAAGGGTTAGGGTTAGGGTTCGGGCTAGGGTTAGGGTTAGGGGACGGGGACGGTTTAGGGTCCAGGTGAGTGTACGGCAACGCTTTAGGGGGAGCGTGCGTGTGAGGGGGCGGGTTAGTGTTAGCGTACGGGTTAGGATTAGGGGACGTGTGAGGGTCAGGCTTCGGGGAAGGGTTAGGGTTAGGGTTCGGTCTAGGGTTAGGGTTAGGGGACGGGGACGGTTTAGGGTCCAGGTGAGGGTATGGCAATTCTTTAGGGGGAGCGTGCGTGTGAGGGCGTGGGTTAGTGTTAGCGTACGGGTTAGGATTAGGGGACGGGTGAGGGTCAGGCTTCGGGGAAGAGTTAGGGTTAGGGTTCGGGCTAGGGTTAGGGTTAGGGGACGGGGACGGTTTAGGGTCCAGGTGAGGGTACGGCAACGCTTTAGGGGGAGCGTGCGTGTGAGGGCGTGGGTTAGTGTTAGCGTACGGGTTAGGATTAGGGGACGGGTGAGGGTCAGGCTTCGGGGAAGGGTTAGGGTTAGGGTTCGGGCTAGGGTTAGGGTTAGGGGACGGGGACGGTTTAGGGTCCAGGTGAGGGTATGGCAACGCTTTAGGGGGAGCGTGCGTGTGAGGGCGCGGGTTAGTGTTAGCGTACGGGTTAGGATTAGGGGACGGGTGAGGGTCAGGCTTCGGGGAAGGGTTAGGGTTCGGGCTAGGGTTAGGGTTAGGGGAAGGGGACGGTTTAGGGTCCAGGTGAGGGTACGGCAACGCTTTAGGGGGAGCGTGCGTGTGAGGGCGCGGGTTAGTGTTAGCGTACGGGTTAGGATTAGGGGACGGGTGAGGGTCAGGCTTCGGGGAAGGGTTAGGGTTAGGGTTCGGGCTAGGGTTAGGGTTAGGGGACGGGGACGGTTTAAGGTCCAGGTGAGGGTACGGCAACGCTTTAGGGGGAGCGTGCGTGTGAGGGCGTGGGTTAGTGTTAGCGTACGGGTTAGGATTAGGGGACGGGTGAGGGTCAGGCTTCGGGGAAGGGTTAGGGTTAGGGTTCGGGCTAGGGTTAGGGTTAGGAGACGGGGACGGTTTAGGGTCCAGGTGAGGGTACGGCAACGCTTTAGGGGGAGCGTGCGTGTGAGGGCGCGGGTTAGTGTTAGCGTACGGGTTAGGATTAGGGGACGGGTGAGGGTCAGGCTTCGGGGAAGGGTTAGGGTTAGGGTTCGGGCTAGGGTTAGGGTTAGGGGACGGGGACGGTTTAGGGTCCAGGTGAGGGTACGGCAACGCTTTAGGGGGAGCGTGCGTGTGAGGGCGCGGGTTAGTGTTAGCGTACGGGTTAGGATTAGGGGACGGGTGAGGGTCAGGCTTCGGGGAAGGGTTAGGGTTAGGGTTCGGGCTAGGGTTAGGGTTACGGGACAGGGATGGTTTAGGGTCCAGGTGAGGGTACGGCAACGCTTTAGGGGGAGCGTGCGTGTGAGGGCGCGGGTTAGTGTTAGTGTACGGGTTAGGAAAGGGGACGGGTGAGGGTCAGGCTTCGGGGAAGTGTTAGGGTTAGGGTTCGGTCTAGGGTTAGGGTTAGGGGACGGGGACGGTTTAGGGTCCAGGTGAGGGTACGGCAACGCTTTAGGGGGAGCGTGCGTGTGAGGGCGCGGGTTAGTGTCAGCGTACGGGTTAGGATTAGGGGACGTGTGAGGGTCAGGCTTCGGGGAAGGGTTAGGGTTAGGGTTCGGGCTAGGGTTAGGGTTAGGGGATGGGGACGGTTTAGGGTCCAGGTGAGGGTACGGCAACTCTTTAGGGGGAGCGTGCGTGTGAGGTCGCGGGTTAGTGTTAGCGTACGGTTAGGATTAGGGGACGGGTGAGGGTCAGGCTTCGGGGAAGTTTTAGGGTTAGGGTTCGGGCTAGGGTTAGGGTTAGGGGACGGGGACGGGTTAGGGTCCAGGTGAGGGTATGGCAACACATTAGGGGGAGCGTGCGTGTGAGAGCGTGGGTTAGTGTTAGCGTACGGGTTAAGATTAGGGGACGGGTGAGGGTCAGTCTTCGGGGAAGGGTTAGGGTTAGGGTTCGGGCTAGGGTTAGGGTTAGGGGACGGGGACGGTTTAGGGTCCAGGTGAGGGTACGGCAACGCTTTAGGGGGAGCGTGCGTGTGAGGGCGCGGGTTAGTGTTAGCGTACGGTTTAGGATTAGGGGACGGGTGAGGGTCAGGCTTCGGGGAAGGGTTAGGGTTAGGGTTCGGGCTAGGGTTAGGGTTAGGGGACGGGGACGGTTTAGGGTCCAGGTGAGGGTACGGCAACGCTTTAGTGGGAGCGTGCGTGTGAGGGCGCGGGTTAGTGTTAGCGTACGGGTTAGGATTAGGGGACGGGTGAGGGTCAGGCTTCGGGGAAGGGTTAGGGTTAGGGTTCGGGCTAGGGTTAGGGTTAGGGGACGGGGATGGTTTAGGGTCCAGGTGAGGGTACGGCAACGCTTTAGTGGGAGCGTGCGTGTGAGGGCGCGGGTTAGTGTTAGCGTACGGGTTAGGATTAGGGGACGGGTGAAGGTCAGGCTTCGGGGAAGGGTTAGGGTTAGGGTTCGGGCTAGGGTTAGGGTTAGGGGACGGGGACGGTTTAGGGTCCAGGTGAGGGTACGGCAACGCTTTAGGGGGAGCGTGCGTGTGAGGGCGCGGGTTAGTGTTAGCGTACAGGTTAGGATTAGGGGACGGGTGAGGGTCAGGCTTCGGGGAAGGGTTAGGGTTAGGGTTCGGGCTAGGGTTAGGGTTAGGGGACGGGGACGGTTTAGAGTCCAGGTGAGGGTACGGCAACGCTTTAGGGGGACCGTGCGTGTGAGGGCGCGGGTTAGTGTTAGCGTACGGGTTAGGATTAGGGGACGGGTGAGGGTCAGGCTTCGGGGAAGGGTTAGGGTTAGGGCTCGGGCTAGGGTTAGGGTTAGGGGACGGGGACGATTTAGGTTCCAGGTGAGGGTACGGCAACGCTTTAGGGGGAGCGTGCGTGTGAGGGCGCGGGTTAGTGTTAGCGTACGGGTTAGGATTAGGGGACGGGTGAGGGTCAGGCTTCGGGGAAGGGTTAGGGTTAGGGTTCGGGCTAGGGTTAGGGTTAGGGGACGGGGACGGTTTAGGGTCCAGGTGAGGGTACGGCAACGCTTTAGGGGGAGCGTGCGTGTGAGGGCGTGGGTTAGTGTTAGCGTACGGGTTAGGATTAGGGGACGGGTGAGGGTCAGGCTTCGGGGAAGGGTTAGGGTTAGGGTTCGGGCTAGCGTTAGGGTTAGGGGACGGGGACGGTTTAGGGTCCAGGTGAGGGTACGGCAACGCTTTAGGGGGAGCGTGCGTGTGAGGGCGTGGGTTAGTGTTAGCGTACGGGTTAGGATTAGCGGACGGGTGAGGGTCAGGCTTCAGGGAAGGGTTAGGGTTAGGGTTCGGGCTAGGGTTAGGGTTAGGGGACGGGGACGGTTTAGGGTCCAGGTGAGGGTACGGCAACGCTTTAGGGGGAGCGTGCGTGTGAGGGCGCGGGTTAGTGTTAGCGTACGGGTTAGGATTAGGGGACGGGTGAGGGTCAGGCTTCGGGGAAGGGTTAGGGTTAGGGTTCGGGCTAGGGTTAGGGTTAGGGGACGGGGACGGTTTAGGGTCCAGGTGAGGGTACGGCAACGCTTTAGGGGGAGCGTGCGTGTGAGGGATCGGGTTAGTGTTAGCGTACGGGTTAGGATTTGGGGACGGGTGAGGGTCAGGCTTCGGGGAAGGGTTAGGGTTAGGGTTCGGGCTAGGGTTAGGGTTAGCGGACAGGGGACGATTTAGGGTCCAGGTGAGGGTACGGCAACACTTTAGGGTGAGCGTGCATGTGAGGGCGCGGGTTAGTGTTAGCGTACGGGTTAGGATTAGGGGACGGGTGAGGGTCAGGCTTCGGGGAAGGGTTAGGGTTAGGGTTCGGGCTAGGGTTAGGGTTAGGGGACGGGGACGGTTTAGGGTCCAGGTGAGGGTACGGAAACGCTTTAGGGGGAGCGTGCGTGTGAGGGCGCGGGTTAGTGTTAGCGTACAGGTTAGGATTAGGGGACGGGTGAGGGTCAGGCTTCGGGGAAGGGTTAGGGTTAGGGTTCGGGCTAGGGTTAGGGTTAGGGGACGGGGAAGGTTTAGAGTCCAGGTGAGGGTACGGCAACGCTTTAGGGGGAGCGTGCGTGTGAGGGGGCGGGTTAGTGTTAGCGTACGGGTTAGGATTAGGGGACGGGTGAGGGTCAGGCTTCGGGGAAGGGTTAGGGTTCGGGCTAGGGTTAGGGTTAGGGGACGGGGACGGTTTAGGGTCCAGGTGAGGGTACGGCAACGCTTTAGGGGGAGCGTGCGTGTGAGGGCGCGGGTTAGTGTTAGCGTACGGGTTAGGATTAGGGGACGGGTGAGGGTCAGGCTTCGGGGAAGGGTTAGGGTTAGGGTTCGGGCTAGGGTTAGGGTTAAGGGACGGGGACGGTTTAAGGTCCAGGTGAGGGTACGGCAACGCTTTAGGGGGAGCGTGCGTGTGAGGGCGCGGGTTAGTGTTAGCGTACGGGTTAGGATTAGGGGACGGGTGAGGGTCAGGCTTCGGGGAAGGGTTAGGGTTAGGGTTCGGGCTAGGGTTAGGGTTAGGGGACGGGGACGGTTTAGGGTCCAGGTGAGGGTACGGCAACGCTTTAGGGGGAGCGTGCGTGTGAGGGCGCGGGTTAGTGTTAGCGTACGGGTTAGGATTAGGGGACGGGTGAGGGTCAGGCTTCGGGGAAGGGTTAGGGTTAGGGTTCGGGCTAGGGTTAGGGTTAGGGGACGGGGACGGTTTAGGGTCCAGGTGAGGGTACGGCAATGCTTTAGGGGGAGCGTGCGTGTGAGGGCGCGGGTTAGTGTTAGCGTACGGGTTAGGATTAGGGGACGGGTGAGGGTCAGGCTTCGGGGAAGGGTTAGGGTTAGGGTTCGGGCTAGGGTTAGGGTTAGGGGACGGGGACGGTTTAGGGTCCAGGTGAGGGTACGGCAACGCTTTAGGGGGAGCGTGCATGTGAGGGCGCGGGTTAGTGTTAGCGTACGGGTTAGGATTAGGGGACGGGTGAGGGTCAGGCTTCGGGGAAGGGTTAGGGTTCGGGCTAGGGTTAGGGTTAGGGGACGGGGACGGTTTAGGGTCCAGGTGAGGGTACGGCAACGCTTTAGGGGGAGCGTGCGTGTGAGGGCGCGGGTTAGTGTTAGCGTACAGGTTAGGATTAGGGGACGGGTGAGGGTCAGGCTTCGGGGAAGGGTTAGGGTTAGGGTTCGGGCTAGGGTTAGGGTTAGGGGACGGGGACGGTTTAAGGTCCAGTTGAGGGTACGGCAACGCTTTAGGGGGAGCGTGCGTGTGAGGGCGCGGGTTAGTGTTAGCGTACGGGTTAGGATTAGGGGACGGGTGAGGGTCAGGCTTCGGGGAAGGGTTAGGGTTAGGGTTCGGGCTAGGGTTAGGGTTAGGGGACGGGGACGGTTTAGGTTCCAGGTGAGGGTACGGCAACGCTTTAGGGGGAGCGTGCGTGTGCGGGCGCGGGTTAGTGTTAGCGTACGGGTTAGGATTAGGGGACGGGTGAGTGTCAGGCTTCGGGGAAGGGTTAGGGTTAGGGTTCGGGCTAGGGTTAGGGTTAGGGGACGGGGACGGTTTAGGGTCCAGGTGAGGGTACGGCAATGCTTTAGGGGGAGCGTGCGTGTGAGGGCGCGGGTTAGTGTTAGCGTACGGGTTAGGATTAGGGGACGGGTGAGGGTCAGGCTTCGGGGAAGGGTTAGGGTTAGGGTTCGGGCTAGGGTTAGGGTTAGGGGACGGGGACGGTTTAGGGTCCAGGTGAGGGTACGGCAACGCTTTAGGGGGAGCGTGCGTGTGAGGGCGCGGGTTAGTGTTAGCGTACGGGTTAGGATTAGGGGACGGGTGAGGCTCAGGCTTCGGGGAAGGGTTAGGGTTAGGGTTCGGGCTAGGGTTAGGGTTAGGGGACGGGGACGGTTTAGGGTCCAGGTGAGGGTATGGCAACGCTTTAGGGGGAGCGTGCGTGTGAGGGCGCGGGTTAGTGTTAGCGTACGGGTTAGGATTAGGGGACCGGTGAGGGTCAGGCTTCGGGGAAGGGTTAGGGTTCGGGCTAGGGTTAGGGTTAGGGGACGGGGACGGTTTAGGGTCCAGGTGAGGGTACGGCAACGCTTTAGGGGGAGCGTGCGTGTGAGGGCGCGTGTTAGTGTTAGCGTACGGGTTAGGATTAGGGGACGGGTGAGGGTCAGGCTTCGGGGAAGGTTTAGGGTTAGGGTTCGGGCTAGGGTTAGGGTTAGGGGACGGGGACGGTTTAAGGTCCAGGTGAGGGTACGGCAACGCTTTAGGGGGAGCGTGCGTGTGAGGGCGCGGGTTAGTGTTAGCGTACGGGTTAGGATTAGGGGACGGGTGAGGGTCAGGCTTCGGGGAAGGGTTAGGGTTAGGGTTCGGGCTAGGGTTAGGGTTAGGGGACGGGGACGGTTTAGGGTCCAGGTGAGGGTACGGCAACGCTTTAGGGGGAGCATGCGTGTGAGGGCGCGGGTTAGTGTTAGCGTACGGGTTAGGATTAGGGGACGGGTGAGGGTCAGGCTTCGGGGAAGGGTTAGGGTTAGGGTTCGGGCTAGGGTTAGGGTTAGGGGACGGGGACGGTTTAGGGTCCAGGTGAGGGTACGGCAACGCTTTAGGGGGAGCGTGCGTGTGAGGGCGCGGGTTAGTGTTAGCGTACGGGTTAGGATTAGGGGACGGGTGAGGGTCAGGCTTCGGGGAAGGGTTAGGGTTAGGGTTCGGGCTAGGGTTAGGGTTAGGGGACAGGGGACGGTTTAGGGTCCAGGTGAGGGTACGGCAACGCTTTAGGGGGAGCGTGCGTGTGAGGGCGCGGGTTAGTGTTAGCGTATGGGTTAGGATTAGGGGACGGGTGAGGGTCAGGCTTCGGGGAAGGGTTAGGGTTAGGGTTCGGGCTAGGGTTAGGGTTAGGGGACGGGGACGGTTTAGGGTCCAGGTGAGGGTACGGCAACGCTTTAGGGGGAGCGTGCGTGTGAGGGCGTGGGTTAGTGTTAGCGTACAGGTTAGGATTAGGGGACGGGTGAGGGTCAGGCTTCGGGGAAGGGTTAGGGTTAGGGTTCGGGCTAGGGTTAGGGTTAGGGGACGGGGAAGGTTTAGAGTCCAGGTGAGGGTACGGCAACGCTTTAGGGGGACCGTGCGTGTGAGGGCGCGGGTTAGTGTTAGCGTACGGGTTAGGATTACGGGACGGGTGAGGCTCAGGCTTCGGGGAAGGGTTAGGGTTAGGGTTCGGGCTAGGGTTAGGGTTAGGGGACGGGGATGGTTTAGGGTCCAGGTGAGGGTACGGCAACACTTTAGGGGGAGCGTGCGTGTGAGTGCGCGGGTTAGTGTTAGCGTACGGGTTAGGATTAGGGACGGGTGAGGGTCAGGCTTCGGGGAAGGGTTAGGGTTAGGGTTCGGGCTAGGGTTAGGGTTAGGGGACGGGGACGGTTTAGGGTCCCGGTGAGGGTACGGCAACGCTTTAGGGGGAGCGTGCGTGTGAGGGCGTGGGTTAGTGTTAGCGTACGGGTTAGGATTAGGGGACGGGTGAGGGTCAGGTTTCGGGGAAGGGTTAAGGTTAGTGTTCGGACTAGGGTTAGGGTTAGGGGACAGGGGACGGTTTAGGGTCCAGGTTAGGGTACGGCAACGTTTTAGGGGGAGCGTGCGTGTGAGGGCGCGGGTTAGTGTTAGCGTACGGGTTAGGATTAGGGGACGGGTGAGGTTTGGCTTCGGGGAAGGTTTAGGGTTAGGGTTCGGGCTAGGGTTAGGGTTACGGGACAGGGATGGTTTAGGGTCCAGGTGAGGGTACGGCAACGCTTTAGGGGGAGCGTGCGTGTGAGGGAGCGGGTTAGTGTTAGTGTATGGGTTAGGATAAGGGGACGGGTGAGGGTCAGGCTTCGGGGAAGTGTTAGGGTTAGGGTTCGGGCTAGGGTTAGGGTTAGGGGACGGGGACGGTTTAGGGTCCAGGTGAGGGTACGACAACGCTTTAGGGGGAGCGTGCGTGTGAGGGCGCGGGTTAGTGTCAACGTACGGGTTAGGATTAGGGGACGTGTGAGGGTCAGGCTTCGGGGAAGGGTTAGGGTTAGGGTTCGGGCTAGGGTTAGGGTTAGGGGATGGGGACGGTTTAGGGTCCAGGTGAGGGTATGGCAACGCTTTAGGGGGAGCGTGGTTGTGAGGGCGCGGGTTAGTGTTAGCGTACGGGTTAGGATTAGGGGACGGGTGAGGGTCAGGCTTCGGGGAAGGGTTAGGGTTAGGGTTCGGGCTAGGGTTAGGGTTAGGGGACGGGGACGATTTAGGGTCCAGGTGAGGGTACGGCAACGCTTTAGGGGGAGCGTGCGTGTGAGGGCGCGGGTTAGTGTTAGCGTACGGGTTAGGATTAGGGGACGGGTGAGGGTCAGGCTTCGGGGAAGGGTTACGGTTAGGGTTCGGGCTAGGGTTAGGATTAGGGGACGGGGACGGTTTAGGGTCCAGGTGAGGGTACGGCAACGCTTTAGGGGGAGCGTGCGTGTGAGGGCGCGGGTTAGTGTTAGCGTACGGGTTAGGATTAGGGGACGGGTGAGGGTCAGGCTTCGGGGAAGGGTTAGGGTTAGGGTTCGGGCTAGGGTTAGGGTTAGGGGACGGGGACGGTTTAGGGTCCAGGTGAGGGTACGGCAACGCTTTAGTGGGAGCGTGCGTGTGAGGGCGCGGGTTAGTGTTAGCGTACGGGTTAGGATTAGGGGACGGGTGAGGGTCAGGCTTCGGGGAAGGGTTAGGGTTAGGGTTCGGGCTAGGGTTAGGGTTAGGGGACGGGGACGGGTTAGGGTCCAGGTGAGGGTATGGCAACACATTAGGGGGAGCGTGCGTGTGAGAGCGTGGGTTAGTGTTAGCGTACGGGTTAAGATTAGGGTATGGGTGAGGGTCCGTCTTCGGGGAAGGGTTAGGGTTAGGGTTCGGGCTAGGGTTAGGGTTAGGGGACGGGGACGGTTTAGGGTCCAGGTGAGGGTACGGCAACGCTATTTGGGGAGCGTGCGTGTGAGGGCGTGGGTTAGTGTTAGCGTACGGGTTAGGATTAGGGGATGGGTGAGGGTCAGGCTTCGGGGAAGGGTTAGGGTTAGGGTTCGGGCTAGGGTTAGGGTTAGGGGACGGGGACGGTTTAGGGTCCAGGTGAGGGTACGGCAACGCTTTAGGGGGAGCATGCGTGTGAGGGCGCGGGTTAGTGTTAGCGTACGGGTTAGGATTAGGGGACGGGTGAGTGTCAGGCTTCGGGGAAGGGTTAGGGTTAGGGTTCGGGCTAGGGTTAGGGTTAGGGGACGGGGACGGTTTAGGGTCCAGGTGAGGGTACGGCAACGCTTTAGGGGGAGCGTGCGTGTGAGGGCGCGGGTTAGTGTTAGCGTACGGGTTAGGATTAGGGGACGGGTGAGGGTCAGGCTTCGGGGAAGGTTTAGGGTTAGGGTTCGGGCTAGGGTTAGGGTTAGGGGATGGGGACGGTTTATGGTCAAGGTGAGGGTACGGCAACACTTTAGGGGGAGCGTGCGTGTGAGGGCGCGGGTTACTGTTAGCGTACGGGTTAGGATTAGGGGACGGGTGAGGGTCATGCTTCGGGGAAGGGTTAGGGTTAGGGTTCGGGCTAGGGTTAGGGTTAGGGGACGGGGACGGGGACAGTTTAGGGTCCAGGTGAGGGTACGGCAACGCTTTAGGGGGACCGTGCGTGTGAGGGCGCGGGTTACTGTTAGCGTACGAGTTAGGATTAGGTGACGGGTGAGGGTCAGGCTTCGGGGAAGGGTTAGGGTTAGGGTTCGGGCTAGGGTTAGTGTTAGGGGATGGGGACGGTTTAGGGTCCAGGTGAGGGGATGGCAACACTTTAGGGGGAGCGTGGGTGTGAGGGCGTGGGTTAGTGATAGCGTACGGGTTAGGATTAGGGGACGGGTGAGGGTCAGGCTTCGGGGAAGGGTTAGGGTTAGGGTTCGGGCTAGGGTTAGGGTTAGGGGACGGGGACGGTTTAGGGTCCAGGTGAGGGTACGGCAACGCTTTAGGGGGAGCGTGCGTGTGAGGTCGCGGGTTAGTGTTAGCGTACGGGTTAGGATTAGGGGACGGGTGAGGGTCAGGCTTCGGGGAAGGGTTAGGGTTAGGGTTCGGGCTAGGGTTAGGGTTAGGGGACGGGGACGGTTTAGGGTCCAGGTGAGGGTACGGCAACGCTTTAGGGGGAGCGTGCGTGTGAGGGCGTGGGTTAGTGTTAGCGTACGGGTTAGGATTAGGGGACGGGTGAGGGTCAGGCTTCGGGGAAGGGTTAGGGTTAGGGTTCGGGCTAGGGTTAGGGTTAGGGGACGGGGACGGTTTAGGGTCCAGGTGAGGGTACGGCAACGCTTTAGGGGGAGCGTGCGTGTGAGGGCGCGGGTTAGTGTTAGCGTACGGGTTAGGATTAGGGGACGGGTGAGGGTCAGGCTTCGGGGAAGGGTTAGGGTTAGGGTTCGGGCTAGGGTTAGGGTTAGGGGACGGGGACGGTTTAGGGTCCAGGTGAGGGTACGGCAACGCTTTAGGGGGAGCGTGTGTGTGAGGGCGTGGGTTAGTGTTAGCGTACGGGTTAGGATTAGGGGATGGGTGAGGGTCAGGCTTCGGGGAAGGGTTAGGGTTAGGGGACGGGGATGGTTTAGGGTCCAGGTGAGGGTACGGCAACGCTTTAGGGGGAGCGTGCGTGTGAGGGCGCGGGTTAGTGTTAGCGTACGGGTTAGGATTAGGGGACGGGTGAGGGTCAGGCTTCGGGGAAGGGTTAGGGTTAGGGTTCGGGCTAGGGTTAGGGTTAGGGGACGGGGACGGTTTAGGGTCCAGGTGAGGGTACGGCAACGCTTTAGGGGGAGCGTGTGTGTGAGGGCGTGGGTTAGTGTTAGCGTACGGGTTAGGATTAGGGGATGGGTGAGGGTCAGGCTTCGGGGAAGGGTTAGGGTTAGGGTTCGGGCTAGGGTTAGGGTTAGGGGACGGGGATGGTTTAGGGTCCAGGTGAGGGTACGGCAACGCTTTAGGGGGAGCGTGCATGTGAGGTCGCGGATTAGTGTTAGCGTACGGGTTAGGATTAGGGGACGGGTGAGGGTCAGGCTTCGGGGAAGGGTTAGGGTTAGGGTTCGGGCTAGGGTTAGGGTTAGGGGACGGGGACGGTTTAGGGTCCAGGTGAGGGTACGGGAACGCTTTAGGGGGAGTGTGGGTGTGAGGGCGCGGGTTAGTGTTAGCGTACGGGTTAGGATTAGGGGACGGGTGAGGGTCAGGCTTTGGGGAAGTGTTAAGGTTAGGTTTCGGGCTAGGGTTAGGGTTAGGGGACAGGGACGGTTTAGGGTCCAGGTGAGGGTACGGCAACGCTTTAGGGGGAGCGTGCGTGTGAGGACGCGGGTTAGTGTTAGCGTATGGGTTAGGATTAGGGGACGGGTGAGGGTCAGGCTTCGGGGAAGGGTTAGGGTTAGGGTTCGGGCTAGGGTTAGGGTTAGCGGACGGGGACGGTTTAGGGTCCAGGTGAGGGTACGGCAACGCTTTAGTGGGAGCGTGCGTGTGAGGGCGCGGGTTAGTGTTAGCGTACGGGTTAGGATTAGGGGACGTGTGAGGGTCAGGCTTTGTGGAAGAGTTAGGGTTAGGGTTCGGGCTAGGGTTAGGGTTAGGGGAAGGGGACGGTTTAGGGTCCAGGTGAGGGTATGGCAACGCTTTAGGGGGAGCATGCGTGTGAGGGCGCGGGTTAGTGTTAGTGTATGGGTTAGGATTAGGGGACGGGTGAGGGTCAGGCTTCGGGGAAGTGTTAGGGTTAGGGTTCGGGCTAGCGTTAGGGTTAGGGGACGGGGACGGTTTAGGGTCCAGGTGAGGGTACGGCAACGCTTTAGGGGGAGCGTGCGTGTGAGGGCGTGGGTTAGTGTTAGCGTACGGCTTAGGATTAGGGGACGGGTGAGGGTCAGGCTTCGGGGAAGGGTTAGGGTTAGGGTTCGGGCTAGGGTTAGGGTTAGGTGACGGGGACGGTTTAGGGTCCAGGTGAGGGTACGGCAACGCTGTAGGGGGAGCGTGCGTGTGAGGGCGTGGGTTAGTGTTAGCGTACGGGTTAGGATTAGGGGACGGGTGAGGGTCAGGCTTCGGGGAAGGGTTAGGGTTAGGGTTCGGGCTAGGGTTAGGGTTAGGGGACGGTTTAGGGTCCAGGTGAGGGTACGGCAACGCTTTAGGGGGAGCGTGCGTGTGAGGGCGCGGGTTAGTGTTAGCGTACGGGATAGGATTAGGGGACGGGTGAGGGTCAGGCTTCGGGGAAAGGTTAGGGTTAGGGTTAGGGCTAGGGTTAGGGTTAGGGGATGGGGATGGTTTAGCGTCCAGGTGAGGGTACGGCAACGCTTTAGGGGGATCGTGCGTGTGAGGGCACGGGTTAGTGTTAGCGTACGGGTTAGGATTAGGGGACGGGTGAGGGTCAGGCTTCGGGGAAGGGTTAGGGTTAGTGTTCGGGCTAGGGTTAGGGTTAGGGGACGGGGACGGTTTAGGGTCCAGGTGAGGGTACGGCAACGCTTTAGTGGGAGCGTGCGTGTGAGGGTGCGGGTTAGTGTTAGCGTACGGGTTAGGATTAGGTGACGGGTGACGGTCAGGCTTCGGGGAAGGGTTAGGGTTAGGGTTCGGGCTAGGGTTAGGGTTAGGAGACGGGGACGGTTTAGGGTCCAGGTGAGGGTACGGCAACGCTTTAGGGGGAGCGTGCGTGTGAGGGCGCGGGTTAGTGTTAGCGTACGGGTTAGGATTAGGGGACGGGTGAGGGTCAGGCTTCGGGGAAGTGTTAGGTTTAGGGTACGGGCTAGGGTTAGGGTTAGGGGACGGGGACGGTTTAGGGTCCAGGTGAGGGTACGGCAACGCTTTAGGGGCAGCGTGCGTGTGAGGGGGCGGGTTAGTGTTAGCGTACGGATTAGGATTAGGTGACGGGTGACGGTCAGGCTTCGGGGAAGGGTTAGGGTTAGGGTTCAGGCTAGGGTTAGGGTTAGGTGACGGGGAAGGGTTAGGGTCCAGGTGAGGGTACGGCAACGCTTTAGGGGGAGCATGCGTGTGAGGGCGCGGGTTAGTGTTAGCGTACGGGTTAGGATTAGGGGACGGGTGAGGGTCATGCTTCGGGGAAGGGTTAGGGTTAGGGTTCGGGCTAGGGTTAGGGTTAGGTGACGGGGACGGTTTCGGGTCCAGGTGAGGGTACGGCAACGCTTTAGGGGCAGCGTGCGTGTGAGGGCGTGGGGTAGTGTTAGCGTACGGTTTAGGATTAGGGGACGGGTGAGGGTTAGGCTTCGGGGAAGGGTTAGGGTTAGGGTTCGGGCTAGGGTTAGGGTTAGGGGACGGGGAAGGTTTACGGTCCAGGTGAGGGTACGGCAACGTTTTAGGGGTAGCGTGTGTGTGAGGGCACGGGTTAGTGTTAGCGTATGGCTTAGGATTAGGGGACGGGTGAGGGTCATGCTTCGGGGAAGGGTTAAAGTTAGTGTTCGGTCTAGGGTTAGGGTTAGGTGACGGGGACGGTTTAGGGTCCAGGTGAGGGTACGGCAACGCTTTAGGAGGAGCGTGCGTGTGAGGGCGCGGGTTAGTGTCAGCGTACGGGTTAGGGTTAGGGGACGTGTGAGGGTCAGGCTTCGGGGAAGGGTTAGGGTTAGGGTTCGGGCTAGGGTTAGGGTTAGGGGATGGGGACGGTTTAGGGTCCAGGTGAGGGTATGGCAACGCTTTAGGGGGAGCGTGGTTGTGAGGGCGCGGCTTAGTGTTAGCGTACGGGTTAGGATTAGGGGACGGGTGAGGGTCAGGCTTCGGGGAAGGGTTAGGGTTAGGGTTCGGGCTAGGGTTAGGGTTAGGGGACGGGGACGGTTTAGGGTCCAGGTGAGGGTACGGCAACGCTTTAGGGGGAGCGTGCGTGTGAGGGCGCGGTTTAGTGTTAGCGTACGGGTTAGGATTAGGGGACGGGTGAGGGTCAGGCTTCGGGGAAGGGTTACGGTTAGGGTTCGGGCTAGGGTTAGGATTAGGGGACGGGGACGGTTTAGGGTCCAGGTGAGGGTACGGCAACGCTTTAGGGGGAGCGTGCGTGTGAGGGCGCGGGTTAGTGTTAGCGTACGGGTTAGGATTAGGGGACGGGTGAGGGTCAGGCTTCGGGGAAGGGTTAGGGTTAGGGTTCGGGCTAGGGTTAGGGTTAGGGGACGGGGACGATTTAGGGTCCAGGTGAGGGTACGGCAACGCTTTAGGGGGAGCGTGCGTGTGAGGGCGTGGGTTAGTGTTAGCGTACGGGTTAGGATTAGGGGATGGGTGAGGGTCAGGCTTCGGGGAAGGGTTAGGGTTAGGGTTCGGGCTAGGGTTAGGGTTAGGGGACGGGGACGGTTTAGGGTCCAGGTGAGGGTACGGCAATGCTTCAGGGGGAGCATGCGTGTGAGGGCGCGGGTTAGTGTTAGCGTACGGGTTAGCATTAGGGGACGGGTGAGGGTCAGGCTTCGGGGAATGGTTAGGGTTAGGGTTCGAGCTAGGGTTAGGGTTAGGGGACGGGGACGGTTTAGGGTCCAGGTGAGGGTACGGCAACGCTTTAGGGGGAGCGTGCGTGTGAGGGCGTGGGTTAGTGTTAGCGTACGGGTTAGGATTAGGGGACGGGTGAGGGTCAGGCTTCAGGGAAGGGTTAGGGTTAGGGTTCGGGCTAGGGTTAGGGTTAGGGGACGGGGATGGTTTAGGGTCCAGGTGAGGGTACGGCAACGCTTTAGGGGGAGCGTGCGTGTGAGGGCGCGGGTTAGCGTTAGCGTACGGGTTAGGATTAGGGGACGGGTGAGGGTCAGGCTTCGGGGAAGGGTTACGGTTAGGGTTCGGGCTAGGGTTAGGATTAGGGGACGGGGACGGTTTAGGGTACAGGTGAGGGTACGGCAACGCTTTAGGGGGAGCGTGCGTGTGAGGGCGCGGGTTAGTGTTAGCGTACGGGTTAGGATTAGGGGACGGGTGAGGGTCAGGCTTCGGGGAAGGGTTAGGGTTAGGGTTCGGGCTAGGGTTAGGGTTAGGGGACAGGGACGGTTTAGGGTCCAGGTGAGGGTACGGCAACGCTTTAGTGGGAGCGTGCGTGTGAGGGCGCGGGTTAGTGTTAGCGTACGGGTTAGGATTAGGGGACGGGTGAGGGTCTGGCTTCGGGGAAGTGTTAGGGTTAGGGTTCGGGCTAGGGTTAGGGTTAGGGGACGGGGACGGGTTAGGGTCCAGGTGAGGGTATGGCAATACATTAGGGGGAGCGTGCGTGTGAGAGCGTGGGTTAGTGTTAGCGTATGGGTTAAGATTAGGGGACGGGTGAGGGTCAGTCTTCGGGGAAGGGTTAGGGTTAGGGTTCGGGCTAGGGTTAGGGTTAGGGGACGGGGACGGTTTAGGGTCCAGGTGAGGGTACGGCAACGCTTTAGGGGGAGCGTGCGTGTGAGGGCGTGGGTTAGTGTTAGCGTACGGGTTAGGATTAGGGGATGGGTGAGGGTCAGGCTTCGGGGAAGGGTTAGGGTTAGGGTTCGGGCTAGGGTTAGGGTTAGGGGACGGGGACGGTTTAGGGTCCAGGTGAGTGTACGGCAATGCTTTAGGGGGAGCATGCTTGTGAGGGCGTGTGTTAGTGTTAGCGTACGGGTTAGGATTAGGGGACGGGTGAGGGTCAGGCTTCGGGGAAGGGTTAGGGTTAGGGTTCGGGCTAGGTTTAGGGTTAGGGGACGGGGACGGTTTAGGGTCCAGGTGAGTGTACGGCAACGCTTTAGGGGGAGCGTGCGTGTGAGGGCTCGGGTTAGTGTTAGCGTACGGGTTAGGATTTGGGGACGGGTGAGGGTCAGGCTTCGGGGAAGGGTTAGGGTTAGGGTTCGGGCTAGGGTTAGGGTTAGGGGACGGGGACGGTTTAGGGTCCAGGTGAGGGTACGGCAACGCTTTAGGGGTAGCGTGTGTGTGAGGGCGCCGGTTAGTGTTAGCGTACGGGTTAGGATTAGGGGACGGGTGAGGGTCAGGCTTCAGGGAAGTGTTAGGGTTAGGGTTCGGGCTAGGGTTAGGATTAGGGGACGGGGACGGTTTAGGGTCCAGGTGAGGGTACGGCAACGCTTTAGGGGGAGCGTGTGTGTGAGGGCGCGGGTTAGTGTTAGCGTACGGGTTAGGATTAGGGGACGGGTGAGGGTCAGGCTTCGGGGAAGTGTTAGGGTTAGGGTTCGGGCTAGGGTTAGGGTTAGGGGACGGGGACGGTTTAGGGTCCAGGTGAGGGTACGGCAACGCTTTAGGGGGAGCGTGCGTGTGAGGGCGTGGGTTAGTGTTAGCGTACGGCTTAGGATTAGGGGACGGGTGAGGGTCAGGCTTCGGGGAAGGGTTAGGGTTAGGGTTCGGGCTAGGGTTAGGGTTAGGTGACGGGGACGGTTTAGGGTCCAGGTGAGGGTACGGCAACGCTGTAGGGGGAGCGTGCGTGTGAGGGCGTGGGTTAGTGTTAGCGTACGGGTTAGGATTAGGGGACGGGTGAGGGTCAGGCTTCGGGGAAGGGTTAGGGTTAGGGATCGGGCTAGGGTTAGGGTTAGGGGACGGTTTAGGGTCCAGGTGAGGGTACGGCAACGCTTTAGGGGGAGCGTGCGTGTGAGGGCGCGGGTTAGTGTTAGCGTACGGGATAGGATTAGGGGACGGGTGAGGGTCAGGCTTCGGGGAAGGGTTAGGGTTAGGGTTCGGGCTAGGGTTAGGGTTAGGTGACGGGGACGGTTTAGGGTCCAGGTGAGGGTACGGCAACGCTTTAGGGGGTGCGTGCGTGTGAGGGCGCGGGTTAGTGTTAGCGTACGGGTTAGGATTAGGGGACGGGTGAGGGTCAGGCTTCGGGGAAGTGTTAGGTTTAGGGTACGGGCTAGGGTTAGGGTTAGGGGACGGGGACGGTTTAGGGTCCAGGTGAGGGTACGGCAACGCTTTAGGGGCAGCGTGCGTGTGAGGGGGCGGGTTAGTGTTAGCGTACGGATTAGGATTAGGTGACGGGTGACGGTCAGGCTTCGGGGAAGGTTTAGGGTTAGGGTTCAGGCTAGGGTTAGGGTTATGGGACGGGGAAGGGTTAGGGTCCAGGTGAGGGTACGGCAACGCTTTAGGGGGACCATGCGTGTGAGGGCGCGGGTTAGTGTTAGCGTACGGGTTAGGATTAGGGGACGGGTGAGGGTCATGCTTCGGGGAAGGGTTAGGGTTAGGGTTCGGGCTAGGGTTAGGGTTAGGTGACGGGGACGGTTTCGGGTCCAGGTGAGGGTACGGCAACGCTTTAGGGGGAGCGTGCGTGTGAGGGCGTGGGGTAGTGTTAGAGTACGGTTTAGGATTAGGGGACGGGTGAGGGTCAGGCTTCGGGGAAGGGTTAGGGTTAGGGTTCGGGCTAGGGTTAGGGTTAGGGGACGGGGAAGGTTTACGGTCCAGGTGAGGGTACGGCAACGCTTTAGGGGTAGCGTGTGTGTGAGGGCACGGGTTAGTGTTAGCGTATGGCTTAGGATTAGGGGACGGGTGAGGGTCATGCTTCGGGGAAGGGTTAAAGTTAGTGTTCGGTCTAGGGTTAGGGTTAGGTGACGGGGACGGTTTAGGGTCCAGGTGAGGGTACGGCAACGCTTTAGGGGGAGCGTGCGTGTGAGGGCGCGGGTTAGTGTTAGCGTACGGGTTAGGATTAGGGGACGGGTGAGGGTCAGGCTTCGGGGAAGGGTTACGGTTAGGGTTCGGGCTAGGGTTAGGGTTAGGGGACGGGGACGGTTTAGGGTCCAGGTGAGGGTACGGCAACGCTTTAGGGGGAGCGTGCGTGTGAGGGCGCGGGTTAGTGTTAGCGTACGGGTTAGGATTAGGGGACGGGTGAGTGTCAGGCTTCGGGGAAGGGTTAGGGTTAGGGTTCGGGCTAGGGTTAGGGTTAGGGGACGGGGACGGTTTAGGGTCCAGGTGAGGGTACGGCAACGCTTTAGGGGGAGCGTGCGTGTGAGGGCGCGGGTTAGTGTTAGCGTACGGGTTAGGATTAGGGACGGGTGAGGGTCAGGCTTCGGGGAAGGGTTAGGGTTAGGGTTCGGCCTAGGGTTAGGGTTAGGGGACGGGGACGGTTTAGGGTCCCGGTGAGGGTACGGCAACGCTTTAGGGGGAGCGTGCGTGTGAGGGCGTGGGTTAGTGTTAGCGTACGGGTTAGGATTAGGGGACGGGTGAGGGTCAGGTTTCGGGGAAGGGTTAGGGTTAGGGTTCGGACTAGGGTTAGGGTTAGGGGACAGGGGACGGTTTAGGGTCCAGGTGAGGGTACGGCAACGCTTTAGGGGGAGCGTGCGTGTGAGGGCGCGCGTTAGTGTTAGCATACGGGTTAGGATTAGGGGACGGGTGAGGGTCAGGCTTCGGGGAAGGGTTAGGGTTAGGGTTCGGGCTAGGGTTAGGGTTACAGGACGGGATGGTTTAGGGTCCAGGTGAGGGTACGGCAACGCTTTAGGGGGAGCGTGCGTGTGAGGGCGCGGGTTAGTGTTAGTGTACGGGTTAGGATAAGGGGACGGGTGAGGGTCAGGCTTCGGGGAAGTGTTAGGGTTAGGGTTCGGGCTAGGGTTAGGGTTAGGGGACGGGGACGGTTTAGGGTCCAGGTGAGGGTACGGCAACGCTTTAGGGGGACCATGCGTGTGAGGGCGCGGGTTAGTGTCAGCGTACGGGTTAGGATTAGGGGACGTGTGAGGGTCAGGCTTCGGGGAAGGGTTAGGGTTAGGGTTCGGGCTAGGGTTAGGGTTAGGGGATGGGGACGGTTTAGGGTCCAGGTGAGGGTATGGCAACGCTTTAGGGGGAGCGTGGTTGTGAGGGCGCGGGTTAGTGTTAGCGTACGGGTTAGGATTAGGGGACGGGTGAGGGTCAGGCTTCGGGGAAGGGTTAGGGTTAGGGTTGGGGCTAGGGTTAGGGTGAGGGTACGGGGACGGTTTAGGGACCAGGTGAGGGTACGGCAACGCTTTAGGGGGAGCGTGCGTGTGAGGGCGCGGTTTAGTGTTAGCGTACGGGTTAGGATTAGGGGACGGGTGAGGGTCAGGCTTCGGGGAAGGGTTACGGTTAGGGTTCGGGCTAGGGTTAGGATTAGGGGACGGGGACGGTTTAGGGTCCAGGTGAGGGTACGGCAACGCTTTAGGGGGAGCGTGCGTGTGAGGGCGCGGGTTAGTGTTAGCGTACGGGTTAGGATTAGGGGACGGGTGAGGGTCAGGCTTCGGGGAAGGGTTAGGGTTAGGGTTCGGGCTAGGGTTAGGGTTAGGGGACGGGGACGATTTAGGGTCCAGGTGAGGGTACGGCAACGCTTTAGGGGGAGCGTGCGTGTGAGGGCGTGGGTTAGTGTTAGCGTACGGGTTAGGATTAGGGGATGGGTGAGGGTCAGGCTTCGGGGAAGGGTTAGGGTTAGGGTTCGGGCTAGGGTTAGGGTTAGGGGACGGGAACGGTTTAGGGTCCAGGTGAGGGTACGGCAATGCTTTAGGGGGAGCATGCGTGTGAGGGCGCGGGTTAGTGTTAGCGTACGGGTTAGCATTAGGGGACGGGTGAGGGTCAGGCTTCGGGGAATGGTTAGGGTTAGGGTTCGAGCTAGGGTTAGGGTTAGGGGACGGGGACGGTTTAGGGTCCAGGTGAGGGTACGGCAACGCTTTAGGGGGAGCGTGCGTGTGAGGGCGTGGGTTAGGGTTAGCGTACGGGTTAGGATTAGGGGACGGGTGAGGGTCAGGCTTCAGGGAAGGGTTAGGGTTAGGGTTCGGGCTAGGGTTAGGGTTAGGGGACGGGGAAGGTTTAGGGTCCAGGTGAGGGTACGGCAACGCTTTAGGGGGAGCGTGCATGTGAGGGCGCGGGTTAGCGTTAGCGTACGGGTTAGGATTAGGGGACGGGTGAGGGTCAGGCTTCGGGGAAGGGTTACGGTTAGGGTTCGGGCTAGGGTTAGGATTAGGGGACGGGGACGGTTTAGGGTACAGGTGAGGGTACGGCAACGCTTTAGGGGGAGCGTGCGTGTGAGGGCGCGGGTTAGTGTTAGCGTACGGGTTAGGATTAGGGGACGGGTGAGGGTCAGGCTTCGGGGAAGGGTTAGGGTTAGGGTTCGGGCTAGGGTTAGGGTTAGGGGACAGGGACGGTTTAGGGTCCAGGTGAGGGTACGGCAACGCTTTAGTGGGAGCGTGCGTGTGAGGGCGCGGGTTAGTGTTAGCGTACGGGTTAGGATTAGGGGACGGGTGAGGGTCTGGCTTCGGGGAAGTGTTAGGGTTAGGGTTCGGGCTAGGGTTAGGGTTAGGGGACGGGGACGGGTTAGGGTCCAGGTGAGGGTATGGCAATACATTAGGGGGAGCGTGCGTGTGAGAGCGTGGGTTAGTGTTAGCGTATGGGTTAAGATTAGGGGACTGGTGAGGGTCAGTCTTCGGGGAAGGGTTAGGGTTAGGGTTCGGGCTAGGGTTAGGGTTAGGGGACTGGGACGGTTTAGGGTCCAGGTGAGGGTACGGCAACGCTTTAGGGGGAGCGTGCGTGTGAGGGCGTGGGTTAGTGTTAGCGTACGGGTTAGGATTAGGGGATGGGTGAGGGTCAGGCTTCGTGGAAGGGTTAGGGTTAGGGTTCGGGCTAGGGTTAGGGTTAGGGGACGGGGACGGTTTAGGGTCCAGGTGAGTGTACGGCAATGCTTTAGGGGGAGCATGCTTGTGAGGGCGTGGGTTAGTGTTAGCGTACGGGTTAGGATTAGGGGACGGGTGAGGGTCAGGCTTCGGGGAAGGGTTAGGGTTAGGGTTCGGGCTAGGGTTAGGGTTAGGGGACGGGGACGGTTTAGGGTCCAGGTGAGGGTACGGCAACGCTTTAGGGGGAGCGTGCGTGTGAGGGCGCGGGTTAGTGTTAGCGTACGGGTTAGGATTTGGGGACGGGTGAGGGTCAGGCTTCGGGGAAGGGTTATGGTTAGGGTTCGGGCTAGGGTTAGGGTTAGGGGACGGGGACGGTTTAGGGTCCAGGTGAGGGTACGGCAACGCTTTAGGGGGAGCGTGTGTGTGAGGGCGCCGGTTAGTGTTAGCGTACGGGTTAGGATTAGGGGACGGGTGAGGGTCAGGCTTCAGGGAAGTGTTAGGGTTAGGGTTCGGGCTAGGGTTAGGATTAGGGGACGGGGACGGTTTAGGGTCCAGGTGAGGGTACGGCAACGCTTTAGGGGGAGCGTGCGTGTGAGGGCGCGGGTTAGTGTTAGCGTACGGGTTAGGATTAGGGGACGGGTGAGGGTCAGGCTTCGGGGAAGTGTTAGGTTTAGGGTTCGGGCTAGGGTTAGGGTTAGGGGACGGGGACGGGTTAGGGTCCAGGTGAGGGTATGGCAACACATTAGGGGGAGCGTGCGTGTGAGAGCGTGCGTTAGTGTTAGCGTATGGGTTAAGATTAGGGGACGGGTGAGGGTCAGTCTTCGGGGAAGGGTTAGGGTTAGGGTTCGGGCTAGGGTTAGGGTTAGGGGACGGGGACGGTTTAGGGTCCAGGTGAGGGTACGGCAACGCTTTAGGGGGAGCGTGCGTGTGAGGGCGTGGGTTACTGTTAGCGTACGGGTTAGGATTAGGGGATGGGTGAGGGTCAGGCTTCGGGGAAGGGTTAGGGTTAGGGTTCGGGCTAGGGTTAGGGTTAGGGGACGGGGACGGTTTAGGGTCCAGGTGAGTGTACGGCAATGCTTTAGGGGGAGCATGCTTGTGAGGGCGTGGGTTAGTGTTAGCGTACGGGTTAGGATTAGGGGACGGGTGAGGGTCAGGCTTCGGGGAAGGGTTAGGGTTAGGGTTCGGGCTAGGGTTAGGGTTAGGGGACGGGGACGGTTTAGGGTCCAGGTGAGGGTACGGCAACGCTTTAGGGGGAGCGTGTGTGTGAGGGCGCCGGTTAGTGTTAGCGTACGGGTTAGGATTAGGGGACGGGTGAGGGTCAGGCTTCAGGGAAGGGTTAGGGTTAGGGTTCGGGCTAGGGTTAGGATTAGGGGACGGGGACGGTTTAGGGTCCAGGTGAGGGTACGGCAACGCTTTAGGGGGAGCGTGCGTGTGAGGGCGCGGGTTAGTGTTAGCGTACGGGTTAGGATTAGGGGACGGGTGAGGGTCAGGCTTCGGGGAAGGGTTAGGGTTAGGGTTCGGGCTAGGGTTAGGGTTAGGGGACGGGGACGGGTTAGGTTCCAGGTGAGGGTATGGCAACGCATTAGGGGTAGCGTGCGTGTGAGAGCGTGGGTTAGTGTTAGCGTACGGGTTAGGATTAGGGGATGGGTGAGGGTCAGGCTTCGGGGAAGGGTTAGGGTTAGGGTTCGGGCTAGGGTTAGGGTTAGGGGACGGGGACGGTTTAGGGTCCAGGTGAGGGTACGGCAACGCTTTAGGGGGAGCATGCGTGTGAGGGCGCGAGTTAGTGTTAGCGTACGGGTTAGGATTAGGGGACGGGTGAGGGTCAGGCTTCGGGGAAGAGTTAGGGTTAGGGTTCGGGCTAGGGTTAGGGTTAGGGGACGGGGACGGTTTAGGGTCCAGGTGAGGGTACGGCAACGCTTTATGGGGAGCGTGGGTGTGAGGGCGCGGGTTAGTGTTAGCGTACGGGTTAGGATTAGGAGACGGGTGAGGGTCAGGCTTCGGGGAAGGGTTAGGATTAGGGTTCGGGCTAGGGTTAGGGTTAGGGGACGGGGATGGTTTAGGGTCCAGGTGAGGGTACGGCAACGCTTCAGGGGGAGCGTGGGTGTGAGGGCGCGGGTTAGTGTTAGCGTACGGGTTAGGATTAGGGGACGGGTGAGGGTCAGGCTTCGGGGAAGGGTTAGGGTTAGGGTTCGGGCTAGGGTTAGGGTTAGGGGACGGGGACGGTTTAGGGTCCAGGTGAGGGTACGGCAACGCTTTAGGGGGAGCGTGCGTGTGAGGGCGCGGAATAGTGTTAGCGTACGGGTTAGGATTAGGGGACGGGTGAGGGTCAGGCTTCGGGGAAGGGTTAGGGTTAGGGTTCGGGCTAGGGTTAGGGTTAGGGGACGGGGACGGTTTAGGGTCCAGGTGAGGGTACGGCAACGCTTTAGGGGGAGCGTGTGTGTGAGGGCGCCGGTTAGTGTTAGCGTACGGGTTAGGATTAGGGGACGGGTGAGGGTCAGGCTTCAGGGAAGGGTTAGGGTTAGGGTTCGGGCTAGGGTTAGGATTAGGGGACGGGGACGGTTTAGGGTCCAGGTGAGGGTACGGCAACGCTTTGGGGGGAGCGTGCGTGTGAGGGCGCGGGTTAGTGTTAGCGTACGGGTTAGGATTAGGGGACGGGTGAGGGTCAGGCTTCGGGGAAGGGTTAGGGTTAGGGTTCGGGCTAGGGTTAGGGTTAGGGGACGGGGACGGGTTAGGGTCCAGGTGAGGGTATGGCAACGCATTAGGGGTAGCGTGCGTGTGAGAGCGTGGGTTAGTGTTAGCGTACGGGTTAGGATTAGGGGATGGGTGAGGGTCAGGCTTCGGGGAAGGGTTAGGGTTAGGGTTCGGGCTAGGGTTAGGGTTAGGGGACGGGGACGGTTTAGGGTCCAGGTGAGGGTACGGCAACGCTTTAGTGGGAGCATGCGTGTGAGGGCGCGGGTTAGTGTTAGCGTACGGGTTAGGATTAGGGGACGGGTGAGGGTCAGGCTTCGGGGAAGAGTTAGGGTTAGGGTTCGGGCTAGGGTTAGGGTTAGGGGACGGGGACGGTTTAGGGTCCAGGTGAGGGTACGGCAACGCTTTATGGGGAGCGTGGGTGTGAGGGCGCGGGTTAGTGTTAGCGTACGGGTTAGGATTAGGAGACGGGTGAGGGTCAGGCTTCGGGGAAGGGTTAGGGTTAGGGTTCGGGCTAGGGTTAGGGTTAGGGGACGGGGATGGTTTAGGGTCCAGGTGAGGGTACGGCAACGCTTCAGGGGGAGCGTGGGTGTGAGGGCGCGGGTTAGTGTTAGCGTACGGGTTAGGATTAGGGGACGGGTGAGGGTCAGGCTTCGGGGAAGGGTTAGGGTTAGGGTTCGGGCTAGGGTTAGGGTTAGGGGACGGGGACGGTTTAGGGTCCAGGTGAGGGTACGGCAACGCTTTAGGGGGAGCGTGCGTGTGAGGGCGCGGAATAGTGTTAGCGTACGGGTTAGGATTAGGGGACGGGTGAGGGTCAGGCTTCGGGGAAGGGTTAGGGTTAGGGTTCGGGCTAGGGTTAGGGTTAGGGGACGGGGACGGCTTAGGGTCCAGGTGAGGGTACGGCAACGCTTTAGGGGGAGCGTGGGTGTGAGGGCGCGGGTGAGTGTTAGCGTACGGGTTAGGATTTGGTGACGGGTGAGGGTCAGGCTTCGGGGAAGGGTTAGGGTTAGGGTTCGGGCTAGGGTTAGTGTTAGGGGATGGGGACGGTTTAGGGTCCAGGTGAGGGGATGGCAACGCTTTAGGGGGAGCGTGGGTGTGAGGGCGTGGGTTAGTGTTAGCGTACGGGTTAGGATTAGGGGACGGGTGAGGGTCAGGCTTCGGGGAAAGGTTAGGGTTAGGGTTCGGGCTAGGGTTAGGGTTAGGGGAAGGGGACGGTTTAGGGTCCAGGTGAGGGTACGGCAACGCTTTAGGGGGAGCGTGTGTGTGAGGGCGTGGGTTAGTGTTAGCGTACGGGTTAGGATTAGGGGATGGGTGAGGGTCAGGCTTCGGGGAAGGGTTAGGGTTAGGGTTCGGGCTAGGGTTAGGGTTAGGGGACGGGGATGGTTTAGGGTCCAGGTGAGGGTACGGCAACGCTTTAGGGGGAGCGTGCGTGTGAGGGCGCGGGTTAGTGTTAGCGTACGGGTTAGGATTAGGGGACGGGTGAGGGTCAGGCTTCGGGGAAGGGTTAGGGTTAGGGTTCGGGCTAGGGTTAGGGTTAGGGGACGGGGACGGTTTAGGGTCCAGGTAAGGGTACAGCAACGCTTTAGGGGGAGCGTGAGTGTGAGGGCGTGGGTTAGTGTTAGCGTACGGGTTAGGATTAGGGGATGGGTGAGGGTCAGGCTTCGGGGAAGGGTTAGGGTTAGGGTTCGGGCCAGGGTTAGGGTTAGGGGACGGGGATGGTTTAGGGTCCAGGTGAGGGTACGGCAACGCTTTAGGGGGAGCGTGCGTGTGAGGTCGCGGGTTAGTGTTAGCGTACGGGTTAGGATTAGGGGACGGGTGAGGGTCAGGCTTCGGGGAAGGGTTAGGGTTAGGGTTCGGGCTAGGGATAGGGTTAGGGGACGGGGACGGTTTAGGGTCCAGGTGAGGGTACGGCAACGCTTTAGGGGGAGTGTGGGTGTGAGGGCGCGGGTTAGTGTTAGCGTACGGGTTAGGATTAGGGGACGGGTGAGGGTCAGGCTTTGGGGAAGGGTTAAGGTTAGGTTTCGGGCTAGGGTTAGGGTTAGGGGACGGGGACGGTTTAGGGTCCAGGTGAGGGTACGGCAACGCTTTAGGGGGAGCGTGCGTGTGAGGGCGCGGGTTAGTGTTAGCGTACGGGTTAGGATTAGGGGACGGGTGAGGGTCACGCTTCGGGGAAGGGTTAGGGTTAGGGTTCGGGCTAGGGTTAGGGTTAGGGGACGGGGACGGTTTAGGGTCCAGGTGAGGGTACGGCAACGCTTTAGGGGGAACGTGCGTGTGAGGGCGTGGGTTAGTGTTAGCGTACGGGTTAGGATTAGGGGACGGGTGAGGGTCAGGCTTCGGGGAAGGGTTAGGGTTAGGGTTCGGGCTAGGGTTAGGGTTAGGGGATGGGGACGGTTTAGGGTCCAGGTGAGGGTACGGCAACGATTTAGGGGGAGCGTGCGTGTGAGGGCGCGGGTTAGTGTTAGCGTACGGGTTAGGATTAGGGGACGGGTGAGGGTCAGGCTTCGGGGAAGGGTTAGGGTTAGGGTTCGGGTTAGGGTTAGGGGACGGGGACGGTTTAGGGTCCAGGTGAGGGTACGGCAACGCTTTAGGGCGAGCGTGCATGTGAGGGCGCGGGTTAGTGTTAGCGTACGGGTTAGGATTAGGGGACGGGTGAGGGTCAGGCTTCGGGGAAGTGTTAGGGATAGGGTTCGGGCTAGGGTTAGGGTTAGGGGACGGGGACGGTTTAGGGTCCAGGTGAGGGTACGGCAACGCTTTATGGGGAGCGTGGGTGTGAGGGCGCGGGTTAGTGTTAGCGTACGGGTTAGGATTAGGAGACGGGTGAGGGTCAGGCTTCGGGGAAGGGTTAGGGTTAGGGTTCGGGCTAGGGTTAGGGTTAGGGGACGGGGATGGTTTAGGGTCCAGGTGAGGGTACGGCAACGCTTCAGGGGGAGCGTGGGTGTGAGGGCGCGGGTTAGTGTTAGCGTACGGGTTAGGATTAGGGGACGGGTGAGGGTCAGGCTTCGGGGAAGGGTTAGGGTTAGGGTTCAGGCTAGGGTTAGGGTTAGGGGACGGGGACGGTTTAGGGTCCAGGTGAGGGTACGGCAACGCTTTAGGGGGAGTGTGCGTGTGAGGGCGCGGAATAGTGTTAGCGTACGGGATAGGATTAGGGGACGGGTGAGGGTCAGGCTTCGGGGAAGGGTTAGGGTTAGGGTTCGGGCTAGGGTTAGGGTTAGGGGACGGGGACGGTTTAGGGTCCAGGTGAGGGTACGGCAACGCTTTAGGGAGAGCGTGGGTGTGAGGGCGCGGGTGAGTGTTAGCGTACGGGTTAGGATTTGGAGACGGGTGAGGGTCAGGCTTCGGGGAAGGGTTAGGGTTAGGGTTCGGGCTAGGGTTAGTGTTAGGGGATGGGGACGGTTTAGGGTCCAGGTGAGGGGATGGCAACGCTTTAGGGGGAGCGTGGGTGTGAGGGCGTGGGTTAGTGTTAGCGTACGGGTTAGGATTAGGGGACGGGTGAGGGTCAGGCTTCGGGGAAGGGTTAGGGTTAGGGTTCGGGCTAGGGTTAGGGTTAGGGGAAGGGGACGGTTTAGGGTCCAGGTGAGGGTACGGCAATGCTTTAGGGGGAGCGTGTGTGTGAGGGCGTGGGTTAGTGTTAGCGTACGGGTTAGGATTAGGGGATGGGTGAGGGTCAGGCTTCGAGGAAGGGTTAGGGTTAGGGTTCGGGCTAGGGTTAGGGTTAGGGGACGGGGATGGTTTAGGGTCCAGGTGAGGGTACGGCAACGCTTTAGGGGGAGCGTGCGTGTGAGGGCGCGGGTTAGTGTTAGCGTACGGGTTAGGATTAGGGGATGGGTGAGGGTCAGGCTTCGGGGAAGGGTTAGGGTTAGGGTTCGGGCTAGGGTTAGGGTTAGGGGACGGGGACGGTTTAGGGTCCAGGTAAGGGTACAGCAACGCTTTAGGGGGAGCGTGTGTGTGAGGGCGTGGGTTAGTGTTAGCGTACGGGTTAGGATTAGGGGATGGGTGAGGGTCAGGCTTCGGGGAAGGGTTAGGGTTAGGGTTCGGGCTAGGGTTAGGGTTAGGGGACGGGGATGGTTTAGGGTCCAGGTGAGGGTACGGCAACGCTTTAGGGGGAGCGTGCGTGTGAGGTCGCGGGTTAGTGTTAGCGTACGGGTTAGGATTAGGGGACGGGTGAGGGTCAGGCTTCGGGGAAGGGTTAGGGTTAGGGTTCGGGCTAGGGATAGGGTTAGGGGACGGGGACGGTTTAGGGTCCAGGTGAGGGTACGGCAACGCCATAGGGGGAGCGTGCGTGTGAGGGCTCGGGTTAGTGTTAGCGTACGGGTTAGGATTTGGGGACGGGTGAGGGTCAGGCTTCGGGGAAGGGTTAGGGTTAGGGTTCGGGCTAGGGTTAGGGTTAGGGGACGGGGACGGTTTAGGGTCCAGGTGAGGGTACGGCAACGCTTTAGGGGGAGCGTGTGTGTGAGGGCGCCGGTTAGTGTTAGCGTACGGGTTAGGATTAGGGGACGGGTGAGGGTCAGGCTTCAGGGAAGGGTTAGGGTTAGGGTTCGGGCTAGGGTTAGGATTAGGGGACGGGGACGGTTTAGGGTCCAGGTGAGGGTACGGCAACGCTTTAGGGGGAGCGTGCGTGTGAGGGCGCGGGTTAGTGTTAGCGTACGGGTTAGGATTAGGGGACGGGTGAGGGTCAGGCTTCGGGGAAGGGTTAGGGTTAGGGTTCGGGCTAGGGTTAGGGTTAGGGGACGGGGACGGGTTAAGGTCCAGGTGAGGGTATGGCAACGCATTAGGGGTAGCGTGCGTGTGAGAGCGTGGGTTAGTGTTAGCGTACGGGTTAGGATTAGGGGATGGGTGAGGGTCAGGCTTCGGGGAAGGGTTAGGGTTAGGGTTCGGGCTAGGGTTAGGGTTAGGGGACGGGGACGGTTTAGGGTCCAGGTGAGGGTACGGCAACGCTTTAGGGGGAGCATGCGTGTGAGGGCGCGGGTTAGTGTTAGCGTACGGGTTAGGATTAGGGGACGGGTGAGGGTCAGGCTTCGGGGAAGAGTTAGGGTTAGGGTTCGGGCTAGGGTTAGGGTTAGGGGACGGGGACGGTTTAGGGTCCAGGTGAGGGTACGGCAACGCTTTATGGGAAACGTGGGTGTGAGGGCGCGGGTTAGTGTTAGCGTACGGGTTAGGATTAGGAGACGGGTGAGGGTCAGGCTTCGGGGAAGGGTTAGGGTTAGGGTTCGGGCTAGGGTTAGGGTTAGGGGACGGGGATGGTTTAGGGTCCAGGTGAGGGTACGGCAACGCTTCAGGGGGAGCGTGGGTGTGAGGGCGTGGGTTAGTGTTAGCGTACGGGTTAGGATTAGGGGACGGGTGAGGGTCAGGCTTCGGGGAAGGGTTAGGGTTAGGGTTCGGGCTAGGGTTAGGGTTAGGGGACGGGGACGGTTTAGGGTCCAGGTGAGGGTACGGCAACGCTTTAGGGGGAGCGTGCGTGTGAGGGCGTGGAAT
Organism: Delphinus delphis; assembly: GCF_949987515.2. Classification (NCBI taxonomy): domain Eukaryota; kingdom Metazoa; phylum Chordata; class Mammalia; order Artiodactyla; family Delphinidae; genus Delphinus; species Delphinus delphis. The sequence goes on along the minus strand of NW_027192657.1, from coordinate 3,481,682 downwards.
AGTGTTAGCGTACGGGTTAGGATTAGGGGACGGGTGAGGGTCAGGCTTCGGGGAAGGGTTAGGGTTAGGGTTCGGGCTAGGGTTAGGGTTAGGGGACGGGGACGGCTTAGGGTCCAGGTGAGGGTACGGCAACGCTTTAGGGGGAGCGTGGGTGTGAGGGCGCGGGTGAGTGTTAGCGTACGGGTTAGGATTTGGTGGCGGGTGAGGGTCAGGCTTCGGGGAAGGGTTAGGGTTAGGGTTCGGGCTAGGGTTAGTGTTAGGGGATGGGGACGGTTTAGGGTCCAGGTGAGGGGATGGCAACGCTTTAGGGGGAGCGTGGGTGTGAGGGCGTGGGTTAGTGTTAGCGTACGGGTTAGGATTAGGGGACGGGTGAGGGTCAGGCTTCGGGAAAGGGTTAGGGTTAGGGTTCGGGCTAGGGTTAGGGTTAGGGGACGGGGACGGGTTAAGGTCCAGGTGAGGGTATGGCAACGCATTAGGGGTAGCGTGCGTGTGAGAGCGTGGGTTAGTGTTAGCGTACGGGTTAGGATTAGGGGATGGGTGAGGGTCAGGCTTCGGGGAAGGGTTAGGGTTAGGGTTCGGGCTAGGGTTAGGGTTAGGGGACGGGGACGGTTTAGGGTCCAGGTGAGGGTACGGCAACGCTTTAGGGGGAGCATGCATGTGAGGGCGCGGGTTAGTGTTAGCGTACGGGTTAGGATTAGGGGACGGGTGAGGGTCAGGCTTCGGGGAAGAGTTAGGGTTAGGGTTCGGGCTAGGGTTAGGGTTAGGGGACGGGGACGGTTTAGGGTCCAGGTGAGGGTACGGCAACGCTTTATGGGAAACGTGGGTGTGAGGGCGCGGGTTAGTGTTAGCGTACGGGTTAGGATTAGGAGACGGGTGAGGGTCAGGCTTCGGGGAAGGGTTAGGGTTAGGGTTCGGGCTAGGGTTAGGGTTAGGGGACGGGGATGGTTTAGGGTCCAGGTGAGGGTACGGCAACGCTTCAGGGGGAGCGTGGGTGTGAGGGCGCGGGTTAGTGTTAGCGTACGGGTTAGGATTAGGGGACGGGTGAGGGTCAGGCTTCGGGGAAGGGTTAGGGTTAGGGTTCGGGCTAGGGTTAGGGTTAGGGGACGGGGACGGTTTAGGGTCCAGGTGAGGGTACGGCAACGCTTTAGGGGGAGCGTGCGTGTGAGGGCGTGGAATAGTGTTAGCGTACGGGTTAGGATTAGGGGACGGGTGAGGGTCAGGCTTCGGGGAAGGGTTAGGGTTAGGGTTCGGGCTAGGGTTAGGGTTAGGGGACGGGGACGGCTTAGGGTCCAGGTGAGGGTACGGCAACGCTTTAGGGGGAGCGTGGGTGTGAGGGCGCGGGTGAGTGTTAGCGTACGGGTTAGGATTTGGTGGCGGGTGAGGGTCAGGCTTCGGGGAAGGGTTAGGGTTAGGGTTCGGGCTAGGGTTAGTGTTAGGGGATGGGGACGGTTTAGGGTCCAGGTGAGGGGATGGCAACGCTTTAGGGGGAGCGTGGGTGTGAGGGCGTGGGTTAGTGTTAGCGTACGGGTTAGGATTAGGGGACGGGTGAGGGTCAGGCTTCGGGAAAGGGTTAGGGTTAGGGTTCGGGCTAGGGTTAGGGTTAGGGGAAGGGGACGGTTTAGGGTCCAGGTGAGGGTACGGCAACGCTTTAGGGGGAGCGTGTGTGTGAGGGCGTGGGTTAGTGTTAGCGTACGGGTTAGGATTAGGGGATGGGTGAGGGTCAGGCTTCGGGGAAGGGTTAGGGTTAGGGTTCGGGCTAGGGTTAGGGTTAGGGGACGGGGATGGTTTAGGGTCCAGGTGAGGGTACGGCAACGCTTTAGGGGGAGCGTGCGTGTGAGGGCACGGGTTAGTGTTAGCGTACGGGTTAGGATTAGGGGACGGGTGAGGGTCAGGCTTCGGGGAAGGGTTAGGGTTAGGGTTCGGGCTAGGGTTAGGGTTAGGGGACGGGGACGGTTTAGGGTCCAGGTAAGGGTACAGCAACGCTTTAGGGGGAGCGTGTGTGTGAGGGCGTGGGTTAGTGTTAGCGTACGGGTTAGGATTAGGGGATGGGTGAGGGTCAGGCTTCGGGGAAGGGTTAGGGTTAGGGTTCGGGCCAGGGTTAGGGTTAGGGGACGGGGATGGTTTAGGGTCCAGGTGAGGGTACGGCAACGCTTTAGGGGGAGCGTGCGTGTGAGGTCGCGGGTTAGTGTTAGCGTACGGGTTAGCATTAGGGGACGGGTGAGGGTCAGGCTTCGGGGAAGGGTTAGGGTTAGGGTTCGGGCTAGGGATAGGGTTAGGGGACGGGGACGGTTTAGGGTCCAGGTGAGGGTACGGCAACGCTTTAGGGGGAGTGTGGGTGTGAGGGCGCGGGTTAGTGTTAGCGTACGGGTTAGGATTAGGGGACGGGTGAGGGTCAGGCTTTGGGGAAGGGTTAAGGTTAGGTTTCGGGCTAGGGTTAGGGTTAGGGGACGGGGACGGTTTAGGGTCCAGGTGAGGGTACGGCAATGCTTTAGGGGGAGCGTGCGTGTGAGGGCGCGGGTTAGTGTTAGCGTACGGGTTAGGATTAGGGGACGGGTGAGGGTCACGCTTCGGGGAAGGGTTAGGGTTAGGGTTCGGGCTAGGGTTAGGGTTAGGGGACGGGGACGGTTTAGGGTCCAGGTGAGGGTACGGCAACGCTTTAGGGGGAACGTGCGTGTGAGGGCGCGGGTTAGTGTTAGCGTACGGGTTAGGATTAGGGGACGGGTGAGGGTCAGGCTTCGGGGAAGGGTTAGGGTTAGGGTTCGGGCTAGGGTTAGGGTTAGGGGACGGGGACGGTTTAGGGTCCAGGTGAGGGTACGGCAACGATTTAGGGGGAGCGTGCGTGTGAGGGCGCGGGTTAGTGTTAGCGTACGGGTTAGGATTAGGGGACGGGTGAGGGTCAGGCTTCGGGGAAGGGTTAGGGTTAGGGTTCGGGTTAGGGTTAGGGGACGGGGACGGTTTAGGGTCCAGGTGAGGGTACGGCAACGCTTTAGGGCGAGCGTGCATGTGAGGGCGCGGGTTAGTGTTAGCGTACGGGTTAGGATTAGGGGACGGGTGAGGGTCAGGCTTCGGGGAAGGGTTAGGGTTAGGGTTCGGGCTAGGGTTAGGGTTAGGGGACGGGGACGGTTTAGGGTCCAGGTAAGGGTACAGCAACGCTTTAGGGGGAGCGTGTGTGTGAGGGCGTGGGTTAGTGTTAGCGTACCGGTTAGGATTAGGGGATGGGTGAGGGTCAGGCTTCGGGGAAGGGTTAGGGTTAGGGTTCGGGCCAGGGTTAGGGTTAGGGGACGGGGATGGTTTAGGGTCCAGGTGAGGGTACGGCAACGCTTTAGGGGGAGCGTGCGTGTGAGGTCGCGTGTTAGTGTTAGCGTACGGGTTAGGATTAGGGGACGGGTGAGGGTCAGGCTTCGGGGAAGGGTTAGGGTTAGGGTTCGGGCTAGGGATAGGGTTAGGGGACGGGGACGGTTTAGGGTCCAGGTGAGGGTACGGCAACGCTTTAGGGGGAGTGTGGGTGTGAGGGCGCGGGTTAGTGTTAGCGTACGGGTTAGGATTAGGGGACGGGTGAGGGTCAGGCTTTGGGGAAGGGTTAAGGTTAGGTTTCGGGCTAGGGTTAGGGTTAGGGGACGGGGACGGTTTAGGGTCCAGGTGAGGGTACGGCAACGCTTTAGGGGGAGCGTGCGTGTGAGGGCGCGGGTTAGTGTTAGCGTACGGGTTAGGATTAGGGGACGGGTGAGGGTCACGCTTCGGGGAAGTGTTAGGGTTAGGGTTCGGGCTAGGGTTAGGGTTAGGGGACGGGGACGGTTTAGGGTCCAGGTGAGGGTACGGCAACGCTTTAGGGGGAACGTGCGTGTGAGGGCGCGGGTTAGTGTTAGCGTACGGGTTAGGATTAGGGGACGGGTGAGGGTCAGGCTTCGGGGAAGGGTTAGGGTTAGGGTTCGGGCTAGGGTTAGGGTTAGGGGACGGGGACGGTTTAGGGTCCAGGTGAGGGTACGGCAACGATTTAGGGGGAGCGTGCGTGTGAGGGCGCGGGTTAGTGTTAGCGTACGGGTTAGGATTAGGGGACGGGTGAGGGTCAGGCTTCGGGGAAGGGTTAGGGTTAGGGTTCGGGTTAGGGTTAGGGGACGGGGACGGTTTAGGGTCCAGGTGAGGGTACGGCAACGCTTTAGGGCGAGCGTGCATGTGAGGGCGCGGGTTAGTGTTAGCGTACGGGTTAGGATTAGGGGACGGGTGAGGGTCAGGCTTCGGGGAAGTGTTAGGGTTAGGGTTCGGGCTAGGGTTAGGGTTAGGGGACGGGGACGGTTTAGGGTCCAGGTGAGGGTACGGCAACGCTTTATGGGGAGCGTGGGTGTGAGGGCGCGGGTTAGTGTTAGCGTACGGGTTAGGATTAGGAGACGGGTGAGGGTCAGGCTTCGGGGAAGGGTTAGGGTTAGGGTTCGGGCTAGGGTTAGGGTTAGGGGACGGGGATGGTTTAGGGTCCAGGTGAGGGTACGGCAACGCTTCAGGGGGAGCGTGGGTGTGAGGGCGCGGGTTAGTGTTAGCGTACGGGTTAGGATTAGGGGACGGGTGAGGGTCAGGCTTCGGGGAAGGGTTAGGGTTAGGGTTCGGGCTAGGGTTAGGGTTAGGGGACGGGGACGGTTTAGGGTCCAGGTGAGGGTACGGCAACGCTTTAGGGGGAGTGTGCGTGTGAGGGCGCGGAATAGTGTTAGCGTACGGGTTAGGATTAGGGGACGGGTGAGGGTCAGGCTTCGGGGAAGGGTTAGGGTTAGGGTTCGGGCTAGGGTTAGGGTTAGGGGACGGGGACGGTTTAGGGTCCAGGTGAGGGTACGGCAACGCTTTAGGGGGAGCGTGGGTGTGAGGGCGCGGGTGAGTGTTAGCGTACGGGTTAGGATTTGGAGACGGGTGAGGGTCAGGCTTCGGGGAAGGGTTAGGGTTAGGGTTCGGGCTAGGGTTAGTGTTAGGGGATGGGGACGGTTTAGGGTCCAGGTGAGGGGATGGCAACGCTTTAGGGGGAGCGTGGGTGTGAGGGCGTGTGTTAGTGTTAGCGTACGGGTTAGGATTAGGGGACGGGTGAGGGTCGGGCTTCGGGGAAGGGTTAGGGTTAGGGTTCGGGCTAGGGTTAGGGTTAGGGGAAGGGGACGGTTTAGGGTCCAGGTGAGGGTACGGCAACGCTTTAGGGGGAGCGTGCGTGTGAGGGCGCGGGTTAGTGTTACGGTACGGGTTAGGATTAGGGGACGGGTGAGGGTCAGGCTTCGGGGAAGGGTTAGGGTTAGGGTTCGGGCCAGGGTTAGGGTTAGGGGACGGGGATGGTTTAGGGTCCAGGTGAGGGTACGGCAACGCTTTAGGGGGAGCGTGCGTGTGAGGTCGCGGGTTAGTGTTAGCGTACGGGTTAGGATTAGGGGACGGGTGAGGGTCAGGCTTCGGGGAAGGGTTAGGGTTAGGGTTCGGGCTAGGGATAGGGTTAGGGGACGGGGACGGTTTAGGGTCCAGGTGAGGGTACGGCAACGCTTTAGGGGGAGTGTGGGTGTGAGGGCGCGGGTTAGTGTTAGCGTACGGGTTAGGATTAGGGGACGGGTGAGGGTCAGGCTTTGGGGAAGGGTTAAGGTTAGGTTTCGGGCTAGGGTTAGGGTTAGGGGACGGGGACGGTTTAGGGTCCAGGTGAGGGTACGGCAACGCTTTAGGGGGAGCGTGCGTGTGAGGGCGCGGGTTAGTGTTAGCGTACGGGTTAGGATTAGGGGACGGGTGAGGGTCACGCTTCGGGGAAGGGTTAGGGTTAGGGTTCGGGCTAGGGTTAGGGTTAGGGGACGGGGACGGTTTAGGGTCCAGGTGAGGGTACGGCAACGCTTTAGGGGGAACGTGCGTGTGAGGGCGCGGGTTAGTGTTAGCGTACGGGTTAGGATTAGGGGACGGGTGAGGGTCAGGCTTCGGGGAAGGGTTAGGGTTAGGGTTCGGGCTAGGGTTAGGGTTAGGGGACGGGGACGGTTTAGGGTCCAGGTGAGGGTACGGCAACGATTTAGGGGGAGCGTGCGTGTGAGGGCGCGGGTTAGTGTTAGCGTACGGGTTAGGATTAGGGGACGGGTGAGGGTCAGGCTTCGGGGAAGGGTTAGGGTTAGGGTTCGGGTTAGGGTTAGGGGACGGGGACGGTTTAGGGTCCAGGTGAGGGTACGGCAACGCTTTAGGGCGAGCGTGCATGTGAGGGCGTGGGTTAGTGTTAGCGTACGGGTTAGGATTAGGGGACGGGTGAGGGTCAGGCTTCGGGGAAGGGTTAGGGTTAGGGTTCGGGCTAGGGTTAGGGTTAGGGGACGGGGACGGTTTAGGGTCCAGGTGAGGGTACGGCAACGCTTTAGGGGGAGCGTGCGTGTGAGGGCGTGGAATAGTGTTAGCGTACGGGTTAGGATTAGGGGACGGGTGAGGGTCAGGCTTCGGGGAAGGGTTAGGGTTAGGGTTCGGGCTAGGGTTAGGGTTAGGGGACGGGGACGGCTTAGGGTCCAGGTGAGGGTACGGCAACGCTTTAGGGGGAGCGTGGGTGTGAGGGCGCGGGTGAGTGTTAGCGTACGGGTTAGGATTTGGTGGCGGGTGAGGGTCAGGCTTCGGGGAAGGGTTAGGGTTAGGGTTCGGGCTAGGGTTAGTGTTAGGGGATGGGGACGGTTTAGGGTCCAGGTGAGGGGATGGCAATGCTTTAGGGGGAGCGTGGGTGTGAGGGCGTGGGTTAGTGTTAGCGTACGGGTTAGGATTAGGGGACGGGTGAGGGTCAGGCTTCGGGAAAGGGTTAGGGTTAGGGTTCGGGCTAGGGTTAGGGTTAGGGGAAGGGGACGGTTTAGGGTCCAGGTGAGGGTACGGCAACGCTTTAGGGGGAGCGTGTGTGTGAGGGCGTGGGTTAGTGTTAGCGTACGGGTTAGGATTAGGGGATGGGTGAGGGTCAGGCTTCGGGGAAGGGTTAGGGTTAGGGTTCGGGCTAGGGTTAGGGTTAGGGGACGGGGATGGTTTAGGGTCCAGGTGAGGGTACGGCAACGCTTTAGGGGGAGCGTGCGTGTGAGGGCACGGGTTAGTGTTAGCGTACGGGTTAGGATTAGGGGACGGGTGAGGGTCAGGCTTCGGGGAAGGGTTAGGGTTAGGGTTCGGGCTAGGGTTAGGGTTAGGGGACGGGGACGGTTTAGGGTCCAGGTAAGGGTACAGCAACGCTTTAGGGGGAGCGTGTGTGTGAGGGCGTGGGTTAGTGTTAGCGTACGGGTTAGGATTAGGGGATGGGTGAGGGTCAGGCTTCGGGGAAGGGTTAGGGTTAGGGTTCGGGCCAGGGTTAGGGTTAGGGGACGGGGATGGTTTAGGGTCCAGGTGAGGGTACGGCAACGCTTTAGGGGGAGCGTGCGTGTGAGGTCGCGGGTTAGTGTTAGCGTACGGGTTAGGATTAGGGGACGGGTGAGGGTCAGGCTTCGGGGAAGGGTTAGGGTTAGGGTTCGGGCTAGGGATAGGGTTAGGGGACGGGGACGGTTTAGGGTCCAGGTGAGGGTACGGCAACGCTTTAGGGGGAGCGTGCGTGTGAGGGCGCGGGTTAGTGTTAGCGTACGGGTTAGGATTAGGGGACGGGTGAGGGTCAGGCTTCGGGGAAGGGTTAGGGTTAGGGTTCGGGCCAGGGTTAGGGTTAGGGGACGGGGACGGTTTAGGGTCCAGGTGAGGGTACGGCAACGCTTTAGGGGGAGCGTGCGTGTGAGGGCGCGGGTTAGTGTTAGCGTACGGGTTAGGATTAGGGGACGGGTGAGGGTCAGGCTTCGGGGAAGGGTTAGGGTTAGGGTTCGGGCTAGGGATAGGGTTAGGGGACGGGGACGGTTTAGGGTCCAGGTGAGGGTACGGCAACGCTTTAGGGGGAGCGTGCGTGTGAGGGCGCGGGTTAGTGTTAGCGTACGGGTTAGGATTAGGGGACGGGTGAGGGTCAGGCTTCGGGGAAGGGTTAGGGTTAGGGTTCGGGCCAGGGTTAGGGTTAGGGGACGGGGATGGTTTAGGGTCCAGGTGAGGGTACGGCAACGCTTTAGGGGGAGCGTGCGTGTGAGGTCGCGGGTTAGTGTTAGCGTACGGGTTAGGATTAGGGGACGGGTGAGGGTCAGGCTTCGGGGAAGGGTTAGGGTTAGGGTTCGGGCTAGGGATAGGGTTAGGGGACGGGGACGGTTTAGGGTCCAGGTGAGGGTACGGCAACGCTTTAGGGGGAGTGTGGGTGTGAGGGCGCGGGTTAGTGTTAGCGTACGGGTTAGGATTAGGGGACGGGTGAGGGTCAGGCTTTGGGGAAGGGTTAAGGTTAGGTTTCGGGCTAGGGTTAGGGTTAGGGGACGGGGACGGTTTAGGGTCCAGGTGAGGGTACGGCAACGCTTTAGGGGGAGCGTGCGTGTGAGGGCGCGGGTTAGTGTTAGCGTACGGGTTAGGATTAGGGGACGGGTGAGGGTCACGCTTCGGGGAAGGGTTAGGGTTAGGGTTCGGGCTAGGGTTAGGGTTAGGGGACGGGGACGGTTTAGGGTCCAGGTGAGGGTACGGCAACGCTTTAGGGGGAACGTGCGTGTGAGGGCGCGGGTTAGTGTTAGCGTACGGGTTAGGATTAGGGGACGGGTGAGGGTCAGGCTTCGGGGAAGGGTTAGGGTTAGGGTTCGGGCTAGGGTTAGGGTTAGGGGACGGGGACGGTTTAGGGTCCAGGTGAGGGTACGGCAACGATTTAGGGGGAGCGTGCGTGTGAGGGCGCGGGTTAGTGTTAGCGTACGGGTTAGGATTAGGGGACGGGTGAGGGTCAGGCTTCGGGGAAGGGTTAGGGTTAGGGTTCGGGTTAGGGTTAGGGGACGGGGACGGTTTAGGGTCCAGGTGAGGGTACGGCAACGCTTTAGGGCGAGCGTGCATGTGAGGGCGCGGGTTAGTGTTAGCGTACGGGTTAGGATTAGGGGACGGGTGAGGGTCAGGCTTCGGGGAAGGGTTAGGGTTAGGGTTCGGGCTAGGGTTAGGGTTAGGGGACGGGGACGGTTTAGGGTCCAGGTGAGGGTACGGCAACGCTTTAGGGGGAGCGTGCGTGTGAGGGCGTGGAATAGTGTTAGCGTACGGGTTAGGATTAGGGGACGGGTGAGGGTCAGGCTTCGGGGAAGGGTTAGGGTTAGGGTTCGGGCTAGGGTTAGGGTTAGGGGACGGGGACGGCTTAGGGTCCAGGTGAGGGTACGGCAACGCTTTAGGGGGAGCGTGGGTGTGAGGGCGCGGGTGAGTGTTAGCGTACGGGTTAGGATTTGGTGGCGGGTGAGGGTCAGGCTTCGGGGAAGGGTTAGGGTTAGGGTTCGGGCTAGGGTTAGTGTTACGGGATGGGGACGGTTTAGGGTCCAGGTGAGGGGATGGCAACGCTTTAGGGGGAGCGTGGGTGTGAGGGCGTGGGTTAGTGTTAGCGTACGGGTTAGGATTAGGGGACGGGTGAGGGTCAGGCTTCGGGAAAGGGTTAGGGTTAGGGTTCGGGCTAGGGTTAGGGTTAGGGGAAGGGGACGGTTTAGGGTCCAGGTGAGGGTACGGCAACGCTTTAGGGGGAGCGTGTGTGTGAGGGCGTGGGTTAGTGTTAGCGTACGGGTTAGGATTAGGGGATGGGTGAGGGTCAGGCTTCGGGGAAGGGTTAGGGTTAGGGTTCGGGCTAGGGTTAGGGTTAGGGGACGGGGATGGTTTAGGGTCCAGGTGAGGGTACGGCAACGCTTTAGGGGGAGCGTGCGTGTGAGGGCACGGGTTAGTGTTAGCGTACGGGTTAGGATTAGGGGACGGGTGAGGGTCAGGCTTCGGGGAAGGGTTAGGGTTAGGGTTCGGGCTAGGGTTAGGGTTAGGGGACGGGGACGGTTTAGGGTCCAGGTAAGGGTACAGCAACGCTTTAGGGGGAGCGTGTGTGTGAGGGCGTGGGTTAGTGTTAGCGTACGGGTTAGGATTAGGGGATGGGTGAGGGTCAGGCTTCGGGGAAGGGTTAGGGTTAGGGTTCGGGCCAGGGTTAAGGTTAGGGGACGGGGATGGTTTAGGGTCCAGGTGAGGGTACGGCAACGCTTTAGGGGGAGCGTGCGTGTGAGGTCGCGGGTTAGTGTTAGCGTACGGGTTAGGATTAGGGGACGGGTGAGGGTCAGGCTTCGGGGAAGGGTTAGGGTTAGGGTTCGGGCTAGGGATAGGGTTAGGGGACGGGGACAGTTTAGGGTCCAGGTGAGGGTACGGCAACGCTTTAGGGGGAGTGTGGGTGTGAGGGCGCGGGTTAGTGTTAGCGTACGGGTTAGGATTAGGGGACGGGTGAGGGTCAGGCTTTGGGGAAGGGTTAAGGTTAGGTTTCGGGCTAGGGTTAGGGTTAGGGGACGGGGACGGTTTAGGGTCCAGGTGAGGGTACGGCAACGCTTTAGGGGGAGCGTGCGTGTGAGGGCGTGGGTTAGTGTTAGCGTACGGGTTAGGATTAGGGGACGGGTGAGGGTCAGGCTTCGGGGAAGGGTTAGGGTTAGGGTTCGGGCTAGGGTTAGGGTTAGGGGACGGGGACGGTTTCGGGTCCAGGTGAGGGTACGGCAACGCTTTAAGGGGAGCGTGCGTGTGAGGGCGCGGGTTAGTGTTAGCGTACGGGTTAGGATTAGGGGACGGGTGAGGGTCAGGCTTCGGGGAAGGGTTAGGGTTAGGGTTCGGGCTAGGGTTAGGGTTAGGGGACGGGGACGGTTTAGGGTCCAGGTGAGGGTACGGCAACTCTTTAGGGGGAGCGTGCGTGTGAGGGCGCGGGTTAGTGTTAGCGTACGGGTTAGGATTAGGGGACGTGTGAGGGTCAGGCTTTGTGGAAGAGTTAGGGTTAGGGTTCGGGCTAGGGTTAGGGTTAGGGGACGGGGACGGTTTAGGGTCCAGGTGAGGGTACGGCAACGCTTTAGGGGGAGCATGCGTGTGAGGGCGCGGGTTAGTGTTAGTGTATGGGTTAGGATTAGGGGACGGGTGAGGGTCAGGCTTCGGGGAAGGGTTAGGGTTAGGGTTCGGGCTAGGGTTAGGGTTAGGGGACGGGGACGGTTTAGGGTCCAGGTGAGGGTACGGCAACGCTTTAGGGGGAGCGTGCGTGTGAGGGCGTGGGTTAGTGTTAGCGTACGGCTTAGGATTAGGAGACGGGTGAGGGTCAGGCTTCGGGGAAGGGTTAGGGTTAGGGTTCGGGCTAGGGTTAGGGTTAGGGGACGGGGACGGTTTAGGGTCCAGGTGAGGGTACGGCAACGCTGTAGGGAGAGCGTGCGTGTGAGGGCGTGGGTTAGTGTTAGCGTACGGGTTAGGATTAGGGGACGGGTGAGGGTCAGGCTTCGGGGAAGGGTTAGGGTTAGGGTTCGGGCTAGGGTTAGGGTTAGGGGACGGGGACGGTTTAGGGTCCAGGTAAGTTTACAGCAACGCTTTAGGGGGAGCGTGTGTGTGAGGGCGTGGGTTAGTGTTAGCGTACGGGTTAGGATTAGGGGATGGGTGAGGGTCAGGCTTCGGGGAAGGGTTAGGGTTAGGGTTCGGGCTAGGGTTAGGGTTAGGGGACGGGGATGGTTTAGGGTCCAGGTGAGGGTACGGCAACACTTTAAGGGGAGCGTGTGTGTGAGGGCGCGGGTTAGTGTTAGCGTACGGGTTAGGATTAGGGGACGGGTGAGGGTCAGGCTTCGGGGAAGGGTTAGGGTTAGGGTTCGGGCTAGGGTTAGGGTTAGGGGACGGGGACGGTTTAGGGTCCAGGTGAGGGTACGGCAACTCTTTAGGGGGAGCGTGCGTGTGAGGGCGCGGGTTAGTGTTAGCGTACGGGTTAGGATTAGGGGATGGGTGAGGGTCAGGCTTTGTGGAAGAGTTAGGGTTAGGGTTCGGGCTAGGGTTAGGGTTAGGGGACGGGGACGGTTTAGGGTCCAGGTGAGGGTATGGCAACGCTTTAGGGGGAGCATGCGTGTGAGGGCGCGGGTTAGTGTTAGTGTATGGGTTAGGATTAGGGGACGGGTGAGGGTCAGGCTTCGGGGAAGGGTTAGGGTTAGGGTTCGGGCTAGGGTTAGGGTTAGGGTACGGGGACGGTTTAGGGTCCAGGTGAGGGTACGGCAACGCTTTAGGGGGAGCGTGCGTGTGAGGGCGTGGGTTAGTGTTAGCGTACGGCTTAGGATTAGGGGACGGGTGAGGGTCAGGCTTCGGGGAAGGGTTAGGGTTAGGGTTTGGGCTAGGGTTAGGGTTAGGGGACGGGGACGGTTTAGGGTCCAGGTGATGGTACGGCAACGCTGTAGGGGGAGCGTGCGTGTGAGGGCGTGGGTTAGTGTTAGCGTACGGGTTAGGATTAGGAGACGGGTGAGGGTCAGGCTTCGGGGATGGGTTAGCGTTAGGGTTCGGGCTAGGGTTAGGGTTAGGGGACGGTTTAGGGTCCAGGTGAGGGTACGGCAACGCTTTAGGGGGAGCGTGCGTGTGAGGGCGCGGGTTAGTGTTAGCGTACGGGTTAGGATTAGGGGACGGGTGAGGGTCAGGCTTCGTGGAAGGGTTAGGGTTAGGGTTCGGGCTAGGGTTAGGGTTAGGGGACGGGGATGGTTTAGCGTCCAGGTGAGGGTACGGCAACGCTTTAGGGAGAGCGTGCGTGTGAGGGCGCGGGTTAATGTTAGCGTACGGGTTAGGATTAGGGGACGGGTGAGGGTCAGGCTTCGGGGAAGGGTTAGGGTTAGTGTTCGGGCTAGGGTTAGGGTTAGGGGACGGGGACGGTTTAGGGTCCAGGTGAGGGTACGGCAACGCTTTAGTGGGAGCGTGCGTGTGAGGGTGCGGGTTAGTGTTAGCGTACGGGTTAGGATTAGGGGACGGGTGAGGGTCAGGCTCCGGGGAAGGGTTAGGGTTAGTGTTCGGGCTAGGGTTAGGGTTAGGGGACGGGGACGGGTTAGGGTCCAGGTGAGGGTACGGCAACGCTTTAGGGGGAGCATGCGTGTGAGGGCGTGGGGTAGTGTTAGCATACGGTTTAGGATTAGGGGACGGGTGAGGGTCAGGCTTCGGGGAAGGGTTAGGGTTAGGGTTCGGGCTAGGGTTAGGGTTATGGGACGGGGACGGTTTCGGGTCCAGGTGAGGGTACGGCAACGCTTTAAGGGGAGCGTGCGTGTGAGGGCGCGGGTTAGTGTTAGCGTACGGGTTAGGATTAGGGGACGGGTGAGGGTCAGGCTTCGGGGAAGGGTTAGGGTTAGGGTTCGGGCTAGGGTTAGGGTTAGGGGACGGGGACGGTTTAGGGTCCAGGTGAGGGTACGGCAACTCTTTAGGGGGAGCGTGCGTGTGAGGGCGCGGGTTAGTGTTAGCGTACGGGTTAGGTTTAGGGGACGTGTGAGGGTCAGGCTTTGTGGAAGAGTTAGGGTTAGGGTTCGGGCTAGGGTTAGGGTTAGGGGACGGGGACGGTTTAGGGTCCAGGTGAGGGTACGGCAACGCTTTAGGGGGAGCATGCGTGTGAGGGCGCGGGTTAGTGTTAGTGTATGGGTTAGGATTAGGGGACGGGTGAGGGTCAGGCTTCGGGGAAGGGTTAGGGTTAGGGTTCGGGCTAGGGTTAGGGTTAGGGGACGGGGATGGTTTAGGGTCCAGTTGAGGGTACGGCAACGCTTTAGGGGGAGCGTGCGTGTGAGGGCGTGGGTTAGTGTTAGCGTACGGCTTAGGATTAGGGGACGGGTGAGTGTCAGGCTTCGGGGAAGGGTTAGGGTTAGGGTTCGGGCTAGGGTTAGGGTTAGGGGACGGGGACGGTTTAGGGTCCAGGTGAGGGTACGGCAACGCTGTAGGGGGAGCGTGCGTGTGAGGGCGTGGGTTAGTGTTAGCGTACGGGTTAGGATTAGGGGACGGGTGAGGGTCAGGCTTCGGGGAAGGGTTAGGGTTAGGGTTCGGGCTAGGGTTAGGGTTAGGGGACGGGGATGGTTTAGCGTCCAGGTGAGGGTACGGCAACGCTTTAGGGAGAGCGTGCGTGTGAGGGCGCGGGTTAATGTTAGCGTACGGGTTAGGATTAGGGGACGGGTGAGGGTCAGGCTTCGGGGAAGGGTTAGGGTTAGTGTTCGGGCTAGGGTTAGGGTTAGGGGACGGGGACGGTTTAGGGTCCAGGTGAGGGTACGGCAACGCTTTAGTGGGAGCGTGCGTGTGAGGGTGCGGGTTAGTGTTAGCGTACGGGTTAGGATTAGGTGACGGGTGACGGTCAGGCTTCGGGGAAGGGTTAGGGTTAGGGTTCGGGCTAGGGTTAGGTTTAGGTGACGGGGACGGTTTAGGGTCCAGGTGAGGGTACGGCAACGCTTTAGGGGGAGCGTGCGTGTGAGGGCGCGGGTTAGTGTTAGCGTACGGGTTAGGATTAGGGGACGGGTGAGGTTCAGGGTTCGGGGAAGTGTTAGGTTTAGGGTACGGGCTAGGGTTAGGGTTAGGGGACGGGGACGGTTTAGGGTCCAGGTGAGGGTACGGCAACGCTTTAGGGGCAGCGTGCGTGTGAGGGGGCGGGTTAGTGTTAGCGTACGGATTAGGATTAGGTGACGGGTGACGGTCAGGCTTCGGGGAAGGGTTAGGGTTAGGGTTCGGGCTAGGGTTAGGGTTAGGGGACGGGGAAGGGTTAGGGTCCAGGTGAGGGTACGGCAACGCTTTAGGGGGAGCGTGCGTGTGAGGGCGCGGGTTAGTGTTAGCGTACGGGTTAGGATTAGGGGACGGGTGAGGGTCATGCTTCGGGGAAGGGTTAGGGTTAGGGTTCGGGCTAGGGTTAGGGTTAGGTGACGGGGACGGTTTCGGGTCCAGGTGAGGGTACGGCAACGCTTTAGGGGGAGCGTGCGTGTGAGAGCGTGGGGTAGTGTTAGCATACGGTTTAGGATTAGGGGACGGGTGAGGGTCAGGCTTCGGGGAAGGGTTAGGGTTAGGGTTCGGGCTAGGGTTAGGGTTAGGGGACGGGGAAGGTTTACGGTCCAGGTGAGGGTACGGCAACGCTTTAGGGGGAGCGTGTGTGTGAGGGCACGGGTTAGTGTTAGCGTATGGCTTAGGATTAGGGGACGGGTGAGGGTCATGCTTCGGGGAAGGGTTAAAGTTAGTTTTCGGTCTAGGGTTAGGGTTAGGTGACGGGGACGGTTTAGGGTCCAGGTGAGGGTACGGCAACGCTTTAGGGGGAGCGTGCGTGTGAGGGCGCGGGTTAGTGTTAGCGTACGGGTTAGGATTAGGGGACGGGTGAGGGTCAGGCTTCGGGGAAGGGTTAGGGTTAGGGTTCGGGCTAGGGTTAGGGTTAGGGGACGGGGACGGTTTCGGGTCCAGGTGAGGGTACGGCAACGCTTTAAGGGGAGCGTGCGTGTGAGGGCGCGGGTTAGTGTTAGCGTACGGGTTAGGATTAGGGGACGGGTGAGGGTCAGGCTTCGGGGAAGGGTTAGGGTTAGGGTTCGGGCTAGGGTTATGGTTAGGGGACGGGGACGGTTTAGGGTCCAGGTGAGGGTACGGCAACTCTTTAGGGGGAGCGTGCGTGTGAGGGCGCGGGTTAGTGTTAGCGTACGGGTTAGGATTAGGGGACGTGTGAGGGTCAGGCTTTGTGGAAGAGTTAGGGTTAGGGTTCGGGCTAGGGTTAGGGTTAGGGGACGGGGACGGTTTAGGGTCCAGGTGAGGGTACGGCAACGCTTTAGGGGGAGCATGCGTGTGAGGGCGCGGGTTAGTGTTAGTGTATGGGTTAGGATTAGGGGACGGGTGAGGGTCAGGCTTCGGGGAAGGGTTAGGGTTAGGGTTCGGGCTAGGGTTAGGGTTAGGGGACGGGGACGGTTTAGGGTCCAGGTGAGGGTACGGCAACGCTTTAGGGGGAGCGTGCGTGTGAGGGCGTGGGTTAGTGTTAGCGTACGGCTTAGGATTAGGAGACGGGTGAGGGTCAGGCTTCGGGGAAGGGTTAGGGTTAGGGTTCGGGCTAGGGTTAGGGTTAGGGGACGGGGACGGTTTAGGGTCCAGGTGAGGGTACGGCAACGCTGTAGGGGGAGCGTGCGTGTGAGGGCGTGGGTTAGTGTTAGCGTACGGGTTAGGATTAGGGGACGGGTGAGGGTCAGGCTTCGGGGAAGGGTTAGGGTTAGGGTTCGGGCTAGGGTTAGGGTTAGGGGACGGTTTAGGGTCCAGGTGAGGGTACGGCAACGCTTTAGGGGCAGCGTGCGTGTGAGGGGGCGGGTTAGTGTTAGCGTACGGATTAGGATTAGGTGACGGGTGACGGTCAGGCTTCGGGGAAGGGTTAGGGTTAGGGTTCGGGCTAGGGTTAGGGTTAGGGGACGGGGAAGGGTTAGGGTCCAGGTGAGGGTACGGCAACGCTTTAGGGGGAGCGTGCGTGTGAGGGCGCGGGTTAGTGTTAGCGTACGGGTTAGGATTAGGGGACGGGTGAGGGTCATGCTTCGGGGAAGGGTTAGGGTTAGGGTTCGGGCTAGGGTTAGGGTTAGGTGACGGGGACGGTTTCGGGTCCAGGTGAGGGTACGGCAACGCTTTAGGGGGAGCGTGCGTGTGAGAGCGTGGGGTAGTGTTAGCATACGGTTTAGGATTAGGGGACGGGTGAGGGTCAGGCTTCGGGGAAGGGTTAGGGTTAGGGTTCGGGCTAGGGTTAGGGTTAGGGGACGGGGAAGGTTTACGGTCCAGGTGAGGGTACGGCAACGCTTTAGGGGCAGCGTGCGTGTGAGGGGGCGGGTTAGTGTTAGCGTACGGATTAGGATTAGGTGACGGGTGACGGTCACGCTTCGGGGAAGGGTTAGGGTTAGGGTTCGGGCTAGGGTTAGGGTTAGGGGACGGGGAAGGGTTAGGGTCCAGGTGAGGGTACGGCAACGCTTTAGGGGGAGCGTGCGTGTGAGGGCGCGGGTTAGTGTTAGCGTACGGGTTAGGATTAGGGGACGGGTGAGGGTCATGCTTCGGGGAAGGGTTAGGGTTAGGGTTCGGGCTAGGGTTAGGGTTAGGTGACTGGGACGGTTTCGGGTCCAGGTGAGTGTACGGCAACGCTTTAGGGGGAGCGTGCGTGTGAGGGCGTGGGGTAGTGTTAGCATACGGTTTAGGATTAGGGGACGGGTGAGGGTCAGGCTTCGTGGAAGGGTTAGGGTGAGGGTTCGGGCTAGGGTTAGGGTTAGGGGACGGGGAAGGTTTACGGTCCAGGTGAGGGTACGGCAACGCTTTAGGGGGAGCGTGTGTGTGAGGGCACGGGTTAGTGTTAGCGTATGGCTTAGGATTAGGGGACGGGTGAGGGTCATGCTTCGGGGAAGGGTTAAAGTTAGTGTTCGGTCTAGGGTTAGGGTTAGGTGACGGGGACGGTTTAGGGTCCAGGTGAGGGTACGGCAACGCTTTAGGGGGAGCATGCGTGTGAGGGCGCGGGTTAGTGTTAGCGTACGGGTTAGGATTAGGGGACGGGTGAGGGTCAGGCTTCGGGGAAGGGTTAGGGTTAGGGTTCGGGCTAGGGTTAGGGTTAGGGGACGGGGACGGTTTAGGGTCCAGGTGAGGGTACGGCAACGCTTTAGGGGGAGCGTTCGTGTGAGGGCGCGGGTTAGTGTTAGCGTACGGGTTAGGATTAGGGGACGGGTGAGTGTCAGGCTTCGGGGAAGGGTTAGGGTTAGGGTTCGGGCTAGGGTTAGGGTTAGGGGACGGGGACGGTTTAGGGTCCAGGTGAGGGTACGGCAACGCTTTAGGGGGAGCGTGGGTGTGAGGGCGCGTGTTAGTGTTAGCGTACGGGTTAGGATTAGGGGACGGGTGAGGGTCAGGCTTCGGGGAAGGGTTAGGGTTAGGGTTCGGGCTAGGGTTAGGGTTAGGGGACGGGGACGGTTTAGGGTCCAGGTGAGGGTAGGGCAACGCTTTAGGGGGAGCGTGCGTGTGAGGGCGCGGGTTAGTGTTAGCGTACGGGTTAGGATTAGGGGACGGGTGAGTGTCAGGCTTTGGGGAAGGGTTAGTGTTAGGGTTCGGGCTAGGGTTAGGGTTAGGGGACGGGGACGGTTTAGGGTCCAGGTGAGGGTACGCCAACGCTATAGGGGGAGCGTGGGTGTGAGGGCGCGGGTTAGTGTTAGCATACGGGTTAGGATTAGGGGACGGGTGAGGGTCAGGCTTCGGGGAAGGGTTATGGTTAGGGTTCGGGCTAGGGTTAGGGTTAGAGGACGGGGACGGTTTTGGGTCCAGGTGAGGGTATGGCAACGCTTTAGGGGGAGCGTGCGTGTGAGGGCGCGGGTTATTGTTAGCGTACGGGTTAGGATTAGGGGACGGGTGAGGGTCAGGCTTCGGGGAAGGGTTAGGGTTAGGGTTCCGGCTAGGGTTAGGGTTAGGGGACGGGGACGGTTTAGGGTCCAGGTGAGGGTACGGCAACGCTTTAGGGGGAGCGTGCATGTGAGGGCGCGGGTTAGTGTTAGCGTACGGGTTAGGATTAGGGGACGGGTGAGGGTCAGGCTTCGGGGAAGGATTAGGGTTAGGGTTCGGGCTAGGGTTAGGGTTAGGGGACGGGGTTGGTTTAGGGTCCAGGTGAGGGTACGGCAACGCTTTAGGGCGAGCGTGCGTGTGAGGGCGCGGGTTAGTGTTAGCGTACGGGTTAGGATTAGGGGACGGGTGAGGGTCAGGCTTCCGGGAAGGGTTAGGGTTAGTGTTCGGGCTAGGGTTAGGGTTAGGGGACGGGGACGGTTTAGGGTCCAGGTGAGGGTACGGCAACGATTTAGGGGGAGCGTTCGTCTGAGGGCGCGGGTTAGTGTTAGCGTACGGGTTAGGATTAGGGGACGGGTGAGGGTCAGGCTTCGGGGAAGGGTTAGGGTTAGGGTTCGGGCTAGGGTTAGAGTTAGGGGACGGGGACGGTTTAGGGTCCAGGTGAGGGTACGGCAACGCTTTAGTGGGAGCGTGCGTGTGAGGGCGTGGGTTAGTGTTAGCGTACGGGTTAGGATTAGGGGACGGGTGAGGGTCTGGCTTCGGGGAAGGGTTAGGGTTAGGGTTCGGGCTAGGGTTAGGGTTAGGGGACCGGGACGGTTTAGGGTCCAGGTGAGGGTACGGCAACGCTTTAGGGCGAGCGTGCGTGTGAGGGCGTGGGTTGGTGTTAGCGTACGGGTTAGGATTAGGGGACGGGTGAGGGTCAGGCTTCGGGGAAGTGTTAGGGTTAGGGTTCGGGCTAGGGTTAGGGTTAGGGGACGGGGACCGTTTAGGGTCCAGGTGAGGGTACGGCAACGCTTTAGGGGGAGCATGGGTGTGAGGGC